>NC_056475.1:17588757-17896112 GCF_008729295.1 Plectropomus leopardus
TGCAGGCAGGAGAGAAGAGAGTTCTTTCTAGGACACTTCAGATATGTCCCTGGGTAAATGTTTTGTTGTCTGCTCGGCTGCCAGGCTCTCACCAACAGGAACGGCTCAAGTGCTCATGTGCATAGTAGTAGAATATATGCAGGAAAAAAATGGAAATGCTGTGACCAGTTTCCAATTGGGCATCATTCTTTTATTTATTTTCTTGGAGGAGTCTTTTGTGTTTAGAAGAAGCAACTGGCAAGGGACGGTTTAACAGACCAGAACGATGCACCAGACAATAATATAGACAAGGACGGCTTGCTGTCAAGATCCTCTCTCCGTGTCGGGGGTTAATCCTGTTAGCCACCGTCCCGTCCCTTCTTTACATTGCACTGTCAGCTCTGTGGAGGACTTGTGGTCTCTATCACTTAGAGACACACACACACAATCACACTCACACACACTCTGTAGGTTGTCTGGTCTGGCCGCTAAGCAGCTTAGTGCTATTGTGGCCCCAGGTGCCAGCAGTGTGGAAGCTCAGGATATGAGTAGTCGTATTAGCTTTACAATCACCGAATGTTGTGTTTTGATTTGTCAGCGTGTGCTGTTGATGAGCTGTGCTCTTCTATTGGGATGGTCACAAAATTTAGATCAACAAGAGAAGGTGTTTTAAACATCCACAGGCAAAGTCAGCATTTACCACTTGCACATTTGATGAAGCCAAAAGATTACATCTGAGATACATTAATGAGTTCAAAGTCAGCTTCTATAAGGTATCACTGTTTAAGCAACATCCAGAGGTTCAGATCAGGTGTGCAGAAGGAAGAAAGTTGCTTTTTTAGTTTTCATTTTTACATTAATTTGTTTTTCTCAGTTTACTTGGGAATTTATGTAATCTAGTAAATTTTGTTGCAGCAGTAAAGGATTTGATTTGTGCAAAAATGAACAGGAGGATGACAAAAAGCCCCTACGATGGCTTTTACCCTACTTCCCAGCATTGTTTACTGAAAAGTTGATGTATTTCCCTCCTTTTCTGCCTCTGTGATCTAATATTCTTTTGTTAACATTTAAACTGTACTTCAGAAGATATTTTCTAAATAACTTGTCTTGTAACCTACTCATATAGAAAGTTGTCAACCAAATGTAATCATTAATTTCTCTTTCAGTCCTAGAATTTATATTTTCAGCTGCCATCAGTTGAGTCTCTCTTATGCTGCGTTCACACCACGAGTGAAAAAGCAACAGGCTACAATACATTTTCAGTGGAAGCTGGTGACATGCAGCATCAGACTGACGTCTAAACCCATCAGTCGCTGCTGATGGGTTTGCCACGCTACAAATGAAAGTAGAGCTAGCTTCAACTTTTCTCAGCACTCCAATGATGCGATAAAGCGTCAGCCAGTCATATGGTTTGATTTTAGCTGCATTTTTCAGCTTAGTTAGCTGACACCATGTTTGTTGTCTGTCCCTCTTTGCGCATGCAGGGATGATAGGGGATGACGAAATGTGATGTCAAAATAGGGCTCAGACACTGATCATAAGCATAGAGATTTTCATGGCGTAATACAAACTTTAGCTGACGCTCAGTCGAGGTTCTTTGTGGAAAACAGCATGCTCGCACAAGTCAGCGACGACGTAACTACAGTAATGAGTAGGGGTCAACCAATATTGTGAATTGAGTGTAGTATACACACTTGATCAATAAATAATTTTATCTGCGAACATTAAAATAAAACGCTGATACAGGTAATCAGCAAAATGCCAAATATCAGCCCTGATAATCGGTCAGGCAGATGAGCTGTCGACCTCTAGTAACGAGCGTACCAACAACACTTCCGCAGCGACTGCTATAATGTAGCTGGTCAAGCTGTTGTTATGTTGCTCATAATGTGAACGCAGCATTACTATTTTTGTATGTTTGATTTGTTTTTACTCACATCTCTCTCCTTTCTCTCTTCATCAGGTTATGGGCAGGTCTCATCAGTGAGAAAGACTTTGGCCAGTAAATAGTCGTGGAGCTTCATCCCAACAGTTGATTGACAGCTTCATCTCCAGTTCACCTCCCTCTGCGTGGCACACTTTTCGCCACCCCTGAGTCTCTGAAGGAAGAAACATCACTGAGGGATCGGACACCTCCTCACCACAAACTTCCCAGGCAGACCTCCCAGCACATCACCTCACCCTCACCTCCCCCAAGAGGGAGAGAACAGCAGCCGCCATGGTGCTGTCACAGAGACAAAGAGATGAACTGTGAGTGCCTGGATGTAAATGTGTGTGTCTGTGTCTGTGTGTCTGTCTCTCTGTCTCTGTGTGTGTGTGTGTGTGTGCGCGCGCGCGCGTGCGTGCTCATTACTCATGCAAACAAGAACAGACTTGTAGATAAAAACACACTTGAGTTTAAGTTAACATACATGTAGACTTTTTAGCAATGCCTCGAAGTTTGACCTCATGCACGAATGCACATCACATGTTTTCCTCTCTTGATCGAAAACGGGAATTTATTTTGCTGTTTGGGCAAAGTCTTCCAATAGAGCGTAATGCTGATGTTGTGAGAAAGTGCACAGCTTTACAAGAATGTGGGATCATTGAGGAAATGTGGAGAGAAGTGAGCTTCAAGGTGCTTCATTTGATAGCTACTTAGTGAATATTTCATAACCCACATGACATGGGCAAAGAAGTGAGGGGGATGGGGAGGAGGAGGATGTGTGAGGCTCTGTGCCTGGATGATCTCACGGTATGCACCCCAGTTCAAAACACCCCAGTGCAGACGGCATATAAGAGCACACATATTATCTTCTCATCATGGTGTTTCCCTTATTGTTCAAGAAAATCTGGATTTTTTTAATGTTCTGATGAGTTAAAAAAAGAACTTAAATGGGAAAATGAAAATTTAGGGAAATCCTGCTGCCAGTACCACCCTATATTCAAAGTCTATAACAGAAAGGGTTACAATTATCAGACATTCAAAGTGGCCCTGAAGCTGCAGCCTAAATTTAGCACAGTTACTCATGAAATATTCACCCTTCATCTCATACAAGAGCTGTCCCAGTCATTTATTTAGCGGTGTGTGTATGTGTGGTTGTGCGTGCGTGCGTCTGTGTGTGTGTGCGTGTCTGTGTGTATGTGTGCGAGTCTATACGTATATTTATGGTTGTGTTTTTAAGCGCTTATGGTTGCGCTGTCCTTGCGTCGTTCACACACAGTGTTCTCTATTTGTGGCAAGTCTATGGTTTCCATAGCAGCACAGAACAGTTTCCCAGTGATTCGGTTGTTACGTTTTGTATTCTTCTCTGAGGGATTATTTCTTATGGCCCTCACTCAGATTTGCTGACATTTAAGCTGGAACTGTGAAATTTGAATCTTGTTGCTCCCATCTGTTATACAGGGTGTGGTCCCCTCTCTTTTAAGGAGGAACCAGCATTTCTGTTAAGGTGGAGCTACTTTTTAAATTAATGTAATTCATTTGTCACAATTTTGCACCTAATCAAAGGAAACACCGACTACTTGCATTGGCGGAGGGTAACACCCAAAACCTTTTTAAAATTCGATTTAATTCCTCTTCTTTTTCACAGAAACCGGGCTATAGCAGACTACCTCCGTTCCAATGGATACGAGGAGGCCTATTCCACCTTCAAGAAAGAGGCAGAGATAGATATGGTAAGGACAGGCAGGTGCACAAAAATGACAACATAAATGACAAAAAATACTGCACAGTAATTTTTATGAAGAACAATGTTGATCCCTTTCTCAGTGTCTTTTCTTTTCTTCATTCATAGAATGAAGAGGTAGATAAAAAGTATGCAGGGCTTTTGGAAAAGAAATGGACTTCAGTCATCAGATTACAGAAGAAGGTAAGGAATATTGTGTGCAAGCTCATAGTGTATTTTAAATTTGCCAGAGCTGTTTGATAAATACTGTACATTTCACGTGTGTACACTCATCTCATGGCCATGTGTCATAACAAATACTGTACATCATGTAATGTAATGCCCATTCTGTGTGACATCACCATCCTAGAAAAAAGTAAATACAAAAACACCTTTATTTCATCTTATTACAAATCTAAGCCTCCAGATGGACAGTGTGATAATGACATTGCTACCTCTTTTCTGACTCCTCCTCTCCTTGACTCGCCACCCTGCCTCAGGTGATGGAGCTGGAGTCAAAGTTGAATGAAGCGAAGGAGGAGATGACACATGGAGGACCAGTGGGCCAGAAGAGAGACCCCAAGGAGTGGATTCCCCGTCCCCCAGAGAGATACGCCTTGAGCGGGCACCGTGCTCCGGTCACACGTGTCATATTCCACCCTGTCTTCTCTGTCATGGTCACAGCCTCAGAGGATGCTACCATCAAGGTGTGTGTGTTTGTTTATAAACAGGGTTTACACATGAAGCTCCAAGTTTATGCAGCTAAGCTACATCTGATGCAATCCAGTACAACATCCCTGCCTTAATACTTCACTGAATGAATACAGGGTTCATACCTTAAAATATCTTGAAAATCAGACATTTTTGAACTTGGTCCTTGAAAAAGCACTTAAATATAACTAAGAGGAGAGCAGAATGATAAAACATTTTATGAAATGTATTAGAAAACGTTTTAAATGGAAGCCAAGAATGGCACTGCTTGAAATTACTTTCTAGTGCCCTATGGGTGGTATGATGGTGGTATTGGGGCTGTCAAATAGATTTTTTGAGTTTGTTGGTTGCAGGGAGGACTTTTACTGCTTCTTTGTCCTTTGCCAACCACATCGATGAATAATGATAACCAGGGAATTAAGGATAAGTTCATTTTAGGTCCTGGAAGCATGTTTGCTCCTTTACAAATTTGCATAATTCTCTTGGAACAAACGGTTATGGAGAAAACAGTTTGAAAAAGTCTTTGAATTTGACTTTTCCCTGTTTGTAGGAACCCCATGAATGGTATCATTAATTTTTGTCTTTCTGTTTCAATACACTTCACATCACTGCAGCCTCCAGAATGGTCGATACTTTTTTGGCAGTTTGAGCAGACGCTGGGGTTTACTGTGGGGCTTTTATATCTGGCAACTGGCAACTCTCTACCAATGTGTGACAGTACACAGGGAGAATTGATATCGATACATTGCATAATTGTGTGATAATACAATATGATCATTTTGAAAAAAAAGAGAAAAAGTTCAAAGTTTAAGAAAACCAAGACGGCACAATCTTGACATTCTGTAATAGTGCCTCAAAAACACTGCCATATATCTGTCAATTTCAAGAAACAACGGCATTATAACACTGATATATTATGCATCAATCTGTCCATTGAGAGGTCCTGTGTATACTCAAGAACTGTTAAGGCTCCTTTTGCTACCTTCAAATAATATAAAATCTTGGACAAATTGTTTCTAAGGACAACGCTGCTTTGAAAATGTGTCTGTAGCAGGAATATTAAATCGATGGCTGCGTGCAGCAGCATTTAGAGACAAAATCAGTGAGCGTTTCAGCACACCACAACACAGCCTCTGCAGCTCTGACCCCTCAGATCAAAGCAGTACTGCAGATCTGAGGCTGTTGTCCCTTTTTATCCTCAGCGCTTCTGCTTCAACACGCTTTTCACCCCCCTGCCTCCTCCCTTTATCCTCCTCCTCCCTCCCTCGTTCTCTCCCTCCCCCCCCCCCCCCTTCCTCAGTTTCTTTTTTCTGCTTTGTCACTGCTCATCTATGTGGAGATAGGCTGATGTTTGTGTTGTCAGAGGCAACACTCCCAGAGCACAGCACCTTGGGAAACATGCAAATCTGTTTCTCTTTCAACTCATCTTTCTTTCCTTCATGGCCTTTTATGGATGAAATAATGTCAGCAGAATGTTTAATGTATATAACACAATTTTTTCTGAAAGGATATTCTGAACCATTTAAACTGTGTTTAACAGTTGAAACTACGTCTTAAGTGTCAAAAGACATTATGTAACCCGCACCCCATCCTGCCTGTTGAATGTGGTGTGAAAAAAAATAGTCATCTGATTTTACAGCCATGAAACGACCGAGGACTTGACACTTAATTATGTCAGTATAGCAATATTTGTGGTTAGGCCACTAGACTTAATTAAAATGTTATTGTCACATTTGATTTTAAGTCAGGTATTTTTCTGTTTGATAATTAGGTCAGACTGAAATGCCTCCCTGACTGACTGTCACTGTCTGTGTTTTAGGTGTGGGACTATGAGGCAGGAGACTTTGAGCGAACCCTAAAGGGCCACACAGACTCTGTGCAGGACATCTCCTTTGACCAGACGGGAAAGCTCCTGGCTTCATGTTCAGCTGACATGAGCATCAAGCTTTGGGACTTTCAGGGGTTTGAGTGCATCCGAACGATGCATGGTAAGAGAGATTTATAAACTACTAAATTGAAGTATTTGATATGGTGGAATTATGCATTATTTTGCTTTCAAATGGACCCAGCAAATGGATTTACATATATTGTAGTCACTGTAGACTTTATTTTAAGCACACAGTTTTATCACAGACTCATGATACTCAAGAAGACTTGCACTAAAATTTGGAAAATGTCCATGTAGCTACAGTTCACTAGAAATAAGTATAAATTATTTTTCTGATTCTGGGATTTAGTTTTTTTTTTAGAAACTGAACACCAAGTTGTTTCTAATGAAGGGCTAGTTTTATTTTAGAAATCTCAGAGGCTTTTGTACACTGTGACTTTGGGCTCATCTGGTTTAGTGGTTTAAATATTGAGTTGAACTCGGACAATTTACACAACTAAACTCTTGATTGTGTCGTCCAGGCCACGATCACAATGTGTCGTCTGTAGCCATCATGCCAAATGGTGACCACATAGTGTCTGCCTCCAGAGACAAGACCATCAAGATGTGGGAGGTGGCCACTGGGTAAGTGAGGGGGTGCCTCGTTTCAACTCTCCCCCCTAAAGCTCTTGCAGAGATTAGGATTCATGTAATTTTACATTTTGAGCATATTTTTTTCTTTTCTTTTTTTCCTATATCCAATTTCCATATTTTCTATCTTCCTTCCTATGGTTTTAATTTTGTCCTTGATAATATTGCATGAGATTGTGATTAATTTATGCTAAAAGCTGCTCTTTCATAATTGAATTTATTTTCAATATTTCCATCTACAGGTACTGTGTGAAGACATTTACAGGCCACAGGGAGTGGGTGAGGATGGTGCGTCCCAACCAGGACGGCTCGTTGATCGCCAGCTGCTCCAACGACCAGACAGTGCGTGTTTGGGTGGTCACCTCGAAGGAGTGCAAAGCGGAGTTGCGGGAGCATGAACATGTTGTAGAGTGTATCGCCTGGGCCCCTGACAGTGCTCACCCCACCATCCTGGAGGCCACAGGCTCAGAGGTATGTACAGCTGCTGCAGGATCTACATTTACCTACAGAGGATGTTTGTGTATGTTTGGGTTCAGCTGGAGGGTTTCCCACGATTGTGTAGAGCAAAGGCGACCGATGCGCACTGAAGCAGTGATTGCCTCATAAGATATCACTAAACTTTTATTAAATAAAACTGTAACATGAAGCAGAAGAAGCACTGTTTCAGTGAAGCCAGTGAGGCTTTTTTGATGATGGTCATCTTTGAACATTTGGAGGAGTTGTAAAGAAGAATTAGTGAAAACTTCTGTGAATCTTATCTTGTGAGACTTTTAAAAACATTGCATTTACATATCTGAATCTATGTTTATAGCCCAGTCTACAGACATGGCAGCGGCTCTGTGAGGCTGCACTTAGGCACAACGAAGCTATGAGCTGAATGCTAACATCATTATGCTTACATGTTCACTATGGCAGTGCTAACATGCTTTTCAGCAGGTATGATGTTTACCATAATCTTTACAATCTTTGTTCAGGCCCTGTGTCCACCAAAGCGTTTTTTTTCCTGCCTAAAAACGCCAGGTACTCCTCAGGAAACGCTCAGCTGGGAGCATTTGATAGCATTTTTTAAAATAAGATAAGATTAGCCTCTATTGTCTCCCTAAGGAGTAATTTGTCTTGGACATATGAGAGACACTGGCAACACAGCAACATACATATACAGTCAGACTACAATTAACACAGTATCTTCCCTGAATCCATACACCAGGTCGAGAGAAACATAAAAGACATGGCCACACACGTATCTAAACAAACTACAATTAATACACAGTATCCCCCCCAATCAATACACCACAGACGCCCTACATAAAATAATTTCACTGAGGTGCTATACCCCACACATAACAATTGCAAACATACCCTGCACAGGTCAGTTCATAGTAACTACCCTACATCAGATGTTGCACAATGCTCTATACAAAACCTTGCATATATTTTTTTCAACGGAGATGCTTTGGTTGCGTCTGGTTGCAATCATATGGAACATCTGCGGAAGTAAAAATGTTGGTGTACTTGCTCTGAATGAAGGAATGGCTGCAGCAAACATACGTTTGTTCATTTTTACCCTACGTTCACGCTCTCCTTTCATATCGGCCAGCTAGCTAAAATTACAATTATATGCAAGTAGGGCAAAAAAAAAAAGTTCCGAAATTTTTTCTGTGAAAATGTGTAGTTAAATTAACACATTTCTCCTCCGTTAATGTTGTCCAGCACTTGTACACGGAAGTTGTGACGGTTGATCTTTGCGTTATTTGTCCCTCCTCCACTATGATGGAACGGTTGGGTAAAAAGTGACAGTGATGAACGCAGTTAAACATTTTTTGACATACGGAGACCAGAAGGAACGCCAAACAGGCAGCATTCAGCACAGAATAAATGCTCAGAGCCTCATCACGCTGCTGGCGTTTGTTGCATAGTGTAAATACCCAGTGCTCCCATTGCAAAGAACTTAAAAAATATTAAGTTGGCCTCAGGAAAAAAATGTTTTAGTGAACACAGCCCCCTAGTGTGTTAGCACGCTAACATTTGCTAATTAGCCGTAAGCACAAAGTACAACTGAGGCTGATTGGAATGTCATTTGTTTTGTTTGTATTTAGTCATAACGCAAATGTCATGGACAAATTAAGGGGGCGATCACATTGAGAGACATCTCCAAAAACGCCTTGTAAGCGCTCTTGAAAAACAGCTGGGAGCGCCTGTGGAGTGGGGCTGTGTGCACGTGGCCAAAAGTGGAATAGGGAAACAATGGTTTTGCTAGCGACGCTTCTCTAGGGATGTGTCTCGGTGTGATCGGCCCCTAAGATTTGAACCCTATGATGGTGCTACATGAAAAGTCAGGAAGTTCATCTGGACTGACGGACATTGCCATCCTTAAAGCCATGCCTCTGGAGCATGAAAATCTCTTCATATCTTAGAAACATTTTCTCAGTGACAGACTGCTGTATTGTTTTTTATGTAGTAAGTCTCTGTTTCTTACATCCTGCCTGTGTCTCTGTTTTTCAGAGCAAGAAGAGCGGAAAACCTGGCCCCTTCCTTCTCTCTGGATCCAGAGATAAAACAATTAAGATGTGGGATGTCAGCATTGGCATCTGCCTTATGACTCTGGTGAGTCGTCAAAACGATAATTTCTATGACTGTCTCGGCGTTGCTGCCAGTGAATGAGGGCAGTGGTGTGTAATCAGTCTCGTCTTTTCAGGTGGGACACGACAACTGGGTACGTGGGGTTTTGTTTCATCCTGGAGGCAGATTCATAGTGAGCTGTGCTGATGACAAAACCATTAGGATCTGGGACTACAAGAACAAACGCTGCATGAAGACCCTGTGTGCCCATGAACACTTTGTTACCTCTCTGGGTAAGACGCAGTGATAAAAGCGTCTCACATCTAACAAAACTGAATTGGTCACTTTGTACATCGCATTAGACTTATTTCAGCCTCATGGTTTAAATTATTGAGTTCATATTTAATGCAGCATACCTGAACAAATGTTAACCTCTCTTGCAGATTTCCACAAGACTGCTCCCTACGTGGTGACAGGCAGCGTCGATCAGACAGTCAAAGTCTGGGAGTGCCGCTGAGACCGTCTCCATCTCTTCCCCTCTCCTGCCCCCAACCCCAACTCCACAAGCAGCCCCAGACCCCCCCCCCCCTCCGTCCCACCCCTCTCCTGCACCCCAGCCCTCTTCCTCCTGTCCTGACACCCCGCCCAGCCCCTCACCTCTCGCACTCCAAACCATAGTTGACCATGGCGCTTTACCTCCTCCCCGTCCGCTCCCCTCTCCCTCCCTCCTCCCCTACATCAGTCCAGCCCTATTAAGATGACTATTGTCCTTTTATGTAAATTATTCTGGATGTAGGGTACGCTTAATAAATGTCACGCAATCTCTGACACATAAACACACTCAAAAAGATAAGAAGTATTCCTTGCATGGTGAATCAAACAAAAAAAAAAATTGTATACTGTTAAATTTGCCGAATTTGCATACTGTTGTCATGACTTCCTGTCAGGTCAAAGGGTAAATATCCTTGTGTGCTGGCGCAGGTGGATTCCAGTTAACTGACAGTGCACGAAAAACCAATGGCACCCCTTGTTGAGGGGGTTTAGGTTTTGTTTAGTTTTGTTTTACTCCATGCCTCTATTGTTGTGGTCTGTCACTGCGTGGATGGTGATAGAGAAGGTGTGAGGGAAGTAAGCATAAAAGAGAATGAGTGGAAGCTGTCCAAGAGAAAATGATAACAAGTCGGAGAAAAATTAAGCCGGATGCAGCTCCCTAGTTGAATCACACGAGGTTCTGTGGGTGAGTGCACGTGTACATGTGTGTATACATTGTGTGAGTGTGTGCGTGTTTGTATATTATGACAGGAGAATCGCTCCACCGTCTCTGCTCTGATGGTCAGAGGAGAGAGAGGAGGCAAAGCTTCTCACCCACTGTGTTCATTCATACTACTTCATCTCTTTTAACAAACTTGCTTTCTAGTAGACACTCACAGGACCTTAATGATCCCTAAGCTGCTGAGAGCACAGGCACACGGCCCATAGCAAAAGTGTGTTTTACAGAGGAAAAAGTCTGCTCACCTTTTATGAGGTTGGTGTGTGTGTGTGTATGTTGCCCCAGAGAATCGCCCAGTGCCCTCTTGCTCGCTATCTCTGCCTTGTTAACCCATTGAGGGCTCCCTCACACGGGATTTTCATTCTGCTTTCTGTGGTCTCACTGCTCTCTTTACACACACATACACATACACTCACAAATGCACATACACGCACAGTAAAAGTTGTGTATCAATATATCTGGATGTCATTGTTTGCAACATAATGAAATAAAATTCTGTAAATATAAGTAATTTATTTGTCTGGTTTTTTTTTTGAGGAAAAGGAGGTGAAATAAGGTGAAGGAAAGCTTCGAGGAGTCTGACAGAATTTACCAGCGCACAGTTTCATAGTGAGGTCAGACACTGCAGCACATCTCTCACTTCATCTCACATTAAATACGTTAAATGTACCTGTGATTACAGGAGCTGTGTGACCACACTGGCACAGCGAGGGTGTCTGCTGGTCTTTAAAAAGTTTTGAAATGTCTTAAATTCAATTATAAAAGTCATTAAATTGTCTTAAATTCAGATTTATGAGGTTTCAACAAGAATATTGTGTAAACATTTTACCATTCATCTATCTTTTGATTTACTTTTGAAACAATTTCAGCTCTTCAGCATGAAAGTCATGGCAGTATAATGCCACTATACTAAATATTTGCACTAAATATTTGCACTAACCTGTTGGCAACATGTATATCAACATAACTAACTCTTAATAACCACAGTCCTACATGAAACCTACCTCTGCAGTGAACCACATGTATACTACCTACCACAATACTTACCTGTAATACATAAACAAGAAAAAGATGATTTGTAAAAAATCAGTCTTTAAAGTTGTTAAAAAATATTTTTAAAGTGTCATTAAAATTATGTCTCTGATACCTGTAGACACTTTGGACTTTGCATTCAAGTCAGTCTTTGATATCTGAATAACTGCAATTTAAAGGTAGCTGTTAAACTAGAAGTTTGCATGTTAGAGTAAGGGAACTTCTTAACTCTTTCACATTTTGAAATACATATTTAATCTTATTAAGCAGCATTTAAATGCTACCCTGATATGGTTCGCTTAGCACACAGGCACTTGCCATTAACTTTTGTTGAAACTGATCAACAACACAAGACTATGGCAGTTTTCTCTGTTTTTCTTTTAGTTGTAAGATTATTCTCAAGCAATGATGTCTCTCCTTTAGGTTGTGGTGCCACGACAGTTGATAATACTAAAATGTAGAATTTGGTTCAATTGGGCAAATAGTTTAGAACATGAAGACCAATGTAAACTAAATGCAAAAAAATTAAGTGTAAGTTTTAACTTGAAAAATTGGGTCTGATCACTTTACTACTTTACTTAACCCCCACAATGAGAATAAGAAGTAGAAGTTGCTTGAGAGTTTGAAAATGGATGTTTTGATATAGTTTGCTGTTGTCAAAGGTGGTCCTCAGTCCTTAAATAAATCAATATGTTGCTGTTTTCCAACATATTGGACATAACACGGGAAGACTAACAGATATTCAAATGTAATATTGTGTGAGTGCTATTCATTTAAATCATCTGAGAAAAGTGTTGAGAAAGAAATAGGTCACTAGACAAAAACTGGAAAACTGCTCCTCTAGACAGCGATTATTTATGTATAACTGGCTGTTGGTGCACAGATCTTGGTCTGCTGCTTCACTGTGGCCTCTTAGTGTCTTTAGGTAACTTTAATCTGAGCAGACTGACTGCCATTGCTGTCATTGATTCAAATTAAGGAAAAACAGATCAGTCCTGACCTAGTAGTAGAGTTTTTAAATGAAAGATGAGCTTGGAGAAGATGAGAATGTGGTTGAAGATGTCAAGTGTGTTGTGGAGAGAGCAGTGTAATAAGTTTTGACATTTATTCCTCAGGTGAAGACCAGTTACACACTGCAAGCTCAGACTGGAGAGGCAAAGACATCAGGAGGCAACAGGGACAGTTCAGGCCCCCTTATCAATTATGTACGGTACCCCAGCCTACGTCTGTGCTCGCACACACACCTGCTCACTCACCCACACAGCAATTACTCTCTCTCTGCTCTGTGGTATCCTGGCAACAGTTGCCAGGATGGCAAGTGTGCAGGCACCACACCTTGCTGCGTCCTGCAGGTCTGTGAGGGTGGGGAGATAGAGAGCGGCGGAGTAAAGCGTAAATGATGGCGAAAAGGAAAATTATTAGAGCACAAATTTCATGTAGTAAAAGGACATTACCAATGGGAAGACAGTATGAGGGAGTGAAACAGGGGAGCTAAATGTGTGTGCAGAGATGTGGCTTCATGGGACTTAGCCCTTCGAAACCTGAGTAAATTGGTTTGACTTCCTTCAGAAACATGGGGAGAAGGCAATGAGCAACTTAACAAGACATGGCCCAGAAATGAGCAAAAAAAAACCCCATTACAATAATATTACCTTAAAATAAGCAAAAAATAATGTATTAAATATAATATTTTGAAAAAAGAAAATGTCCTGAAAAATTGCTGAAAATAAAAATATTTTATATATTTTATTTTTTTCTGAGACACAATTTAAAATATAAATTACTATAATTGGACATTTTCCCCTATTTTCTTTTTAGATACTTTTCTAATAATCCTACCCTCTTTTTTAATTTTAATTATTTATTTGTTTTTATATAAATTTCTCGTAACCTCTCTAATTTTTTGTAATTTGTGGGACATTTCTTGCAAAGTTGGTCACCTTTCTCTCCCATGTTTTAGAATGAAATCAAACCAATCTCAGATTTCAAAGGGTTAATGAAAGGATAATAAACCTGTCTCAGTCTGAAACTCCTGTTTCTCAACAGAGGCACTGGAGTAGAAACATTGGCCTACATCCGCCCGCCACTACTCTCTCATGCCTTGCACACACTTTTCCCCTCATGCAAGCTAAAGGCATCAAAACAGGGAAGAAGAAGAAGCAGCTCACTTTCTCATTTATATTTCTTCTAGGTCACCCATTTCTCTCCATCTGACAAACTATTACTAATACAGATTTATAGCAAAGAGAGAAAGTGAAAGGCGCAGCAGAGCGTTATGAGCCAGCATTGATTCCCGATAAGCTGGCATGATATGGAAGTGTCCAGAGGCTTCAAGGTCAGTGTGAACAACAGACCTGCCTCACTGAGATGCAGCACTATTGATTCTATCAGAGGCTTGAACTATTTCACACAGCGGGCTAGATTTTCTTTATTTAACATATACTACAAACAGGAGTAGTTCCAAGTGCAGAGCGAGGCTAAGACGGCTGCAGGGCCTGCGTTAATATATAGGTTTGTGTGTCATCCCAAGTATAGCTTACGTGAGTCCCACTATAGTTTACGTGACCAGCGTCCTAATCCCTGCAAAGCCTGAGGAGGACGATGGGATGAGGTTTGGAGCAGCTTTGCACGAGTTTTGATGCAGGATGCGGCGCTCTCTAGTGGTAGCATGTGCTGAGAGGTCCATGTCCCTATAAGGGAAAAAAACCTGCTGCTTCCTTTCACAAGTGAGCAGTGGTCACATGGATGTCATGGAAAAGATAATATATCTGACAATCGTGAGTCTGAGAGGAGAAACACATATTATGTCTCCACAATGACAGATGAAACCTTTCAAAATGATGACAGTTTTAACTCAGCCATGTTTTCCAAGTCGAGGACTTTTGTATTTGTAATTTACATTGTGGTTCGATTAAGTATTTTGCAGGGGTGGAAGAAGTACTCAGATGTATTAAAATTAGCAATACGACTTACTCTATTAAAGGTAGATGTCCTGCATTCAACATTTTATTTAAAGGGATATTTTAGAATTTTTTGAAGTGGGGTTGTATGGAGTACCTATCTGTAGTCAGTGTATTACATACAGTAGATGTCAGTCGGCACACCCACAGTTTGGAGAAGCAGGCTGGAGTCCAACATTGGAGCCAACCTGAATAGATTAATAACATACATGTACGCTATATTGAGAGTATTTTCACCACTTTACCTCTCTGTCAGAAAGTGCGTTTCAACTGGGAAGCCAGTTATTGTCAAAGCCACCAGACACCATAAAACAATAATTTTAGCTTGCTGAACATGTAAGCTGATGGTTTACTGCTGCTTCAATCAGTCCGTTACAATGTTAAATCACTGTTTTTCTCAATGGACTTTTCTAAACTGTCCCTTTAAGTGAAAGTGCAAAAATATCACCATCAATCATTTAATGAGTATATACTGTAATAATAATCCAAATCTGCAATTAACTTAAGCTGTCCAGTAAAAGTACAATATTTACGTCTGAAACATAGTGTTGAAGAAAGGAGTATAAAATGAAAATACAAAGTGAGTGATGAGTGCCTCAAAATGGTATTAAATACAGTACTTGAGTAAAATGTACTGAGTTACATTTGAGATCTGAATCTAATCAATTGTAATTATCCAAGAAGTTTAGAGAACTTTTCACCCATGGAAACTGACCAAAGAAACACGTCAGGGGTGACATTGTATACCACCTTTATTGAAATTTAGGGTTATGGAAGTCAGTTTTTTATTGTAAATATGTCTTAATTCTTCCCCATTTGTGCATGAGCAATGTTAGAACCACCTGCTACTGAGAAGCACCACAACCACCCCTGAAGTTTTTGGTTTAATCAAAGCCAAACGAACGATCGTGTCTGTGACCCCACACACTCTTTGCCATCTGATCTCCTTTCTTTCTCACTTTCTCTGTTTAAAGTCTCCTGTATTGCTCGGCTTTTTCTTTGTCTCTGCTCTCGAGATTCACCAGTGATGCAGCACTTCTAACTGGGTCAGCCCCGTCCCAGCCTCACATCCCTCCCACCGTCCGTGCCTCTCCAAGCCACCCCCTTCTCCTCCTTTTCCTCCCTTTTTTTCCTCTGTGTATGCATAATATCCTTACAGCTTTTTTTTTTTCATGCAGCTCATGTGCTTACCATGTGCAGCAGCTCTCCCCTCCCTATTCTCTCCCTCCTCCCCCTTTTCCTGCCTGATTCATCTTCTGTCATCCATCCTGCCATACAGCCTGTTGCAAAATGACTCATACCCCCCTCACACCCACACATGTTTGTTTCCCATTTTTAGAAGGTACTTCTTTCTTTTTTTTCCAGGATATCTGGACAAGCTAATCCGTGGCGTTACGGTAGAGATAGTAATGGTGTTAGTAGGTCTGTATGTGCAGGCAGGACGCGTGGCGTGGAGGAGGCAGCTCTAATGTACCTCTGAGCTGCTGCTTTGATTGGCCGAGACAGTCAGACCCTGTGATGTGGTAAAGGATGTATATGACTGAGCAGTGTCCAATCAAAGACTGTTACCATGCAGCAACGCATACACACATGCCTGCATCTGTATACAGTGTATAGACAAACACACCACTGTAATATTAAACATAAAATATTGAATTTTCCTCTGGGTGGCAGGAGATATATTGCATAAAACACCACTGCTGTTACATCGCATGCTACATATAATCAAATAATAGATAACACATCTAGCATTAGTCCCGGCATAGAAGGCACAACATGCTGCAGAAGCAGAGCAGTATTTACACGCACCATACCACATGGAAACCATGAGTAGTTGCAGAGAAAGAGAAAATCCTTGTGATGCAACACTTTTCAGTGTGTGAGATAGAAACAGTGGGTGAGAGAATAAAAACGAAAATCTGGATAAGAAATGCAGTTAACTGGCAAGAGGGGAAGTGAAAAGATACATTCTTAAAAAGAGAAGTATTGTGGTAAAAATAATAACTAAAAACATAAGTGTTTACAAATGTCCTAATAATGAATGCTTTTAAACAGTTAATAAACAGATTAGACATATTCTTAAGGTCATTTGGCTGCCACTCAACTCCATATTATATTTTATTTCTTTTGGGTTTTTTTCTTTTTCCCTCATAAAGTGACAACATTTTAACTGGTAAATTTTAGCTTGTCAATTACAGTAGCCTCTATTGCACAATCACATAATAGCTGTTGATCTATATGTTAACCTCAATATATGCTTCCAAAACATTATGAAGGATTTTTATACAAAATTTTTTGGTTATTTTTTAAATTGATTAATTGATGTCTTTACTCTGTAAACATAAACTACAACAGAAAAAAAACATTAAAAATCAAGTGAATAGAAAAATGAAAAAAAAAACCCAACAAAGCAATAAATGCCATCAATAATTTCCGTGTGCGAAAAAGAGTTGGAAGAAGTATGACCTTGTTTAATCCTACCCCTTAAACATATAATTAAATTATTATCAAAAAATCCCCTATAGAAATCCAATATATATCGGCATACGCATATACACTCTACATCTAAATATTATATATATACATACATACACACATATATATATACACACACACATACATACAGACTTTATTAATCAATTAACTGCAGATATTCAAATCCTGACCAACTGTTTTATTTTCATTCAGTACATCTGATATACAATAAACTATTTATATAGAAAATAAAAATATATTCACATACCCATGTACAAACAAATCCACATCCCTATCTACATATAAATCCATGTAAACACCTGGTGATTCTCAAAGCCCTCCCTTACGCCCCTACCTTGTGAAAATATCTTTATTTCTAATTTTAAATTGGATGATGTTTGGATATTGCTGCACATTCAGACTGTTCCACAGTTTCACTCCACAAACTGAAATGCATATTTTTTAATAGTAGTGGAAATCTCTAAACTTTCCTCTCAAATTTGAATGTTGAACGTAGCCTGCTGAATAATCATCACGTTAGTACATTTCGGCCAGCTGCTTCTCCTCACCATCACCCTCAGACAGAGTATAGTAAAGCCCGCCCCTCGCCGTTTGATTGACAGCTCTGATCTCGAGACAGCAGGGTGGCCAGTCACGCTCTCGCCATGCAAATGAGCCGCGCTCGGGCCGGGCGGGTGCCCATGTGGACCAGCACCATGCCTTGTTGTTCTGAGCGCTGATTGGCTCGCTGGCGCCTGATTGTTCTTCATGCGCTGCGGGCCAGCGGCTGCGGCGAAAACATGGAGGACCGCCGACGACGACGGGACTTCATTTTCACGACTCCCACGAAGAAAGGCGAGCACACCACGAGTCCTCTTTCCCCCAGGAGCTTCTAAACTGATTTTATGATGGGTGTAATGTCATTGTTTTGAGTTGGGAGGCCTAACCGTGGTTGTATTATGGAGACCCATCAGGGCTCACGGTTAACGGCTTACGACCGCGCGGAAACGACGGTGAAGTACGCTTATGATTCGATGCGTCCGATTCTGTAGTTATGGGAAAGTAATTTTCATTGCGTAGCGACTGAATCTCAGCTTTTTGCACCTATGACTGTTGTGACAGCATATTAAACATTTGAGGCAAAACTGCCTGAAATCCACTGCCAAATTTAAAAAACTTTATTTTATCTGTAAATATGGAATATGGCAAATGTCAGTGTTTTTCTCACATGTTGACCACTGTTGATCAAGTCTCTGTCAAAACAGCCAGGCCTACACTTAAACCAAATCTGGTTATCCCAGGGAGGCTAAAGATTATTTAAAATAGAGTTTCAGATCTGTCAAACCTTTATTCTATTGTTATTGTTATTGTCATGCTCTGTCTATTATATCTATCTATAAACTTTTAATATTTCAAGAATAACGTCGTAGTTTTATGAGGAAAGTTGTAATTTTATGTGAATAAACTCATAATATGAGAATAAAGTTGTAATTTTAACAGAAAAAATATCTTAGTTTCACGATTAAAAAAACTTAATTTCATGAGAGTAAAGTAATATTAAGAGAACAAAGTCATACTTTTCACGAGAAAAAGTTGTAATTTTACAAGCATAAAGTCGTAATTTTCCTAGAAAGGGTATGGTATATTACGGAAATAAACACTGCCGGCAAACTATAAAACTTTATTCTCATACTTTATTCTTGTAATGTCAGTTTATTATCGCAATATTACTATACTACTTTTTTTTCTCAAAACATTACAACTTTTTTTTTCTCATAGTACTATTACTTTATTCCTGTAATATTGTGGCTTTATTGTTGAAATCTAATATTTTTTATTTAACATGACCCAAATCCTCCATCCTAATTCTAATTGTGAAAATAGTGGAATAAAAAAGAATTTCACTGTGTTTCTCACATGTAACCTAGATGTAGACATGATGTGGTAAACGTTACAAAAGCAATGAAATCAACCTTTTTGCATTTCCTCTCTATATAATATAGATTTTACAAATGTGAAAACAACATGCTCTCACCTAAGTAAGATGCAAAAAGCCGAGGATCGGCCGCTAAGCAGTTACTTTCTTTTAACTGCTGAATCAGAAGCTGACTTCACGTCGTGCGGAGCCGGAGGTCGTGATGCGGTCTCCGGGTTTTGTCGGAGGCCGTAGTAACAGGGCGGGGCAGGAATCCGGGAGGGGCGGGCCTTAACGAGAACACGACTCGCCTTGTTGTGTGTATTCCCGTGCTCGCATCGCCATCTTGTTGCAATCCTATTTTTTTTCGTATGCGAGGATCTACTTTGGCGGATTAAAAAATACCCGTCTGCTTTCGGGAGAAACACAGGGGACGAGAAGCTGCGCCTGCGGGTGTGAACCGTGCACACGGCGCTACCTTCCGGGACACTACCTAACCCCCTCGGTCTTTTTCCTCCTTTCGTCCCGGGCCACCGGGTCGCCTGCCGTGAGGGTTTACGCGCAATGAGCATCGATACACTTTTGGAGGCGGCCAGATATCTGGAATGGCAAGCCCAGCAACAACAGATCACACGTGGTGAGTTGAGACTGGCGCATTGTGTATATGACACCAAATACTAGTGAGTGCTGCATCTTCAACTGCTTTTATGAGGAAACCGTGTCTAGTTACTACCAACGTCTGAGCTTGTATTTCAACCGACCCGCCTATGACGAACGGAAGCGTTTGTAGTTTTTGTTCATCGGCCTGGTTCGATGCCAAAAAGGAGTCGCTGCAAAGTGTCGGTGATTCCCGAGTTGTTGCATACATTTGTCTTCCTTTAATGCGGAAACAGCCAAAGTTGTTTTCCGAACTACTTTGCGCGCTCTCGGTGTGTGTGTGTGAGGGAGAGAGACACACTCACACACACACACACACAGTGTGAGACAGTTTCAACACTTGTGAGTCACTGTACATGTGTGCGCGCGTATGTGTGTGAGAGGTACAGCAGAGGATTTCCTGTCAATAAACCGTGGTGCATTCATGCATTGTATTTTTGTTAGAAAGTAACAATCTGTAGAATGCGCACGTTGTTGCTCTTGCACTTTTTTAATATATATATATATATATTTTAAAATTCTGATAAAATAGCCGATTCATATTTTTAAAAAAGAGAGAACACTGTTTCAAATATCTGTTCCACTAAAAAGAGCTTTTAGGATCGATTTGCCCCAGTTTTTTTTTGTCCGTCGAGCACCGGCAGGGCGGTGGCGAGCAGAGGCTGCTCTTTACATAATACCCTGACATTGCTCAGCTATCTTATGACACACACTGGGGCGGGCCCTCACGCGCTCACCCCTTCCCTTTTGTGTGTCCGCGCGCGAGCACATGCAACATATTACTTTTATTAGTTTTCTAATATTTATTTCAAACCGACGAGTTGTCATTGATGACAAAGATCTGTGAGGTGGTTTAAGGAGACGGGGGACTGCTTTTTTTTGTGTTTCACCCCTCTGATGACGTGTCAGACAAATCAACCCCCCCTCCCCCCCGCATACTTGCCCTACCGCGTGCTAGGATCCGCCCACAAAGACCACGTGCGCACTTCCCCCCTCCTCTCCTGGATACACACCTACACGCACACACACACGCGCGCACTCCTCGTCCCCGCCCTTCCCATTCAGGCTACTGACAGTGGCGGGTCAGAGGGAGAGAAAGGGGGGTAAGTAGGGCAACCTCCCTCCTCACCCCCCAGCCCAGCCTCCCTCAATGCAGAAGTTATGTAATTTACGTTTGAGTGCAATCGGCAGTCTGGAGCATGGTGTGCGTGAAATATAGCTACGAAAGCCAGAAGAACAATTCAGAGTACATGAATATGTCAGCATGGTCGCAGCTCATAGCAACTTATGTCCTATTATTGAGCAGCATGTCTGTTTTATTTCTGTAACTGTGGCCCCTCACTTCTGCTGCATTGTTTAGCTCCTAAATAACATACTGGAAGTGCATCCTTAACATTACGGATGAGTATATGAAATTTTTAATTGCAGAGTGTAGAGTGTATATTTATTATATTTTAAGTAAAATGTATGCAAATTCTTAAAAAAACAAAACTAAAACAGTTTTTTTCTGTTATACATTATGGAGACCAACATTTTCATATTTGTCAATAACAAACTTTAATAACTATTTCAGATGATGTCTCAGAAACCGGATAAAATTTATGCTTACAATGATACAATTAGGGTTATAATGGTGTGTTATTTTTACAGTGCAATAATAGCTTCACAATATCGAGGTATCACAGAATAATTACTATCAGTCAGACTAACTCTTAAGCCTTTGAAACCCTAGCAAATTGGCTTGATTTCTTTGAAAAACACGAGTAAGAAATCAATAAATATAAAAAGAAAAGGAAAATAAAGACATGGCTAAAAGTGCTTAAAAATTATATTGTTCTGTAACATAATTTTAAATATGTAACTTATTATTAATAATATAGTTTTTACCTATTTCCCTAGACATTTTTCCTTATATTTTAAGTATATATATTTTGCTAAATCTACTAATTTCTCTCACTTCACAAAACATTATTGGCTGAGACTTTAAGGGAATGAAAACGAAAGGGTTACTTACTTATTACAAATGTGTTATTCCTACAACTGGAACTTCAAAACCTTTACTTAAAATGAAAGTATGAGCATAAAGTCTTCCTTTTGGAAATAATCAAATTAAAAGGTGAGTTTAGTTGCGTTTCTTTTTTACAGTATAGATAAGAAAACACACACTATGATAACCATCAATTTTCATTTTAAGGTAAACCTTAAAACTGCTGTACTGCTGCAGATCTAGGGCTGCAAAATGATTATTATCACCATTTATTGATGATCTGTTTTGCCTGTAAAATGCCAGAAAATAGTGAAACGAGTTTACTAATCACCAGAGCCTAAAGTCAGTCTTTAAATGGCTTGTCATGATTGAACGGTAGCCAAAAATATTCCGTCAGCTTTCATATATGACACGCTGGTGAATCTGAAACCACAAAATGATAAATTCATCAATGATCGAATAGTTGCAGAATATTTTTTCGTCCGGTTTCATTACATCATGCTGTAAGATCTCATGCCGTCCTACTGAGCGTAATGCTCAAAGAAAGAGGGAGTTGTACTGCTCATCTGTCCTCTGCTGCTCAGCAGGAGTTAAAAGAGATGTGAGCCCATGAATAATTGAGGCATAACACTGTTACTCCGAGGCAGCACTATTATTAGACAACTGGATTTTTGTTAAATCCCACAGATTTAACGACAACATCCAGAGCGGAGAAATAGTTTTGTTGCATTATTGTATTTAACCTCTCTGAGGTGAGCTGTTGCTCACGGGGAGAAAGGATTGCGTCATCATCAGGAGTTTGCAGTTTCATGTGGAGAAGAAATGAAAGTGTTATTTAACAGGCAGCCGGGCACGTTGGCATGTGGTGTTTCTATTTCCTTTCATAATGGTGGTGATGGCTGAGCTGTGTGTTGGCGTCGTGCAGGTTTGAGAATCCCTGGGATCTTCTGTTTCTAATGTTGCTGTTTCCATGGTAACGGAGGGCTTTCC
Organism: Plectropomus leopardus; assembly: GCF_008729295.1. NCBI lineage: Eukaryota > Metazoa > Chordata > Actinopteri > Perciformes > Serranidae > Plectropomus > Plectropomus leopardus. The sequence goes on from NC_056475.1 coordinate 17,611,458, forward strand.
ACTTTGCTTTGAGTCTGCCTGCTACGGTGTGCGATAACTACTCACTCATACCATTAGGTGTGTGTGTGTGTATGTGTGTGTGTGCCTGCGTCTGCATACTCAACATGAGCTCAGCGTGGGAACATTCCCATCCCACTGTGTGATTTTTAAATTTTCGTTTTCGGGTTTTTCGTTTCATGCCTCGTTTACATGTTGTCATGGTGCCAACTCCAGTTGACCCAGCACAGTGGCTCCCTGACAACAGTCTGCTGCTGTTGGTCAGACGATCGAGACGTAACCCTGCATGCTCGGTGCTGGAGCGGTCCACTCACAGCGCAGACAGAGGGGGGTTCTCTGCAGCCAGGACACAGGCGCGGACATGATTTCTGTGATTATTTCCCCCTACCAACAGTCTCAGATGACATCATTTTTCGTGTGTGTGTTTGTGTGCATTTAGTGTTCAGATCTTCACTATATGACAAAGTGATCTGTAGCACAACTATGAAACGGCACAGATTAACTGAATTACATCATTGGTTTGGATTTGGACACGAATTTTTAGTCAGGATGCGTGAGTAGAGTAGTCTCGTGTTTTACACAGAGACTGCACTATAGGGTCACTATGAAGTCCCCTCTTTACGCCGCCTCCTTTGCATTTTATACACAAACAAACACAGACATCATTCGGCTGTGTGCGATTATAGACGGCATTCTGGCGTCCCACAATCAAAAGATGTTTGACGGTCATGACATGTAACACGACAGTGTCTACCTCTAGTGTGACATATAACATGAGTCGGCAGCGCTTTATTAACAATAACAAAGGCATAACGTGGCAATAACAGTTGTTTACTGCCCCTGTTATATGGCAGCTGATCTCTTCCTCTGCTCGGACGGTAAGGAGCTCCCGAATCTCATTGTTTTCCCAATTTGCGGACATTACAGACACTTTTCTGCTTCTGTGAGTTAGCTGCTAACTGATAACAGCTCTCTTTTGAATCTCTCGCTGTGGGTTGCACGCATAACATGTCAACAAAACGTCACACCTGTGCTGCTTTGGTCCCGTCCTGCTGGCTGTCCTGTTTATTCAGACACCGTTTTGACGTTGGTACTACTCCCCATGGTGGCTTAAAGGCGACACAATTCTGTCCCCCCTCGTACGTTATTTACAGAACAGCGAGGCGGCATAATTACGCAAAATTCAATTCAAAATCAATGACATGGCATATAATATCCTGCAAGTTTAAAGAAATTAATAAAGGGTGACAAAAATTACTGAAAAGGAAAAATGTCCAAAAAATTCTATTTTAAATTCTTATAATTTATTTAATAAAATGAAGTTAGAGAAAATTTAATAGGCCAATAATGTATGTTTATTGTTATCATTATCATTGATATTATAGTAGCTCTTTTTTTCAGGTCTTTTTTTAAAACTTTTATTTTTGTCCTGTATAACTTCTTTGGTGTTTGTCAATAGTTTCCATCGCGCACTCACGTGTGCATCTTTTTTTCCCGCCTCTTTACAGAAGAGGAGCAGCGCAATGACAAGGAGCTCATCAAAAGGGAGGCGGAGTCGAGACGTGTGGAACTTGTGACCTCGTCGTCTCAGCCAATCAGAACCAACCACATCAATTGGGGCGATGAAACCCACCGTCAACAGCCGCATCACCTTCCTGTCCCTCCACCCCCCTCTCTCCCACCTCCTCAAGTCCCCATTGCTGTCATCCCGATGGTCCCAGTTGTCACTGCGACGCCCTCGGTCCCACGCCTTCCCCTTACAACACAAATTGCTGCAGCGGCGACGTCCTTCAACGGCTCGCCGCCAGCCAAGAACGCTTCCTCCCCTCCACAGCAGCAGCAGCCGGCCCCCTCACCTTTTGTGCAGCCCCCAGTTTAAGGTCGAGACTGCCCAAATTAAGTTAGACAATTCTCAGATTAAGATGGAGACTTCCCCAGTTAAGATAGAAACTACCCCAATTAAGGTAGAGACTGGTCCACAGCTGATTGATGCAAAGCCCAGCCAATCACAGCCTCAGGTTCAGATTCAGTACTCAGCCTCCATCAGCACTAACGGCCCCAGCTCTCAACATGCACTGGTTCCCCATCAAGCTCCCCCTTCATCTCAGCCGCGGCCTAATGGGGTGACGATGGAGGACCTGAGAGGGATGGAAGGGAAGAGGAGACCAGGAGGGTCAGTTTGTGTGTGTGTGTGTGTGTGTGTGTGTGTGTGTGTGTGTGTTAAGTAATGTAAGAATGAAGATGGATTTGTGATTGTGTTTGATCATTTGTTTTGTGTTTTCAGAGCGGGGACCAGAGAGGTGCATAATAAGCTGGAGAAGAACAGGTGAGTCGTAAGAAATTTCTCATTGAGTGTGTTTACATGCACAAAATAGTCAGTTTTTTGCCCTAATTACAAAAAAGACAGTATTCCTAAGCTGTTTACATATATAATGAAAATTAATATTGCTCTTACACTCCAGTTTATACACAGCTCTGCAAATCCGATTAACATGCCCTAACATGCCGTTTATCACTTTAAAATATGGAAAAGTAGAACAGCTGGAGCCACAGCTTGTCATTTTGCTTCCTTGCATCAAAATACCATTTTTTTTAAAACTTTTTTTTTTCTTCCAGTAGTGGACTTGTTTGACTCTTTTTCCGTCCTTCTTGAAAAAGTATGTGCTGCAATATTTGCATGTATCAGAAATATTTCAATAAGTTAAAAAGCAAGTGTGTTTCTCCTTCTGACCAGAAATGTGGGATTTTCTTTTGCATGCATCTCTACCTCACAGCTTTGCAATATGTTGGCAATTTGATTTGTGTATAACGTATCCATGACAACGCACAGAACCGACTGTGAACAGGCAAGAGGCTTTGTATCCCAAACTGCAGCTGAGACTAATATTATGAATTTGCTGTACACACGCCCAAATAATGCTCCTAAAACCCGAATGATGCTGGTTTATACCACACATCTTAATCGGAAAATGCTAAACTCAAAAAACGTCCTGATTCTGAATATTTAAACAGATTATGCTGTTTATATGACCCCCAAAATTAAAAAATAAAAAGCGAACATTGGTGTGCATGTAACCATAGCCAGTGTAAAGGAAAGCAGCTCCGTTTGTTTTAGCTTGACCACAACATGCACATTAAGGTTTGTGTTTGTTTCTCGAAATTCCTCAACCTATGCAAAATTAGAGCTATAAGCTATTTAAATGACCTCAACTTGTTTAACCTTTCAAACAAATATTTGACTGACTAACAAATGGCAAATATTCTCGCAGACAGTGAGCTAATGAGACCCGTGTTTAAAAGTTCGACCCTCTCTCTGCTCTGACTGTGACTCTTCAGGCGAGCGCACCTCAAAGAGTGTTTCGAGACGCTGAAGAAGAACGTTCCAAATGTGGATGAGAAGAAAACCTCCAACCTCAGTGTCTGCGGAGTGCTTTGCGTTACATACAGGTAGAGTTTTCTTACATTTTCTTACATTAGAGGAATACTCTGTCAGTTCTCCACCAGTCGGTGTCATAACTGTGTGGGTGGTATCTGTAAATTAACTGTGGTAAACTCACCTCCATCATACCAGCGCCCAGATATGCTGGCTGCACATACTCGAACTACAGTTTTAGCACCTGCTTAATGACTAAAGAGGTTAGAAGTGGATGAAGAGGGAGACGCGCCCCTCTCTCCCACTCTCTTTCAAACTTAGCTATTTCCTTAGCGCATTGATTGGCTGTAGTATAAGAATTTGTGAACAGTTGGTGGGTGCCATACTGTTTCCCGTATTGTAAAAACAGAGGCTGTAGAAGGAAACCATTTATTTTACTGTTACTAACTGTTACACAAGATCCTTTGCCGCCAGCCACCCACTATATTGTTTTCAGACAGGCAAATGATATTATTTCACCACCAGCGGGAGCATTATTTGTCCTGGTTTAGCACCAATTTCAAAAGTATTTGCATACTGCACAGACAGCCCAGTTTTATGAGAAGACCATCTTCCCGGCAGTGAAATACTTCTTTAACATACTAGTGCGGCCCCACGCATTATTTTGGGTCCTACTCGCTTCTTTTCTTCTTTTTTTTTTTCAGTTTATTGTTTTCATCTTTCTCTGGTTGTGAATTGATTGGTTCAGCTGGGAACAACACTGGCTTTGGTCCATTATAATTGATATACAATGCCTGTTTTGTTTAGCCTCTAAGCTGTTTTGTGTTGGTAAGTCTCTTGTGACTATGATATGGTTTCTGCCAAATGATGGTGAACCAGCTCACAACAAAGCTATTATATTATAGTATTATAGTATATATTATGTTAGTATATATTATAACTATTATATTATATAACTATTATGTTGTTGCTGTTTTTATAACATGCTGGAAGTTTACTTAAACTTTCCAGCATTTTAGTGAGAATCTAATCTGAGGTTGTGTTATATATCACTCCATCCTGAAGCGATTTGTGTGATGAAGTATGAAACAGAAAAAGGACTGGCTGTCCTGAGTGTGAAGGAGTAAACATTTTGACCGTAGCATACTGTAGTTGTGTGGAGTGGTAACATTGCGTTGCTGAGGGTGGTGCGGGGGAGGGAAGTGTGTAGCCTGAAGACGCGAGTTTTCATTCTACAAAAGTAGACGAGGGAGGATTTCTGCACTTTGGCAGAAAATGAATTTCAGCCCGGAGCTAGATGAAGTGGTTCCTGTTTTGTGGAGTGGAAGCTTAGTGATTTTGAGTTCAGTGGAATATGCAACGGGGAGTCGGTGGAAAGGAGCTAAATTAGGCGCGAGATGAAGAACTTACTCAAAAACAAGACTGGCCTTCAGGGAGCACAACATACAGGGATCTGAGACAGTTTTTGACATGAGATGATAATGGCGTTGAGGCAAAGCCAAGCTGCTGGTGAGGAAATCCGTCCCGCACAGCTTACAAAAAGTTTACTTTCTTTTAAAGAAAGTAACAGAGAGCTGCTCACTATTCATCAGCCACAAAAAACAAATGCCACCAGTATATATAATAATAAAAGCTACTGATGAATCAATTTGACCGTTGACAGAAAGTAAATTAACAATGAATGTGATAACTGATCAATAATTATCAAGTATTAGTGTCAAATATTCATTTCAGCCACTCAAATGTGAGAGTTTTTCTGTTTCATATGATGTGAACTGAATGTTTTTGGTTTTCATACCCAGCAAGCTATTTGGAGATGCACCTTTGGGCTCTGGAAATTTATCGGTGACATTTTTTTTTCTGTTTTTATAGAGTCAACCATTTATAGATCAATCAAAAATGTAATCCGCAAAATAACTGATAGTACAAATGATCATTCATCAGTCCCAGCAACCAGTAGGTACTCTCAGTCCACCCTGATGCACAGACTGGTTAACGGACCGATGCACATAGTATTTAAAAAAACACTTTTTTCTTTTCTTTTTTTTTAGAACTTAATTTTTACGCAGCGTATACATTTCTTTGTTCTCTTTCAGCTGTATAACATTTCTACACATTATATTCAAAAATGACATGAATATAAAAAGTCAACTCCAAAGTAGCATTTAGCCAAACCCTGTTAATCAGAAAAAAATAAATGAATGCATAAAAAAAGAAAAAAATAGTAAATATAATAGTAATATAATATACATATAGTAATATACTTCAGCCGCTGCTCTGTGTATTTCTCCACCTACGATCTACAGCATCAGTCAGTTTTATTGGAGGCAGGTGACTCGCCCCCTCTTTTTCCCCGTCTTTTCTCTCAGTACCTCTCCTTGTGTAAACCTGCAAATCTCTGTGTCTCTCTCCCTCTCACTGAGCCATGTGAGATGTGAGCACATGGCTAGCGCGAGCCCGGTGACGTCACCATCGCTCACCCACTCCGATCTGCTCTGCACCTCTAGACTGCAGAGCGACGTTCGGTATGGCAGTGTTTCCATGGTTATAACAGAGGAAGAGATACAGATCTGCAACAGCTGTATCAGATGTTCTTTGTCTTTTCACCGTTTTGTCTCAGCCTTCATTGCTGTCGGTGTCATGTCCCTTGGTAACCATAGCAACAGGCGGCAGGTGGCCAGGGCGCTGTAGTCTGTTTCTCCATGTCTGCATGGAAGAGTGTGTATGAGTGTGTGATGTAAAGACTAAACCAATCAAATCCTGGTTTTTTTTTTTGGTCTTTTTGTCAGTGGTTATGGATGATGGTGCAACGATTGTTCAGGACTTAAAGCGCTTCCGTCCGCTCCTGTTTGACACTTTTTGTCTGCCTCGTCCTCATATCAACCTTTTGAGGATCACATGTGTCCACACAGATGCATGTTCGATGAAGGCAGCCATACCTGTCAGGCCAAATCTCATCACGCTCGAGTCAATTTCACCTTTTCTCTTGGCGAGGACGTCTTGAAAGAAAAAGGATAAAGGAGGCATAGATGAAGAAGAGGAGGAGGGGAAAAGGGGGGGGGGGTGTCAAGGGAGCGATAGATGGGAGAGGAAGAAGGAGAGGGGGTGTGGGATGGAAGCGAGGGGGGAGCGGGAGGAGGGGTTTGGGAGTGATCCGAGGCGCTCGACTGGCAACTGTCCAGTTACATCACTCCTTACATGTAATTACCTCCGTGCTTCACCCAATTAGATCGCTCCTTATGCTTTTTTATAAACTGCGGATGAGGTTGCCAAGGAAACTGCTCTTGGTGACAGCTGTTTCCTTGGTGATTTGCTGCAGGCCTAATGGTGTCTGGGTCTGAAGACCTTGAAGTGGTGTTCATGGATGCACATGCGCACAAACACAGGCTGGAGCTGGAAAATGTCCGTGTTTCGAAGGATTTCTGTCGTCTGTGTGACTGTATGTGTGTCAGTAGTGTCATGCTTTGTCTTGTAGAGGGAGTACATTCAGTGAGGGTGCTTATGCCGCAGACATACTATAAACAAGGTTCACGCAGTCAGGGAAAACCTGGAAAAGTTGTGGAATTTCACAATAACATTAGCAGGCTTGGAAAAGACATTGAAAGTTTTGAAAAGATTATGGAAATGTGTTGTGTGTAATAAATTAAATGAAATTAATGTAACATACAGTGAGATTATTTTCTGTAGCTGACGGCAGTCTCTCCCTTCATGTCAGCCCACGAGGCATATCAAATCATTTTTAAGTACAACGTAACTTTATTGTCAAATTACAAAAAATTTAAAGGTGATCCTCAATCCTGCTCCATCTTTTGGCGTTGAAGGAGGAGTTGAGGAGTCTCACAGCCCCGGGGAAGAAGCTGCTCTGTAGTCTGGTGGTTCGGCAGCGGTTACTTCTGTATCTTTTCCCAGAATGCAGCAGGGTGAACGACTGTGGCTGCTGTCTTTCAGTATGCTTTGGGCTCTGTGCAGACACCTCACTTCACCGAGGTCACTGATGCTCTGTAGATGGGAACCAGTGATGTTCTGGGCCGTTTTAATCACCAGCCATGCCAGTTTGGGATGTTTCCAGTTAGTCTGCTTTCTATTGCTCCTCTGTGAAAGTTAAGCAGGATCTTGTTCTGGAATGTAGGCTTCTTAAGTTTCTGTAGAAAGTAGAGCCTTTTCTGTGCTTTTAAGCACTTTTGGCTGAGGGGAAGGACATACAACTTGAAATGACAGTTGTAAGCACTGCAAGGAGTAATCTATTAGCTGTCAACTATTAAATTAATTGCCAGGTAATTTAATCCTCAGTCAGTTTGAGTAATTTCTAAAGTAAAAATTCTCTGATTTCAGCTCTTAAATGTGAATAGTTTGTGGTTTCTGTACTTTCCCAGTAAACTGAGTATCCTTGGGTTGTCATTTTGGCCTTTGAAAAACACATTTTTTCATCCTTTTTCCTGCCGTTTTATAGACAAAACAACTAATAGATTACATGAGAAAATAATCAATAGATGAATTCAGAATAAAATCATGAATTAGTTGCGGCTGAAGTTGGATTAAAGATGTGCTGTTGAAAGATGGCAAAGTTCACCAGTTTGGACTGGTAGTAAAGAGGGCTGTGAATTTGGATGTGAGTCATGAGGAAAGTTTGCTGCCTGCGTGTGAGGCTGTCACATGCCAGCAGTGAGTAAACAGCTTTTTTTCCCCCTCTAGTTGGATCATGTGTTTCCTTCCTTGCTTATTTTATGTCCTCTTTCTTATATTTCCATCCTTATTTCATCTTTTTGATTGCGCAGGTTGGACATTAAACAGTTTCATGTCATGGCTTTATTTCAGAACTCACGTCAACAAATAAACAAGTCTGTTGGATATTTCGTTTTCAGTCATGTGATGACATAATGAACGGCTTTGGAGCAGCCTGCCTGAGGAGATAAAGCTCGCAGAATCAGTGACTTCTCTTAAATCACTTTTTAAAACCCATTTTTATAGATTTGCTTTTGTGGGATGTAGTCTGTTTTTTTTTTTATTGATTTTTAATTTATTCTTTCTTTTTGGTTTTTGTTATTACTATTATTTGCATGTTTACAGCTTATATTCTTTTTATTATATGTAATCTTATTGGTATCAGTTGTTATTGTTATTTTTGTTTTTTTAATTGTTTTATTTCTTTACTTCTCATTATCTTCTCTCTCTAATATGTTTTTGCCTTACCTTGATCTCTTGTTTAATTTTACTATACATTTTGTCTGCCCTTAAGCATTATTGTTTGTTTCTTACATATATATTGCCTTTGCATTTAAAAAAAAATACTTTCTTTCTTCTTCTTCTTTCTTCTTCTTCTTCTTCTTCTTCTTCTTCTTCTTCTTCTTTCTTCTTCTTCTTCTTCTTCTTCTTCTTCTTCTTCTTCTTCTTCTTCTTATATATTTATTATTATTATTAATTATTATTGTTATTATTATTATTATTATTATTATTATTATTACCAGCTACACAGAGCAAAAATGCACCAGAGTTTCACTGATTTGTGTTTCTGGTCACCAATATAATCTTTCTTTCCCACCCCTCCAGTCCCCTCTTTACCCACCGATTTTCCTCTTGTACCTCCCTCCTCCCCCACTCTCCCTCATTCCTCCCCTAGTAATCTGTTAATGTCCTTAGTCTGTCATACTGTGTGGTGTTCATGCGTCAGCTGACCTACACAGAAAGCGGGTCACGCAGACAATATGGTGGGGCTGGAAACACTCTTTCTCATTAGTTTTCTGTCTTTCTGTCTTTCTTTTGTGTCTCCTGCTGAGTTTTTCTGTACAAACACATGCAGCTCAGCGCATGACAGTGACTGTGCTCAGGATTAATACGTTCATTCAGTCTTATATGACTGTAACGTTCAGGCCGCAGTAATCAGTGACGTCAGAGTTGTTTGGATCATGATGAACTTGAGTGATTGGTGGAAATAAAACACGGCAGAGCGTTTACCCTCACTCTGACCTCAAAAAACAAGCAGGATATCCAGGAAATAGGAGGAGCTTCAGTAAATCACAATAACAAATGCAGCGTGAGCATGCTTGAATCTGCGTGCCTTCCTGTGTGTGTATGAAACTGAGAGAGCGTGGGGAACGCTGAGAACGCTGTGATTCAGGATTGTGCAAGATGAGACTGCACAGAGAAAGAAAGAAAGTCTTAATTCCCTTTTCTGTTGCAGTGCTAGTCCTTTGCATTATTTAAACTAATTCTAGCCTGTAGTAACAATGGTCTGAGACAGAACAATCCCCCATCATGGTGTGCTGTGTAACAGAATGACCAAAAAAAAAACACCAAAGCAAGACAAGATTGATCAGAACTGAGGACAGTAAAAGAGAAACTCAGTGTAGTTTAGTGTAGTTTAGTTTAGTTTATCTTAGAAGGGACAGTGCAAACTAATAAATAAAGAAGCTATAAAAATGCCAGAATAAGCCAGGAGGCTATTTTTCATCTGTGTTCTCTCAGCCAAGGTGTTACACAAGGCTTCCTAAAATACAACAAAGCAAAAGAAAGTTTAAAAGACTTCTTGGACTGGATACTGAATAAACAATTTTTAAAAAGCACAGAGGGACCAAGATTTACTGTAGAATGACTGTAACTGTGCTAATAAAAACAATCCTATGTCAATCAATTTTATACAACATTTGCATGATACAGATGTTACAGATATTCTTTACACATTTGTTTTCTGGCCTTTGTTTGTTTTTTGCAGCCTCAGTTGTGAGTAAATGCTTTTATTTGAGCATTGATGAGCCAACCACATACTACTGACACTGTCTACATCATACCGTGATTGTCTGTTCGAAGTGTTTTACAGTGTTAGATGTTTTAGCAGTCCTCGTTTACTCTGCTGTCTGTGTCTCCCCCGAAAGACTCTGAAGCGTAAGGAGAAGGAGTTTGAGCACGAGATGGAGCGTTTGGCCAGAGAGAAGATCGCTACGCAGCAGCGGCTTGCCGAGCTGAAGAACGAGCTCAGCCAGTGCATGGACGTCATCGAGATCGACAAAGTGCTCCGACAGACCATCCAGCCGGAGGACGACCAGGCCTCCACATCCACCGCCTCAGGTAACAGCTTACAGACATACACGCCAACCTGATGCTCCTCTACACGACAAATTACAAGAAGAGGAGCAGCAGATGAGGCTTTCTTTTAACAGAAGGGAGGGCATGGGAGAGTTCGTGCCAGTTACGCCGGGCAAACATTTTACAAATGTTGCCAACTCCCACTGTACGAGGGAACCATGGCGATTTATGTGCCACGCTGTGCGATCTGAACGGCAAGCCACAAACTGTGCTCACACTGACCGTGTAAAATAGCCAATAAAACGGTCTGTCGGCCATGCAGACCGTTCCGGCTCTTGTCATTAAAGATTAGTTTGAAAGCTCTGTGGCTGCAGGTCGAGGAAGAACGGTTCATACATGTAAAGACATTCGGACCAAAAAGGGTTAAAAGTCAGTTTCTGCAAAATCAGGTCAGTCCAAGTTTTTATTTCCTCCCCCTTGCGCTCTCCCTCTCTTTCTCTTTTACACACACACAAACACACACAAGCTAACAGGTTAGCAGCTCTGACACACTGGCTAATAATAATAAAAAAAAAAATAATGATAATACAAATAATTAATCAGGCCATGATTGGTCCTCACAAGCTAACAACACCCAAATCAAAATTTGGTCAGATTGTAAAACTTTACTCTGAGTAGGGATGTTCCTATCACGTTTTTTTGTTTTTTTTGCACCTGATCGGATCTGAGTCATTTAGTATTGCGCATCTGCAGATAAAGATTACCAATCCAATACTTTTGTTTTCCGAGATATTACCTCTGCACAGTGCACGCTTTAAGAGGACTTCTTTAAAGTTATGAAAAATACCTGCATCCAAGCTGCCCCTTCATGCTTCTGTTTGTTTGTTTGTTTGTTTGTTTGTTTGTTTTACTTAGCCTATTATTACGTATTTAATTATTCTATAAAATAAAGTATAAAATGACAAACCCTTTAATCCTCCTCACTGTCTCGGGGGAATGTCTCCGTCCCTTTAAGAGTTCAGTGTTTGTTGCTGCGGTGCAGTCTGTGTTTCAGTAACCTGGATGATCGTCATTCTGTTGAGTTTTAATTTTCGTGTCTGCACATCTTCTGGGCAGATTACGCTTCATTGAAAAAATAAGCCATGTTGGCTTTTTTTGCTCGCAGTGACGACTGAGATTGTAGTGAACTCAGCATCGTCTCTCCTCAGAGACAGACCGGAGAAACAGCGCAAAAGGCAAAACACGAGACTCTCTCACAAGCTGAACTGAAACAACTGCTCATAACTTCAGTATGTAACGTAAATAAACAGTCTCGTACTGCGTTTTCGTTTATGATGTGTGGTGTTTTGTGGCGGGTGGAGCTCAGCCGCTGCTCGTAAGGTCAGAGAAGAGGAGAGACAGCTGCGTGGAGCAGAGGTGATGAAGGCTGCGCTCCGCATTTCTCTGCATACACCTGCGTGACAGCTGACACAAAACAAAGGATCAGATGCTCTATAAGCTGCCTTGATCGGCCTCCGATCCAGTATTTGAGATTAGATCGGGACATCCCCAACTCTGAGTGTTGCAGCTCAAAAACCGAAACAGGTTCAGATCACACCGTCTCATCTCAGCATCGATGTACACACACACACACACACACACACACACACACACACAATGGATCGTCACACAGTTTCCTCTCTCGTCTACAGAAGGAGAAGACAACTTTGAGCAGGACATTGACGAGGACGTCCCTGCCCCTGCAGCTCCCGCGTCCCTCCCCAAACCAACACCTCCCATCTTACAAGCCCAGCAGCTCCTCACCCCTCACCTGTCAATCCAGCACGCCACCCTGCCTCTTTCTGGAGTCCTGACCACGCCCTCCCCCTCTGCTCCCCCTCATGCCATCGCGCCTGCTCCAGCCCCAGCTCCGCCCCCTCCGCAGCCCGCCCATCCTATTCAGTCGCCAGCAATGCAGGTCCAGCCCACCGTCATCGCTCACGCCGCCGTCTCCCACCCTTCAGTCATCCAGGCTGTCAATCACGGCCTGCCAGCCAATCACCTCAAGCACCTAACGCACATCGCCCCGTCGCCTGGCCCCGCCGCTTCCATCCCTCAGCCAATCGCGGCAGCACCAGCTGCCGCCACTCACCAGCCGATAGCCGCCCAGCCCATCGGACACATCACCGTCCACCCGGTGGCTCACCTGGGAGGTCCCCTGCCATCCCACCTCCCGACTCTGTACCCCCAGGGCGTGTCTGTCTCCCAGCCCACCATGGTGGGCCACATCACCCACACCTTCACCCACCACACTCTGCCGCACGTCCAGGCGAATCCTCAAGCCAACACTAACGGCCCCCAGGTGAACGGCGCGGCCGTGATCAGCCAGGGGAGCCCATCACTAGGGAAACCCACAGCAGTGCTGGCCCCTCACCCCCAGCTGGTCGGACAGGCTGCTGTCCTCAACCCTGTCACCATGGTTACAGTCCCAACCTTCCCCGTCAAACTGGCCTGAAAGAATAAAACAAAAAGTGATGATGGAACTCAGTCGAAGGAGAGAAAGATTCAGAACTTCTGGATGATTTTTCACACTCCTATCAATAATCAATAGCAGAGAATCTCTGACAGACACCTGAAAATTTACACACACAAAAAAAAAACATCAACTGTTTTGTCGGACAACTTGTGATGAATATCTCCAGAGATATTTCGGTCGCAGCTCTGTTAGTTTGTGAACAATAACATATAAGCAGAGTCGGTGGGTCAGGCCATTGTTTGTGAAAAAAGACTGTGACATTTGTCTGCGCTGCAAAGACAGGAACTCTGTTTTACCTTCCTTCTTGCCTTCTTCCCTCCTTCCTTTCCTTCCTTCCTCCTATCCTTCCTTTACAACCAGAAGCACTAACATAATAAGCTCAGTTCACACTCAGGCATCAAGGACTTACCTTAACTGTTCATTCACTCATCAAGGGAGAACGCACGAGAGAGAGAGAAAGCTGTGTGTGTCAGGCTGTTGTCATGGCGATGCAGTATGTGCCCGGTTTTGTGTTCACATAATCATGATGTCACATGGGACCTTCAGGTGGGATAATGTCACTGAGATGTTTGAGAGCAGGAGGAGGGAGCTCCGCGTGGCGTCGACCGTTCACGAGGGCTGACAGCTGAAAGTAGTAGATTCAAATCGTCAGTTTGAAGTCACATAAGACCGCTTTAAGCTGAACGCTGTTGCAGTGGCAGAGAGGAGGAGAGACTCTGAGTTAACATTATTTTCTCTCATCTGCTTTGATCTTATGAATTTACAGCTCACTGCAACTTAATGCGACACAGTCTCAGGTTTTGTTTGATATTTAGTGTCAGTAAAAATGGTTTTGTCCATTTCCAATCCCCTGCTAGGGCCAGGGGTGGACGATATGGCTCTAAAAGACAACCATGAAATGTTTGCCATAACAATATTCTTGATGATATGACAAATCACCGAAAAATATTTTATCATTAATTTCAAGAAAATACAGTTGCTACAAATAAGAGTTATAGTTATAAAAAAACAGAATAAAGGTTTTTCAGTGCGGAGCCGGGCGAAATCTCGCTTTCAGCCCTGCCTGGTGTTATTGCCGTGCGTGTAACGGTATGACATCATTATGTCACCAAGTCAGAATATCGCCATCATCATGCTATGAATTCTTGCATCATCATATTTAAAACTATACAGGTATCATCTTGAATGATGTCATACGGCACACCCCTAGTTAGGGCATTTGGCTTTTTTACTAGATTATGTGTCACACTGATCGACCGGTTAAACTCGTCCAAACTTCAGAGAAATGAATCATCGGATATTTGTGTTGAACAGCCAAGTCTGATTCAACTGAGTCAAATACAGTGCTGATGTATACATAAGTTTATAATCACCTGAAACAAAGATTTGTTGTTTTTTGTTAGAATAAAGCGCGTACGTCTGCATACGGAGCAGGTCTTCTCCCACAGAGTCCACCATGTTGCTCTATAGTAGCCAAAATTGAACAAACCACACACTGGCTCTAGATATGCATGCATTTCTTTCATATTTGCGTCGACCATCGTAGTTCTACACAATTGGCGCACTGGAGAAGTTTTCATTCTGCAACCCCACTGCTGCATGCCACTTAATCAAACAAACTGGACCTTTAATCCCTTTCCATCTTCTTCAAAATGAAGGTTTCTCACCCCTGCACTTGATACCAAACACCTAACGAATAGTTGAAGAAAAAAAATGAGCAGTGCAGTGATAAGACCAGCTCCAATCTGAAGCTGTTAATAATAATAATGCTAATAATAATGAATACCTCGTTAATCCAACAATGGTAAATATAAATAAAACCAAAGAAGGAAAAAGAAACAACCTCAGCATCTCAAAATGTGAATTCTGTTTCTGATAATGTGTGCAAGTGTCCCACTCAGCTGTGGATTTATTTTATCCACTTCCCGTTGTAGCTTTCATTTTAGAGGGCGATTCCAAAACAGTGGAATGTCCCTTTTTTGAAATAGGAACAACTCCAGAAGTGAGGGCGAGGGTTAAAGGTCAGTGGTTGTTTGGATTGCTCAACATACAGAAACATCTGTTTTTACTGGCCTCGTGGAGAAGTCTCGAGGCGACCTGACCTTTGCCTGCTGGTTATTGGGTTTCCTTGTAGGAAGTCGACCAAACTACAGTTAAAGGTGGAGCGACGCGTTTGAGATGAGCAGTCGGAAAGCCCTTAAAAAGACTTGAGAGTTAAATTTGGAAAACTATTATCATATAAAGATGTCGCACTCCAGTTTCGGCATGATTAGCTGCCCCACAGTTAAAAGCTTGATCAGAAGTAAAAGTTATGTTTTGGAACCAATCACGGCCTGTTATAGATCGTTTGGACGCAACTCTGAACAAGAGTCCACTTCTTAAGTTGTTAGCTTATCTTATCACAAACTCCTGAAATTTTGGAGGTGAATTTGGTTCAAAGACGGAAACGATCCCCTTCAACTGCTCTCGAAACATTCAGTGACAGCTTCTCCTCTGTGCAGAGCTTCATCCTCCTCACTCTGATGCAACAGCTCCCTCTGCTGCCTCGTACCATCCACCCCTCGCTCTGACGTTACTCACACACACACACACACAACACACAACACAAACTTCCTGCACAGGCTTTTAAAACCGGCAAAAAAACAGTGGAAACAAAAGAACTTAACTCAGAAACGTATGTTTATATGACATACTACATAATGAAAATCTCCAACTGCTGTGAGAATAAGAAAAGCTACTAACGGGACTTTGAGTTTAAGGTCCAGTGTGTCAGATTTGGGGGATATATTGGCAGAAATGGAAAATGATATAATATGTTTGCTTCCTTTAGTGTATATTTTCCTGAAAATATGAAGCGTTAGGATTTGTTACCTTTTAGAATGAGCTGTTTAAGTCCTTTTGTATGGAGATGTTGTACCGCAACAAATCAAATGCTGTCTCTTGACTGGGCCGTGTGTGTTTTCACATCAGCTACCGCAGTCAGCAGCCCCTCAGCGACAAGTAGCATGAAAAAACAGATTTATAAGTGAAACTGCTTTATTCAGTGTTTTTACCGACATAAATCGGTTATTTCAGAGAGGAAGAGACCTCTGCCAATAATTTGGCTCCTGAACACCGAAGGAATCCAAACCAGGGAATTTCATCTGAAATTTTTACCCTCAGACGCCAATAAATCCCCCTAAATCTCACACACCGCCTCTTAAAGATTTTTTTGTGTGCCAAACAAGGAGAAATAGGTTTTTTTGCATTTAAAACTTTTGAAAAGTTTGGAAATAGCACAATAATATTTAAAAGACTGGGAAAAGTATTTTTTAGGCTGAATATCAGTTTCATTTTATTGGCAGCAAATGTGACCTTTTTTTCAACAGCAAATGATATTGAACACCACGCCAAACCCTCTGCTGCAGTTCAGAGAGCCAGTTTCAGAATATTTGAATTTTTAAACGTGTTGTGTCACCCACTTTTCGTTGTGTGTGTCTTTTGTGTGTGTTTGTCTATGTGTGTTTATGTTCGCATACTCAAAACGGCTCCACAGCCTTCTTGCCAGCCTATACGTGTCGCACCATGAAGTGTATCATCTGTGTGTGTCGTCAACGTCGCGTCGATCCGCTCCTCGCCTCCTCTGCTGTTTGTGTATTTTATGTCTATATGTGACTGTACTCAGTATGTTTTATATTCTGTACTATAGTTAATCCTACTGTACCTGTAGCATGGCTCTGTTTTTTGGTTCTACAGTTTGCTCTGTGCATGACGGAGTGTGTGAGCGCGCGCGTGTGTGTGTGTGCGTGCGTGTGTGTAGCAAGCAAGCTATTTTTTTACAAAGAGGTGATTTATGGTAATGAGTCTGTTCGGGTGCTATCGTGTGTGCCTATACTCAGTTTTCCTGAACACTGTGACAACTCTGGCAAAACACGAACACATTGAGCGAATGAAAGAGACAAAGATTTACTGTCTGATTGTTTTTTTTCGTTTGTTTGTTTTTTTTTGTTATGTTTTTAAGTTTTCCATTTTTGTGAATTGGACTGAGACATGGAGTGGAAAAAGTAAAAAAAAAAAAAAAAAGAAAGAAAAAAAGGTGATGCTCTTTTCTTGATAACATAATAATGTCTAATATTCAATTTGAGTTTTGTAATATTTGTATGTACGTATGAAAGTTTTGTAAATTTGTGATTGTATGCACGTTTTGGCATATGAGTGTATGTATCTTAAAATTTATAATGCTTGTTTCTCTTTGGTTTTGTTTTGCATGTAGATTGCCGTTTAGTTTCTTTTGTTCAAACGTTTTGTTTTTCCTGTTTTGTGTTTTTTTTTGGGACCATGTACAATACTGTATAACGTGGGCAGGATCTTGGACCTCATGCTACATTGATATTATATATGAATATAAAAACATGTTTTCCCTATGGAGAAAGTTTTAAGTTATATATCGCCTGTAAACTTTGGGCTGCCTTTTAGATCTAACTGTCCACTCTTTAAGATAACAGTGATGATAATGGATAAAACATATTAATGATGAAGAATTATGCTGATGAAATAATAAAGATTCTTAATAAATCTTATTACATTTACAACACATATTGCTCCTGTGTTTATTGGTCTTGTGTTAAAAAAAAATGCATACATCTTTTTTATTGACATTTTTTTATTCCACGTCCTTACGAAACAGCAGGTTAAAGATAAAAAATACAAAAAAAATAAAAATACAGTTGACTCACAAGTAACAAAGTAATAAAACCCAAATTAAACATCACTACAATGTCCCCTAGATGGCAGTGTTACGTCCTTGTTACTAATCAAGAGGCTGTCCTGAAAGACATTAATAAAAAACAAACTGAACTACAGCTCTTGTTAATAACCTTTATAAAAATAACTTGTCTTATTTGCTCAAACTGTCGTTATATCCTGACAGTTGTAATGACACAGATAGTTTGTGAAAAAAAACTTTCCTCTGCCTTCTCGTAATGCCTCTGATGACTTTGGCAAGAATCCTGTAAGCTTTGTGTTGGGCTACACGCCCGACATGCAATAAGCAATAAGATGTGACATCAACAGGAAGATGTGGGGAACCTGGGATCCAGACGTGCTGCATGACAACATGCAGCAAACATTTTGCTAATTTGGCCAGACAAACTGTAGAGTTTAAAGCAGACTGAACTATGTGATGCCTGGTTTTGATCTTTGTTGGCTTAAATGATGGTGACTGGATTAAACAGTTGGAAATATCAAAGTATGTCACTTGGGTCCATTCATGGTTACAGTTT
This sequence comes from Plectropomus leopardus, assembly GCF_008729295.1. Classification (NCBI taxonomy): domain Eukaryota; kingdom Metazoa; phylum Chordata; class Actinopteri; order Perciformes; family Serranidae; genus Plectropomus; species Plectropomus leopardus. The sequence continues at coordinate 17,629,624 of NC_056475.1, forward strand.
CTGCAAGATAAGCAGGTAAGGAGAAGAAACCTGACGATAAACCGACAATATTCACTTTGTCAATGTAACTTTTCCTCTCTGGGAGACATAAGGTGATAAAATACTGCGTTGTCATGCAGATATTTCATATTTCAGCAAACTATGGGCACTTTGTCAGTGCTTCTGCACTCAGTTGTGTCAATGTTTGCTCCGAGTCAGCGTGTGAACTGCAGTCAAACTGTCAAACCAGGCAGCACTGATCAAATATACAACTTTCTCACTTCAAATCTTTTCAGAAACGTGTACTGTGTCTCATAACACTTGTTCTTTTTTCAGCTGTCCTGCATGGCTGTCAGGCTCAGTGGGTTGGGCTTACAGAGGTGGAGCCTGTGTGAGTCTGGAGGGATGCGGTGGAAAGTGATTAAGAGAGTTGATTTAGACCAGGTGTGGCACTCCCGTGGAGCAGAGGGTTTTGGGAAAAAGAATGTTTCCTCCATTCCCCATGAAGTTTCCTGTTATTGTAGGCCTGTTTTAATGTTAACATTTAAACCATGAACAGAGTGCTGAATTGAAGCAGTGTGGGATTATGCTGACTGAGTAAATGCTGTCGACTCAGGGACACAGAGGCAACAGGTAGGCCGTCATCCCTCACCTTTAGCCTGGCAGCCGAACACTAACTCTCCAGTTATATATACAGGCAGCCGAGCCCCACAAGACCTAGAAGAGTGTTTTTCGAGAGAAATAGTATAAAATGCGCGGGGTGTTCACCTGTAAAATGAGAACATTTTGCTCTTATCTGTGTTTTGTTTAGGCTTGACTGTTTTTAACATGCTGGTCAGGTTACTGCTAAACAGTGCACTAAAATATGTGACAGAGATGATTGACAGCTGCTTTAAAGACTTCTCGGCTCTGGTCGGTTGTTTTCATTTAGCCGCAGTCAATTCTAGCAAATGCCATTAGAAGCACTACCACAAAGGGAACAAATATTATTTTTTCAGACTACCTTGGTGTATCTCAAAATCAAGAAGAATCTTAAATGACCGAATTTCAAGGATGCTGTGTTGTGTATTGAATCGCACCGAAAGACTGCGCTAATGTCATCCTTGTATCCTCGAAGAACCGTGATTCCAGCTTTGATCACTGTAGGTTGTCGTTGGGAACAGTGATCAGACAAGGACCTCAATGTTGCTACTTTCCTTTTAATACAAGTTCAATCTGCTTTGCTTGTTGTGCATCATAAACGGCGCCTCCTCTATGTTCCCGGGCGCTCCTTGTTTGTCTCCTTTTTCGGGGAATATTTGGAGAATCAGAAGCCACCTCTTTGGCCGTGTTGCATGTGCTCCTGGACCCTGTCCAGCACCTCCTGCATCCTCCTCAGCTACAGAGGGGAACAAATGGAGTGAGCGGGTATCGCCTCTGTAACCGAGTGAGTGAACAAGAGAGTCTGTGAGAGAAACGTACCTCTTCGTCTTTCTCAAAGATGAGTTGTTCTGTTTCGGTGTCAGAGGCAGCCAGTGGAAGAGGAAAATCAGCCTCGCTCCGCTCTTGATGCTTCTCACGCAAACTAAAACACACACACACACACACACACACACACACACACACACACACACACACACAGAGAAAAACCCAACCTGTGTGAACTTCTATCTCAATCATCGTAAAATGCCAGTGTGCACTTGTTGCAAGGATTTATTGTTCTATATTATATTTAAACTTGTGATATGTATTCAAATAATGGGGGTTCACAAATAAACAGAGACTCCACTTTTAATGTCTCGTGGAGGGATTTCCATCAACCAATTAATCAAACTCATTCACTATAGTTAAATAGAGGATGTAGCCACTATGAAATCACCCACTGATTTGCTGACTACCGCTTTGAAGCCTCAAGTTTGGCATTTTGGCCATCACTATCTTGGTATTTCGGAACCAGAAGTGACCACATACAGACATGAGGATGGACCTGTGGAGGATACGTGTTGCTATGTTTCTGTCCTGATTGACAGGTCGCCATGAAACTCTATTTTAACTCTAAATGGGACGATAATTAACAAAATTAACATCATGCATTTTAAAGACTTTAAATTAGCAATTGAGACCATGCTTTTACTGAGGTAATTAAGCCTTTGATACCTGAGCAAAGTGGTTTCATGTCTAGAAAAAACATGGTGAGAAGGTAATGAGCAACCAAACACAACCAGACATGGCACCAAAACTGGCAAGAAATGAATACAAAGTTAGGAAATAATTAACTGAGGGAAAAAAACAAAAACAAAACCCCACAAACAAACAAACCATTAAGTTACTCCAAAAAGTGCTGAAAATTGAAAAAAAGAGCATCTTTTACTAATTTCTTGCAATTTGAGGGACGTTTCTTGCCAGTTGCTCACTGCCTTTTCCCCCATGTTTAAAAAAAAAAATCAAACAAATTTGCTCAGGTATGAAAGGGTTGAACAGCTTTCAAAAGGAGTTTGAATTCAGCACAAAAAAACTTTCTGATGCAGGTTTCAAAGGGTTGAGTCAGAAGTTATTCTTAGATAGATTTGTTTACAATCAGACTGATTTTTCTAGTGCAGTTGCCCCCCCTGCTGGTCATTAGAAAGACTGCAGATTTAAGGCACTTCCACAGAGGAAACGTCCTCTTCTTTCATATAGTGTATGATCAAACCGTGTCCTGACTCCACCCACCTGCGCTTCCTCTCCTGCACCACCATGCGGGTCATGTTCTGTATGCACTGGGCTCTGAAGTTTTCGTAGTGAATCTCTGCCGTCACGTCCTTCAGGTCCTGCATGTGCGTCCTCACCAGCATGTTCCTCAGCAGCAGGAAGTCAGAGTGAGCAGGGTTCTCCACTGCCCATACAACAACAACATGCCACTAGATCAGACAGTTTTTTCCTTGTTATCAGATAGAACCAAAGTAATGTATAACACTGATACAAAATCAGTTTCACCAAAGTAAAAATGTCCAAAGACACAGTGTAAGCTTACTGAAAATGAGTAAAATTACAAACAAAACTGAAAAAAAAAAAAAAACTACTGAGTGTGTGTTTATCTGCAGTACCTTCTACCAAACCCCAGGGATAGACACGACCCCTGAACTTGCGACCTTCACTCTCCACCTGAATGTTACTCCCAATTACTGCAAACGGGATGCTGTCCTGCAGAGAGAAGCAGAAACAATAAACTGTCAGTAGGCGGGTTTCCATTACAGATTAGCGCAAAATTTAACCGATATTTTTGAAAGGCCTATAAAACACAATTACGAGATGACTGTGTTTCCATTAAGTGATGTTACGCAACTTCTCCTCTCACAATAAGATTCCGAGAAGCACGGCGATATATGTTCAAAACATTAGCAGGTTTATTTATAATGCAGCCACCGCACTAGCCGTCATTATTTCCAATCAAAGGCAACGTAGGCTTGTTATGCGAGGGTTAATGGAGAAGCAAGTCCCTTATACGTGCGAGTGGCCATGTATGAGGTATTTCGGGGAACTGATAGTCCACAATTTCACAGAGGAATTGTAAATTCAAAACTTCCAGCTGATCCGCTCAACTTTTGAAGAGATATGCAATGCAATAACAGCTCTTGTAGTACCTGCTGCATCACGAGGGAGCCAGTTTCTACTGACAAGCACATAGCCATAGCATCATGTGACCTATAAAAGACAAAAAGTGTTTCCATCGCAGTTTTACAAAAAATGGCTTTTTCGAATCTCCTGAAATACCACGTCACGTGAGCGTAAAAACTTTTTTGCAATAAATGGGAGATTTTTCAAAATGGCCTTGTTTCCATAATGTGTATTTTATATTTGCAGTTTCAATTTGCGTAATTTGAGGGTTAGTGGAAACCCGCCTAGTCTCAACATGGCTGAGATGATACATTTCAACCTGGACAAATTAACTGAAGCACCTTGAGTATCTGGTCGTGGTTTTTAAAGTCTTCGTCCTCATCTGAATCACACTCGGGAAACTGGTAGATGTTGATCCCAAACTGCTTGATTTCCTCTCTGATCTAGAGTGAACACATTGAAACGAGAATAATTGTGACAAATAGAGAAAAATAAAGAAGACAACATTCGTTTATGGTCTCATACCTTAATCTTCTTCTTGTAGACCTCTGCTTGCGTCAGGCTGTCAGCTTTGGCCACAACAGGAACTATGTTGACCTTTTCATGCAAGGTCTTCATACACGCCACATCCACAGGCCGAAGACTGATGCATGAGTGTGTGAGCGCACACAGGCAGGAACATGCCCAAAAGACATCAAACAACTTTTAGCTGAGGCTGCTGCAGTTCTGTTTTACTAGTTTAGCACTATGTGCGTAAGTGAAACACGTCAGCGTACCCGTGGCCAAACGGAGAGATGAAGTAGAGGCAGCAGTGGACTCTGTTGTCCTGGATGTTCCTTCTGTTCAACCCGCTCTCGTCTCTGAAGTACTGTTCAAACTGCTGGTCGATGTAGTCTTCTATTGGCTTCCAGCTGATACAAACATACAATCACTGTCTGGTACAGTTGTCTCTCTGTTCAGCTTAAAGCTGGATTTTCTAGACTGTATCTGCTCCGAGATTGTGGCTGAAGCGCTTGAGTCAAGTTTTCAAACTGCCTGTACTAAAAGAATGTCAACTCTGGCTGATAATATTACGCAAAACTGATTTCTTTCAGTGAGTCATTGCTGTGTTTCAAGTGGCTTTTTTAAAGCACCAAACAGGGGTGTTTTGTAGCTACCTGTCGCTATGGTTACAGCAGCTTCTTAGGCACAAAAAGCCTTTGTTTCCTTACTGGCACATTGCTGCTTTCCCTGCTGGAATTGTAACCCCAAGACCACATATTTTAATCCAAAACATCATCTTTTCCCAACCATAACCAAGTGGTTTTGTGCCTAAACCTAACCACAAGTTACCACAGTGTGGTAAAATTTCAACTTTTCCGCTACATAATGCAAATTTAACGTATCCTTGGTTTGGAGAAATGTACAATGCCAACATGTTTTCTGGTCCAATAGAGCAACTGTGTGACCAAAATAGCAGTGGGTCAAACACTGCTTGAAAAACACTTAAGGGTAGGCACATTTTGATGACCTCACCTTTCTGTGTTGTTGACGGCGTCTCCGAACCCTGGTGTGTCAATGATGGTGAGCCTCAATTTGACTCCTTTCTCTTCAATGCTAATTGTGTGTTTGACGATGTCCACTGTTTGATCGATCCTTTCTGCAGCCACATACATGTGCAAAGTGATTAAATCTTCGCAGGCAACAAGTTAACAGTGTGTACAAACATACACAACAACACACACACCTCAGGGTCAGAGAGTAGCTGCAGCATCACATTTTGAAAAAGAAAAATTACAGCTAATAATGTCTTTTTTTGGAGAGACCATTAAAATGCACTTTGTTTTCCCACTTCATTTACACGGGTAACATGTAGATAAATAACAGAACTTATCTCACCTTGTGCGTTAGGAACCTTCCTGTCTTTGTAGATGTCCGTGAGGAACAAACTGTTGATTAATGTAGATTTACCGAGGCCAGACTCCCCTATACAGAGAAACACACAGCCCCGACTCTTAATGTAGCATGACTGAAACATCACCTTGAGCTGTGCAATTTCTGTATTCCTTTGAATAATTTACTTCAACTTGTAAAGTCCCAAAAAATAAAGTACTTCTCCACACATAAAACGAGATGACGGAACACCTGTCTCCCAGTTTATTTTGAATCATGGCTGACAAATGTAGAATTCAGAGCAGGTATGTCTGTAATGTACACTGATGAAGGCGTTTCTTAACAATGGGCCTCATGCAAGAATCTATATACGGCCAAATTTTCTCTTATTTTTGCTCGTATCCAGAATTTAATTTTGTTAGTACCAAATGATTTTGGGGATTCACCAATGTTGTCTTATTTTTGCTTTTCTCTTAGGTAAGAGGTAAGAGGCTTTTCACTGAGGTAAGATCTCATATATACTCTATGTTAAATTTATTTAAACCTTTTTACATGTGTACTTTTACTGTTAATACTTAAAAGCATCTTCCTAAAATCACATTTACTTGGTTTAAATTTATTTAACAGTAGGCCTACCCCAGTTTCACTACTGTATTAGTCCTTCTTCTTCTTACAGCCTTTTTTGGTGTTATGTCTCCAGTCTTGGTCATGTCTTTGCACATGGCACAAAACCTGCCCTTATATAGTATTTTTTTTGGGGGGGGCGTTATATATTAATTTATATTTATATATTTTCTCTTACCAGAAAATCAAGAGAAATTTAAGAGAATTTTGCTGCATCAGGCCCATTGAGTATGTTAAGTGACGTCCACTCAGATGTTATCATCTGAATCTTTCTAGATGTTTGTATGTGGAGATGTGATTTGTTGTGTTTTTCTTTTTAATACTGCTTGTCTGTAATAAAATTCCCATTATGGGAGAGATGTCACATTCGGTACATTACATTACAGCTGCCTGTAAAAGTAGCCGACACATGAGGACTCACCTGCCACCATGAGCGTGAATGTGAAACCTTTCTTCACCGTCTTTCTGTGAACCTGGTTGGGCAATGTGGCAAAGCCCACATACTCCTTGTCCTGATCCTGCAGAAAGAAAACACAAACATAACATTTATGTTCGTGCATATAGAGAGGTACAGTGATGAAGTTAGCATCACCCTGGTCCCAGTGGGATTTTTCTACTGGATTTTAGATCACTGCAGAAAATAAGCATACATACTTAAATGCTTTGTTCAGCAACATAATCTTCACAAATGAATGCCACTTTTTTTTTAACCATAAATGCAATCACCACAGTCACATGATTTAATGCCGCCACCGCAACGAGGCTGTAAAACTGTGTGCGCCGTGTTAACGTGTTGTAGTCTCATTTAGCTACTTATCAGCAACCGCCTTTTTTAAGACACGTAAAAACTTCAAACTTTACAAGTGGGGTATTTGATTACGTATTTTTTATCGAAGAACAAATCTTAAAAATCTCTTAACCTCGTGTTAACTACGGACCTGATTTAAAACATCAAACCAAAAACCCACTGACTTAGGGATGAGGGAACTGGAGGTGAAAAATGCTGATTCATTTCCAAGTTTTAGGACTCCTGCACCCCTCTATTGTTTATAAAAATGATTACTCATTCATAGTGTTCTGTACTTTTGCTATGCTTCTCTAAGGGGGTTTGAAAGCAGTGTCCAAGGACACTTTTTAATTTGTTTACTTTGTTATTTGTTGGAAAAACTTGAATGCTAAAACAAATGTAACTTAGGGGCCTCTGACACAGGCTCTGGCAAACACACAGACACACACCTCTGGAGAGACATAGGGGTCAAAGCGTCCCCAAGGGCTGTGTGGACGCGAGGCTGGGCTGAGTGGACAATCCACAGACACCTGAGAGGCGAGCTGCCGCCTCAGTGGATGGGACTGAAACTCTGTGTCTGCTCCCACACGACTTGGTCTATGAGGGACTGTCGGAGAGCCAGCAGCGTGGCAGGGGATGGGATGGGGCAGAGGGGGAGTCCCAGAGAGGCTGGGGAGTCTCCCGTTGGTTGTCATCCCAGTTTCCTCTGCCTCATGGTGGACTGGTGCATGGTGCTGTTCACCAGGCTGAGAGATGGGAGGCAGATCCCTCATGGCGAACGGAAACTGAGTGTCCTCCTGGTCCTCAATGGAAAGACTGGCCAACTGTGAAAGGAGGCAGCAGAGTTACACTTGGTTTTGTATGGAAGATCAAAAGTTTCAAAAATAAAATAATAAAACTCTCTATGAAAAATATATTTTATTAGGATGCCAGTTTTATAAGGTCTCAATAAGGTAATGAGCTGTTTGAAACCTGAATTTCCCTTTGGGATTAATAAGGTTTCTCTCTGTCCCTCTTTATTTTGCATCTATATAACATAAACTGTATGGTATATAGCCAATGTTTATGTGAATATGTGTGGTGAAGCATGTGTAAAGAGCATTTGTGTTTGGGTGTTTATATGCATATATACCTGTTTGTTTGTATGCATGTATTCACATTTATGTATAGGCTATATGTTTGTTTTTAGCACCTTGTTTTGCGGCGTTTTACAATTATACTGTGAACCCTTTGAAACCTGGATCAACATCAGCTTTCTAGTTAAACCATTCTATTGAAAACATGGTTAAAAAAGCAATGAGCAACTTGATAAGAGATGTCCCACAAATTTTCAGGTCATTTTCTTGAAGTTTTTACTACTTTCTTTGTAATTTTTGGGCCTTTTCTTCTGTTGTTGCTCATTGCCTTCTTCCCTTGTTTTTGAAAAAAAAAATAAGCCAATCTATTTAGGTTTTAAAAGGCGAATCTGTTTTATGTATAAGGTAACTTATATCATAAATAGATAATTGATATATGAACATAAATTTACAGGTGCAAAGACCAACACTAACTGACTGCTGATGACCGCAGTCAGGGTCACGCTCTCTGAGTACAATGCATGACGAGTCTTCTGTGTCTTCGGTTGTAGTGGCTACCCTTTCTTCACTAATTAGCCCTGACTTGTGATCCCATTATACCATTACAGCGGCCTGACTTCATCCATCTGTCCAGGCAGGGAGGGGAGACAAACAACACTCAACAGTTGGAGGTGAGTAAACACTGAGTCAAACTGGATGTACAAACTAGAAAGAATAGTTTTAAAGATAATTTTAACTTGTATCTTTCAGTGTGGAACTTATGCACACAAAGCTAGTGGATATCCACACCTGCTTTGGATACCTTACAGGTAATCTCCTCACAGAGGGACTCTATTTGCTACCATGAGCAGTTAGGACAGTCAAACCCCCACTTCTGATTTACACGAGATGAACATTTCTCCAGTCATCGTCCTGTTGAGCTGCTCTGAAGACAGCAGTGGCCCACGGTGCCGCTGGCCTGATCAGGGTTCATCCAGTGTCCCTCTACCTGTCAGTCCTCATTACCCACAAAGCTTTGCAGCAGGCTTAACCCAGCTTCTTATGCTCTGACCGGGTGGGGGTTTGGAGATTAACTCTTAACACACACTCACACAAGCTATAAACACTGTAATTCAAGACTATTCTACAAACGTGTCCTACCTTGTTTTCTGGGAAATTTGTAGCTTTTTTTGAGCAAAGGATGGCAGAATGGGAGAAAATATAATGTGTGTAAGGAAAAAAACAAAACAATAAAAAATGCATATAGGCTGACTGAACAAAACTGAATGATTGGAACAAAAGATGATTGCTATTGTAATAAATAAATAAAAAGGTAAGTAGCTGTACTATACCATTTTGATATCAATAAATAAGGTCCATTCTACAGACTTAGATGATAATATACAGTAAATAAGATGCAAAAAGGTCACCATGAATACAAGAATACAAGTGTCATACACAAATATACATCTCCACACGGATATTAAAAACGCTATAATGATGTTTCAGTTGGTTGAGCAATTTATATAGCAGAAACTACAAGTTATTTCTATAAATCAGCGATGCAGGTTGTGCATAAATAAAGGACTTCAGTCAGTTATAGACGTACCTCTCTTAGTGCTGCGGAACCTGACCGGAGACGACATGTGCTCCATGATGCATACAAACTGTCCCCAGATCAGAGGAAGAAAAACGATCAATTACAAGGTGAGTAATGCCCAAAGACCAAACTGTTCAAGACCTAGTAACATGTGGTGCACTGTGCATGTGTGAGTCCATGCATTGACTGAGCTCCGACCGGGTGCAGTCCGCTCCGTCTGGCCGCTCTGACGTGGTTTTAAGTAGACTGACAGCAGAGAGGAACCAGGCAGGGTGATATTACACTAACAGCCCTGTGTTATCACTCCAGAGCAAGATGACAACAACAATAACAACAGCCTATGTCAGGTTGCCAGCGTTACTATTACCACTAAATAACACTACTAGTAGACCTACCACCACTAATAATAATAATGATAATAATAATAACGATATAGGCCTATATTTTTTTTAAAACTGTTGCTAATGTATTTTTGATTATTATGATGAAAATGATACTATTCAAAATTAAGCTAGTTTCCCTCGTTTAACCCCTTGAAACCTGGGCAACTGGCTCGATTTCTTTCAAAAACACGGAAAGAAGACAACGAGCAGCGGAAGACGAAATCACCCAAAAACTATTAAGAAATTTGTAAATAAAAAAAAATTGTAAAAAAGTACAAGAAAGTCGCCTAAAAATTAGTACAACACAAAACAAAACAAACAAACAAAAACACAAAAAGGAAGGTCATATGTAATTATAATAATTTTAAATATAGTTACCCTCTGGCTTTTGTCTTTTTTTTCCCCCTAAAAAATTTCCCCTAGCTTTTTAAAAACAATTTTCTCAATTTGAAGAACTTTTTTTGCTTAGTAACGGAACGTTACTTAGCAACGCTGGGGACAGTAACGGAAGCTCCCGTGAGACAAAGTTACAGGAAACGGCTGTACGCTTTCCCGGAGGTAGGACGATAAACCAGACACGCATCGTCGAAATCCTTTCTCTCGAAAAGCCGAAATGCGACGTAAAAACATCTTCAATAAATGGTATTAATGATAAATTTCACCTTAGTGTAGCTTCTCGAAGTTTCGGACAGGGCTAAGCACGGTGTAACGTTAACGTTTGTGAGACACTAAAGCAGCTAACGTTGGCTAACCAGACGCTTTTCTGAAAAAAAGATGAGTTTATGCTAGCTTCAGTCCTCAGAGCCAGCCGTCAGTCCTTCAGCAGGTGAGTGTTTGATACTTGGTTTATTCATATGTTTTCTGTTAAAGTTCCTTTCCTGACATTAATTTAAAAATTTTTTAAAAAATCTCTGCTCATCAAATAAACATATTTATACGCTGTTTCCGTTAAAGAAAATCTCTCGTGCCTTTAAATGCCTTAGATGTAACTTTACACCTTTGCCTCATTCAGTATGCAGACTATGAATATGCAAATTACTATTTCCACTCATCTCTCAGCTGCTCTAGCTAGCATGCATCCCTGTTCACCTTCCACTTACTGCTTATTGAACACACAAACCTCTGCTTGTAAACAATAATAGAGAACATATATTTTGGATTGACAGTGTTAACTAAAAACGAATAATGTGTTGCTAATGTTAGGAAAGATTGCCAGCTCTGAAAAGTTGCAGTAAAAGGGAAGCTTGAGGCTAATTTATAGTATCTGAAAGTGTGTGTGGGTCCGCTTTTGGTCTGTGTGACTTTAATGTTGTCATCCACCTATGTTCAAACTGACCCAAGGATGTCCAAAAGAAGGTGGGACAAGCCTCATGAGAACTGTGGGGTATGACACATGCACCGTGTACCTGTGTACCTCAGGTACTAAGCCTTTCAGCAACTTCAGACCAGGTTTCACTGCACATATATTGTACCCCGATGATGTGATGTCATTTGAGACCATGGCTTCTCCACTTTTAAACCTCTTTGAGCTATGTGGACATCTGCATGTCGCCCATTTTTTCTGACTGCTTGGACTGTAGGCATAGCAAGGATTCTGACTGTGCATGCTCCAGTCTCTTGTTCCACACTTAAGTCCAGTCCAAAACACTTCTGTCAAGCCAGTCACACCTGCCCCACCACAGTTAAGTTAGTTTCAAGTTGGATAATTGACAGACATTCACTCCAGAACCCAGCAGCATTGTTTAGTTTCACTTTCACCCAATGTCGCCAGTAGGAGAACCTCCTAGCCCTCCTGTTTACTGCCGAAGGCAGACATGGACCGTTTATTGTACTATGATTAGAACCACGTGCACGTGACCGCAGTTGTCCATGAACGTGGAAAGTTCTACTTTAAATTATAAAGAACCGCCTTAGAAAAAGACTGCATTTTACTACATTTTTACTGAGATGATTTGACGCCAAACAACAGTGATTTAAACTCATCACATTAAATTTGTTTCCTCTATTAATTTAATTTATTAATTTGTACTTTTATATGTTCACAGCTCAGTATGTTAGACATGATCTGAAACTTTTAAACAGAATATACATAAGGCATTATGATAAATAAATGACTCATGCAGTTTAGCTTTAAGTTTAAAGTGCCATGTGATTCACAGCTTCAAGACTAAGTTGACACCAGAGCACAACTGATAAATTGTCTGTCCAAATTTAGCTTATCACTGCTTATATAATAATGGTTGTTGGTTGATATGTATGTGCTTGGCAGCTGTCAAGCAGCATATAAGTCATGTAAATATCCCATATAAATTTGAGTTTTATATCTCTGCAGGTTTTCCATGTATTTGTCCTCTACATACAGTTTTATGACCCTTCCATGTCTCTCCCAGCTGTTTGAAAAGGCACAAATGTCCTTATAAATTGTTTTCATCTGTGAAAACTGTGCTTTATAGATGGTGCTTGGTCACGGCCATTAAATAAACGCAATCAGAGAAAAGAACTGTCCTCTGTAGATCTGTCCCAAAGTGCTCTGCATGTCCTTCTGGGCCTGTTGGACCGGCCTAGCAGTGAGTTGTTGACCTGCAGCCGTTGTGAGGGCTCATCCTGGGTGTCCTGTCCTATGGGGTTATTGTGTTCATAGGTTTCAGACCCATTCTCACCCAAGGCTGTTTTCACAGACCTGCAACACGTCTGGCTCTTGTTTTGTGCGTGGTCCTTATAGTCGCTGCTGGAACAGGAGCGGCCATGCTCAGTCCTCATGTCATGGTTGTCATGTGTGTGCTGCTCTCTGTCCGAATGGCTTTCAGGTGTGCTGTTTTGGTCTTGGCTCTGAGTGAGGTGATTAGACTCTTTTTGGTTCTTTGGGTTGTCCAAGTGTCGCTCGTGGTCGGGGCTCTGTCTCACTGGCTGCGAGCGGTGGGTTTGTTCATGAGATTCAAGGGTTTTGTTCTGGTTGTGATTCTGCCAGAAAGCTCTGCGGAGCTGCTCTAACTCAGAGAGCAGAGGCAGACCGATGTCCAGGTGCATCAGCAGGTTTTCCAGCCATTCCTCCAGCTTCGAAAAGGAAGGACTGAAAGACAAAAGGTCGTAGTGTTACATGATCCACTGCAGTAGTGCATTGATTAGATAGCTAGTAGGCTATTTTGTACTGTATGAGTTTAGTTTGTTTGTGTAATATAATTACTGTATGTGGGCTCACACATCTGTTATGATACAGTCACTTTGTACACCGTTCACATCAGCAGACCAGAAAATTACAAGACTCTTATATTTTGCTAGAAATTTCTTCAACATCTTTACACAGGATTCAGTGTTTATGTCTTTTTTTCACTAGCCTGGTTGGGCAAGTAGGTCAGAAATATACTTGCTTTATCAATTTTTACTTGACCCCAGATAATTTTTAAAAATGATTTATTAGTGGCTATCAAATAACAACAAAGACTAATGCTGCATTTAGATTATAAGTGGCACAGCAACAGGCTATAATTCATTTTCAATGCATTGTCATCATCATCATGATCACTTCAACAGTGACTCTGCAATAATGTAACTGCTTATGTGTTGTTGCTAGTTGTGTGAACACAGAATTAAGTTATTTATCATGCAGTCTTAATTTAAATAAATGACTCAAAAATGACCCATTTTATCTGCCTTGCTTTCAGACTTGTGGCAAACAGCACAATACATAGTTGGATTTTTGCCCACACCCTCTAATGCCACTCATGTAAACTCTGTTTCCAGGATAACTGAAATGCATGCTTGGGCTTTTATAGCTCATAAACTTTGTCTTTACCCGATGCCATGTTTTAACGAGCGCCCGGTCAGTTCTGCACCAGTGCAACTCTCAACAGAGATGAGAGTGAAACCAAAAGTTTATTTCATACCGTTTATCAGCATCCATGTCACAGCAGAGGACACCCAGCGGCAGGAAGGCCGAGGGGCACTGTGGAGGGTGGAACTGCTGCAGGAAACTGGCTACATTCAACCCAAAGTCATTCGTTCGAGGAAGGTAGTCAGGATCAGCACTCACTCTGCCTATTATCTTAAAAGAGGTAGAGATAAATAATTACCCACTCAGCTTTAAAATTAATGAAATGCTTGATTAATGAAAAATGGGAATAATATAGGATTGATTCTTCAATATTTACACATTTTAACTCAGGTTCCTTAGATCTGTCATCACCTCATTTTTTAGTTCTTAAATTAAGTGCTTAATATTTTCTTACCTCGCATATCATAATACCAAAGGAAAAGACGTCCACCTGTTCGTCATAGCTTTTCCCTGAGAGGTGCAGAGGAAGTATTGGAAAATTTGAACCACAAATTTACAGTCTCATATTAACACACGCTAAATATGGAAAACCTGGCTTCAGTGTGCTGAAATCAGAACTGCTATTGGACCTTAGAGTAATATCAGGTCTCGTGCACAGTTTCCCCCTTTTTTTGGATATTTTATGATAGTACGGCACATATGGTATCAAGAGGGTAGTTGAGGTTCGTTAACACTGTTCGGAAACTATATATGTAGGAAAACATTCTCAGCAAAATGTCATTTACTAGATTTTTAAAAATAAAAAGTAGATGAAAAAGAAAGCTTTTTCGTTTTTCTTTTTTTTTCCTTTTTTTTTTACAAATACAAGTATAAATCCAATGTGAGTCTTTATGCCTCTGCCATTAGGTTTCATATGACTCCAAAGTTTTTTAGTCATGATCCAAAATACTGTGCCAGTTCCATTTGTGTATCTCTTTAAAGACAAGATTGGAAACAAACAAACCTCACCAATGGACTCCAAAATTGGCTTTAGGTGCCCTGGAGGTCCTCTGTTCATTCAAAGATCGGTGATACCCTGCTATAGTATATTTGAACCCGAAACCTTGTGTACTCACCATTGATCATCTCAGGAGCCATCCAGTAGGGGTTTCCAACTACAGTGTAGCGCTTTCTTCGGTCTGGCTTGCGGAGCTCTGAAAGTGTCCCCTTCGCAGGCCTTTCCAGAGAGGATGTCGTGCTCTGATTTATCTCCTCCCTCACCAGCCTGGCCAGTCCAAAATCTGCCACCACCACTGACTGGTTCTAAACATGGAGAGAGAGAACGAGATAAAATAAATGATAGAGGGTAAATTTGCTATTTTCCAATCTAGATCCTATTTCCCATATCTTTGTGCCTAAAAGACTAACAGGAATAACAGTTTTTGAAAATGGTTAGAGTATTGAGCAAGAACACTGCAGCCGGCAGCGGCGAAAGAGGCTGCAATGTAACCACTCATGGCATACGCACTGTTAGTTTATTTCCACTAAATTGAAGTTGTATAATTTTATAATGTTATGAAACACAGAAGCTGGCTATAGCTGAGAGATTATCTTGTTTATGAGGACCTACAAAATTTTAATCATTTTGAAATGTTTTAAACAATTTTAACAGACAAAAATGACATAGATTTAAGAAATGCACATCAACACTATCAGGTTTTTCCAGGTTACATTATTGCTTCTTTTCTGGATGATACACTGTCCTGTACATTTGGCAGACTTGGAGTCAGCTACTAGAAGCCATCCCTTGTCTATTTTTACAGTAATTCCACAAATTTCTTGCCTTACAGTGTGGAAATTGCCATTAGATGTGTTTGTATATCCTACAATTAAGATATCTAACATGTATGATGAAAACACTTGTTTACCTCTCTGACCAGGCAATTGTGTGAGTTTAGATCTCGGTGGATAACATTCATGGAGTGCAGATAGGCCTTAGAAAGAGAGATGTTAGATATGTCAGGGGAAGTTGGTACCAGATTAAGGAATGATTTTGCATATTGACTTTAAAAGACTCACCATTCCAGCTGCAATGTCTTTGGCATAACTTACTCGTATACCCCAGGGAAAATCCTTGCCCTATAAAAAGCAAGTTTATTAGTGACATACTGTGTCTGTGTACTCTGAAATCACTCACAGTGAAACGTGAAAACATTTTTTAACTCACCATTTTTGTGATGGTTTCTCTGAGAGTTCCTCCTTGGATGTATTCAGAAACAAAGTTTATCCGTTTGTCTTTATAAAATAGACCAATAAACTTCAGAACATTGGGGTGGTCCAGACAGCGCATCACCTTCACCTGTAGAAAGTGAGAAGGAAATGTGGTAAAACAAATGCCTCGTCATTGTAGCAATATGGAAATAGCTCATTGATAAGATAGTCACCAACCCTCTTGATGGTGTAAAATTGTTTTTAAAATGAGTTGCAACCTAAGATGGGCTTTAACTGTGACACCCATCTTCCTGTAATTCAAAAATAATTCATGCTATCAGATGTCTATGTAAGCAAGTTCGAATAAATCATAAGAGAAAAATCGCATAAGATAAGGAGATTGATAACATTTGAGATTGTGTGGCAGAATGGGTTCTGTTGGTTTAACCAACGTTTTAAAAAACGGTAAACATTGCAAATCACTGCCAGTGGTGCTTTGTAGTATTTCTGTGTTCTGTAATGTCAGTGGAGGTCCCCTGGTAGCATTAGTCTTGTGTGAATAATGCTTCATACCCTTTAGATTTAATCTTTTGTATCCCTTTAGCAGTCACCTAAATAATGTGGGTACACTTGTAGGTACATTGGGTATTTCCTGCTTCTTACATATTTCATCGTGTTACCTCTCCTGCTCATTTTACCACTTACCTCCTTTAAGAAAGTCTTCTGTGTCTCTTCGTCAAACCTAATCAATTCCTTCATCACCATCACCTCCCCTGTCTCCTGATGCGTTACCTTGACAGCAGCAGGTTTAGCATAATGGTGATTAAAATCAATATTACAAAGAAATGACAACTAGGGTTAGTAATTTATGTATTTTGAGAAAGTCACCCTTAATAAAAAAGGACAATGTGATGGAGAAATGTAGTGGAGGTACCTTGACAGCCTGTCCAAAGAAGCCCTTGCCAAGCACTTCTCCATGGATGAGGTCTGAAGGTCTGAAGATGCGATGGGTCCGATCTCCAGGGTCCACACGAAGAGACTCTGAGCGCACCATGTCTCTCCTTTGAGATAAAAGTGACAGGGCTCGAGGGGACAGAGGACACTTGTCTATACTGCAGCTGCGCCTGAGAGAAAAGAAAGACTCAGACATGAGGCGGGTTTTCATTTACCCTCAAATTGTGCGAATTGAAATATATAAATTCCGCCTAATAGAAACATGTCAATCTCAAAAATACTCCCATTGATTACAAAAAAGTTTTGACGCTCACATGAGGTGATATTACAGGCCATTCAAAAAGCCGTATTTCGCAAAACTGCAATGGAAACATTTTTTGACTTCTATAGGTCACATGATGCTGTGGCTATGTGCTTATAGGAACTGGCTCCATCACATTCAAAAGTTGAATGTGATGCAGTAACACTATCACCAAATCATGGTGATAGTCCATGATTTCCTCTGTGAAATCATGGACTATCACCTCCCATAAATCCCTCATACGTTGCCACTTCCACTTGTAAGGGGCCTGCTTTTCCATTATCGCTCACATTACACGCCTGTGTCACCTTCATTTGGAAATAATGATGGCTAGTACGGTGGCTGCAATGGAAATAATCCTGTTCATTTTTTTAACATCCATCGCCATGCTTCTTGGAATGATATCGTGGGGGCAGAAGTGCATAACATCACTCAATGGAAACACAGTCATCTTGCAACTGTGTTTTATCAACATTTTAAAAATATCGCTTAATTTTTGCACAAATCTGTTGTGGGAGCCTGGCTAAAGAGAGACGGGAGTAATGAATCCAGCTGAGAGTCAGCACTTACAGAATGTGTCTGGATCGCATTCTTGTGTTTCCCTGGTGCTGAGGAGGTGAGAGGCTCATTCCCGGTTCATCTGTCTCCTCCCCTGGACTTGGCTCTTCCTCCACACTAGGGAGTTTGTGGGTTGAAGACAGTTTGTCACGGACGCAGGGTTCAGAACAGCTGATGTCGTCCTGGTGATTGTTTGAGCGAAGGATGTCATCAGAAGACTGCGGGTTGTGTTCAATGGTCAGCTGCAGTGGTCTGTTTGTGTCCTGGATCACACAGTTTATCTGCAGGAAATATGTGGTGTTTGGCAAGATATTAGTTTTTCTGTCTTACCAGTTTCTTTGTTTTTTTTTTTTTTGTTTGTGTGTTTATTTTGCGGATGCCAGGAAGTAGTGTTGTAGTACTTAAGATTGGTCTTGGTCTTTAGACCAGTCTGGAGTCCACTTTTAGTGGGTCTGGTCTCATCTCAGAATCAAACTCATTTTGACTCAGTTTTGTCTCTGTCTCGGACATAGTGGACTTCAAATTTTTTATTGAGACCTCAGCTGATTTATTTGTTAACATAATTACTGTCATTGGATGTAAAACTTCCCTCTTCAAATCAAGCCAATCATGTAAATCATTTGTAGTTTGCTTTTTTTGTCACCAATAACGGCTGCCACCCTTCCCCTCCACCTTTCACTCATGTGGGTGCAGACCCATGAAGACAACACGAAGAGAAGCAGTGTGGTTGTTTGGGAGCAGAGATGCCGATGGCTGGGACAACATCAAACTTCTATTGGTTGTCTTGGTGGTTCTACTGGTGTCCCAGCACACTCTGGTCTTGGTCAAGTCTTGGTCTCAGTTATTATGGTCTAGACTACAACACTACGGGGAAGCGTAACCGCTTCTCATTTAGTTATGACATTGCTGCTGAGTCGGTGGGTGGTTTGCGGCCTACCTCTTCTGGGGAAATGTTGTGGACAGGGATGCCATTAACCTCTAGTATTCGGTCACCAGTTTGGACAGAGGACAGCAGGTCAGAGCTGAGGGCAGCTGAATCTAACCTGAAGCAGAGAGACACCGGGTGAAGGAAAGGTGGGACAAATGAGACAGAACGAGCGGGGTTGTTGGATCAGAGTTTAGCTCTACCTATGTGGAATACTAACCCTGTCACAGTGACAACAGGGCTTTTTTCTTGGCTAAGGTCGGTGGCTACAGTCAGCCCTCGTTTGCTGCCTGCATGGGGAGGGAGAGAAACCAGTGCCACCATGTGGGGACTCTTGGTGAGTGGAGAAGCTGACCTCGCAGATGAGTCGACACCCTGACAGAAACAGTGGCCACTGCAGAATAGACAAATCAAGAAACTGAATAAAGGTCACTCATCAGAAGCATTAATGAACAATGCAATTTAATTTCACTTAATTTGTGGCTGACTAAGTTGTTTGTCCAAATGCAGAAAATTAAACAAAAAACATTATCTTTTTTCTTCTTTTAGTTTCAAACTTACCAGTAGAGTTTTGTGCGTTCGACTAATGTATAGGTGTCTCCATCTCCAATGAACATTTCACAGCTCATACAAGTGAAGCATTCGGGGTGGTACTTCTGCTCTCCAGCAACCTGTTTATACAGGGAGGCAGTGTGAGACACAACGCAGAGGACAACGGCATGATATTGGTTTTTACAAGACGATGTCTGGTGGGGTCAGACTTAAGGGACAAAATACAGCTCTTAATTTGCAACAGTTCTGTCTGTGCATCCCTGCATCAAGGCATTGTAGTGTCAGGATGTTATTAGAGGATATCCGCTGGTATGTGTGTCAAAAAGTAAAAAAGCATTTACTTTCATACCAGGAGACAGGAAGAGACAGGAAAGCTTTGAGTGTATGAATACTTGTCGTAGCATGCTGGGATTCTGTTATTCTTGTTATGATATTCGATCCTGTAGAGATAACTGCCGCACTTCAGTCTGTGAATATTGCATAATGTACATATTTGGTAGTTGTATGGCCCACCTCTCAGTTTGAACAAATGATGGCTTTGAATGATCAAAAAAAACAGCTATATTTAAAGTAGCTCACCAACTAGCAATCAATTTGTTACTGGCTGAGTTTTGAATGTTTTTTTTTTTTTTTTTTTTTTTACTTCTGGAAATTACATTTAAGCTTCAAAAATCATGAAGGTGGTAAAGATCATCTTGCTGAATTTTTTTTTTTAAATATTAACTACAAAGCTTGTTTTCTGCAGTAATCCAGAATTCAATTAAAAAATTGGACTTGAGTATAGATTGGTGTACCATGCATGGGTACGGTACACAGTGTTCACACTAATCAAATGCACTGGACATTGGGGTCAAGTGTCCTTGAATCCAGGCCTGGGTCTCTGACGTGAAAGCCCCCTCATTTTCAGTGATTATCATGTTACCATAATGAGTCCTGTTGCGATGGTCTCTTTGCAGCCGTGGCAGTGCTCTCCATAACGGGCCCAGTAGTGCTTCTTACAGTAGAGCTGTCCCTCTCTTTCATAGTACCAGTGAGACAGGATGCAGCCACATTCAGAACACCTAGAGAAAAGTGGGAGGCAACAAAGAGAGAGAGTAGGGTAAGGAAACAAGAGAACATGGAGACTTAGAGCGCATTTTGGGCAATGGATACTTCAGAGGCGTGTTTGAGAAAGTAACGTGAGCCTCATCAGTGATGGAACATTTGAGACTTGCAAGGAAAGTCAACCTTTGAGTTCGTCACACACAGCAACAGTTACAACACTTCCAGGTCAGTTGGATCCGGGGCTGGATATCGTGGTAGCGATACCGATACTAGTAGAGTACTTCATTTGATACCCATATTGTGAATGGAGTGGCCTGTATACTATAAAACTAAAAAGTAATTACGGCACCCAGTGTGCTGACACAGCACAGCACCCTTCTTTATCCTCTTCAAACAACCCAGCTGGCAGCCAACGTTGTTAGACATTGATATTTTGTTGAAATTTGGGTTTTGACGCCTGGTGACCAGAGAAATTGAAGCTGCAGTTGCTGTTGAGTGTGGGGAAGGTTATGAGAGTCAATCTAGCTGCAGACACACAGAGACAGGGCTAACCAGAACACCAGAAATACACTGCATGCATAAGCAGCACATGACGGCAAGCTCACAGAACAGCAGCATGTTTTACGCTTATGGTGTTCACGCTGGCAGCATTGCTGCTGTGACGCTGTTGCAGGGCTGCCTGCTGCTATGAGTACTGTATTTCCAAATTTCTAAGCACAAATTCCACTTATTTATGAAGTCATGCAAGCTCCTGCATTGTCAACAACAAGTTCCTGCAAAAGTTTCACAATGAAATGCCTTGTGTCAGCAACTGATGTGATTCTGTTGACAGAGATATTGTCAGAGGACTTGTATTTTGAAATGGAAGCAGGAACGTTTGAGTAAAACATATATGTTTGCATTTCCTCATCTCTGCGAATGATAAAGACATTTAAAAGTGTATAGAAAGGTGGCATAGAGTCAATGACATTATCAAAACGCCATTTTCACTGTCTATCTCTGCTGGCAACCATACGCAGCATGCAGAAAAAATTGACAAGCTCCCATTTCTCTAGGTGTGTTGTGGCTGAAAGGCAACTGAGATGCATGTGAGCAGAGCTGCTCATGCAGGCAGTGGGATTGCTCTGACTTGTTAACAAGGACGTCGAAAAAAAAAACCCAACAGGTTCAGCGAGGCTCATGCACTGTGTTCCCGAAGTAAGCGTCATAGATACATAGATAGATAGATAGATAACCTTTTTTGTCTTACCCAAACGGTGACAGACCTTCAAACAGTTTGCATAAAACTCAATTAAAACACCTAAAAACAAACTTAAAAAACACACAGAAACCCCACACATGCAAGCCGTGTCAGTAGTTACTCTCTTCACGGAACAGCGCCCCCCCATAAAGCTTATAATCAAGGAGTTTAACATGGAGCTGCTTTGGTGTCAATGTGTTTGTTGGGACAGGCATTGTGTTCGATATTAGCTGCAGCAGGAGCTGTGTAGCTTGTGCCTAGCGGGCAGGCACTGAACTGAGTGTTAGCCAGGAAGATAGCAGCTCTGTAAATGGCTAACAGAGTCAGCTGGTTTAGCAGAGAGAGGGGACGGTTTGGGATCAGACCACCGGTGCAAAAAGAATCGAAAGCAGGTATCATTTGACTGCAGAAGTGTCAATACCACTTGGTACTAAGCTGTTTCGGTGGATACCTTTAAGGTAGCGAGTACGGATACCAGCACTAGTTATACCATAAATGATTGTCTTTAGTGTAGATGGTTTTTTTTTTAAACACACTTGTATTCTGTGTCACTGGTACCCTCCCTTCCTCTCATGAAATCTTGGACCCCACCTTTGTTAAATGTCAGTTTCATGATTTTGTTAGTCACTAAGTTCAGCATGAGACATCAAGCTGCTGGCTGTTTTTGTCAAGGAAGGGAGGAAAAAGTTTTCTTCACAGCAGGCATCATGGTGAAATGATGCATTACAGATCATGAAATGCTGATGTCACCATGACAGAAAGCGCATTCAGTCAGATTATAATCTAATACTGCAGCTTATAAAAGGACTACTCATATAGGGTCAGTCACAAGGCAGCTTCCCATGGGTACACCCACTCAAAGATTACAAAAGAGAATGAAACAAAGTGAAAACATTACAACAGTTTCAAAAACATTCGTTTCTTAAATTCAGCGCAGCTTTTTCACTTTCAGTCCTTTAAAAACTGCAAAGTGAAACTTTCAGTGGCATCCTGGCTTAAACTGAATGAAGAATAATACACATGTGCAACAAAAAACCTGCTTCCTTATCTCTTCAACATTACAGCCGGAGTGGGAGGTGACTTCCTGGACAGAACACAGCTCCGTGTTTCCTCTCTCCCAACCTTACTGTAAATGCCATGCTTTTCTTACAATAGAGAATAAAAAGGTTGCTTTTCTATTGAAATGGAGCAATTTCTTCTCAGGAAAAAGACACTCAGTTATAGCATCTCACAGTGATAAATCACATCATTTTGTTAAAATTTTAGAATGAAAGCTTGATTATAGTTGTAAAACAGTGAATTGTGTCATCAGTGCAGTTTTAAATCCTGTAAGAACTTTGAGTGGCAATAAGCATGTTCCTTAATACAGAAACTAACAATTATTTCCATTTTATTTTCTCAATTATTCACTTAGTTGTGTGGTCAATAAAATATTAGAAAATGAAAAAAATGTCGATTTCCCCAAGATGATGTGAGCAACCTAAAAATACTCAGTCCATAGTCATAGAGCGATGAAGAAACCAGAATAAAAGAAGAATTTAAGAAGCTGGAATCAGAGAATTACTCAAACTGATTATTATTTTTTTTTATAATTTTCATTTTCCGAAAGAACACTGAAATAGAGTTAAACTATGCAACTACTACTCAAATTGATTAATCGAATATCAGTTTAGTTGGTGATGACTTAGTTTGACAAAGTATCAATAATTGTTGCATCACTGACGCTCCATGTTACATGGTTTTATAATGTGAAATCAGTCAGTCAGCCTGTCATTTTATTATATTTTACTTTCTTACTGCTTACTTATATTGCTCTGTTGTAACTGCTTACTTACTATACTGTTGTGTGTTGTTTTTTTTTACCGATACATAGTAATTATATTACCTTGTGTGTTTTTTCACTAACACTTCCTGTTTGCACTGTCCCTTTGCGGCTGTACTGTTGCGGATTTCCCAGAAGTGGGACGAATATAGACTATTTTATCTTATCTTGTCAACAGAGTAGCAACATGGTCATCTATGATTATTACTTCAGTGGATACTGTGGCTTTGCTAATTAACTTAAGGTTCATTGCAGCTCATTATCAGTACTGCTTGAGTAAAGTAAATACTCACAGGAGTCTGGAGTCCTAACACAAACTATTTATGCTCAAGATACAGTGCACTATGGAAAGCACTGCCTCTCTTTCATTGCTGAGGAAATAATTTAGTAATAAAACCATCAGACAGCTGCAGGTTTATTTTTGACCTTCTGTCTTTGTTACTGTGCTGCTAGCAACGGATGTGTGGTCACATCTGTGATTCCATCTAAACATCTGGTCGTGAGAGAACTCAGGCCTAATTCCTCTGTTTTCTACTGCCACCAATCTCTTCATATTTTTCTGTTTCTCAAGTATTCCCCTCATCTGTCTCATGCTGCATCTTGCGCTTATCTCTAGCCACTGTCCTAAGATCTGTTTCTGTATCACAAAAATTTAAGCTGCAGACGTACCAGCACCTGGTGTACATAAAACAAACATGGTGTCAGGACATGAACGCAGGTCAAATGTCAAGAATCAGATGACGTATTCTCCTGTTGTGGTTTCCGCCCTGCTCTGTCTGTGTCGCCCTGCTGGATTTCCTTTAAATAACAGTAGTTTTTGATCTAACTGTATTGTGTTGGATGCAGGGTTCCTGCAGATCCTTCAAAAGTCTGAAAAGGCATTGAATTCATTCATCTAAAAATAAGGCTATATTGGTATTATGTAGACTAACTCGTCCTGATGGGAATCCAAGCAGTGGAATCTCACATCCATATTTAGAAACACAAAATTGCCCAGAAAAGTGCCCAGAAATGCCAGATATTTCCCACTTCTGTTGGTAAACCCAACACACACTTTTATGATATATGTTCATTGTCTTCTGTGTGTTCTAATCTAAAAAGGGATGTTTTTTTCAACATTTACCATATAAAATCTAACTTTTTCACTGGACAATTAAAGTTACGTTTTATGTTGCATGAAACATTTGGACAAAATAAAATTCTCCTTCTTCAGTTTTTGTTATGAGAAAATTGGTGTTAAAATTAATTCCGAGTGGCATTTAAAAAGTCTTAAAAAGTCTTAAATTAACCTTAAGCTGCAGGAACCCTGGTTTGGTGTTGCAGGGATTTGGTGTTATGATATGTATGCTGTATCATACATGTTTTAATAATATAGACCTGGGAAGGACTAGTTGTTGATGGGGTAAACAAATGGATACCAAAAAAACAAACAAAAAAAGTTTACTTATGAATTGTACTGAAGCCTTGGATACCAGGCAAGGCAGTAACTTTGTGATTGTTTTGGTTTGATAACTACTCATACACATACTAATAGTTAATGTGAAAGTAGACAGAATATCCAAGCACAGTTACTCATGTTTGTCTCAGCAGTTGTGTTTGAGGAAGTACTACAGATGTTGATGTATATTTTGCTCAGACTCTCTCACTTCCACTCACTCTTTCATACTTTTTCTTTCTTTTCTCTCACGTCACACAAATTAATGAAAATTGCCCTTACCGTCCTTTCATTCCTCTCCGAAACCTCTGGTCCCGTCGTGACATTGTGACCTGTCAATTCACCAATAGACAGTCAGAAAAAATCCACTCAGTTAAGAAAGGAGCTTTTTTCTTCATGTGTTCATGAGCAGATTCTTCATGTGTTCTGCTGTTATCGGTAGCAGGCGTTGTCTGTTTTTTCTTCTTTACTCTCTCTCGCTCTTCATGTGCTCAGAGGCTTCCTGTACTGTCAGTTCCCCCTCTAATGTGCTGTGTAGCTGTGTGAGAAAAAACTCTGACCTACTGGCACCAGCTGGCCAGTCTCCCTCTGCTGGCTGCTCAGAAACAGACATATCCCAGTATAGAAGTTCTGCTCCACCGTCCCTCTCCTGTTACTTCCAGTATGTAGACCTCTGCAAGATACAGTTACACTCCTCAACAGAGAGTGTGGAGCTCAACATGAGTCAAGAAAAGTCAGCGTTTTTCTCAGAAGTGGTGTAAGGGAGTCTGTTTTTTGAAATGAGCTCTGTTCCCATTAGTGCAGCCATAATCTCTTTATGAACGCCCCAATTACTGCACTGTCCAGATCATACAGTAGAGCGCTTTATTCGTGTCACACACACAACAAACAAAGACAGAGAATTTAGATAAAGCACAAGAACAGCTCAGAAGTGGGAAAATAAAAACATTCAGTATGAACCTTAGATGCCCTCAGAATTAATTTCAAGATTACTGCAAGTTAGTCGACAGCACTTTAGATTTCTATATGCAAACATTGTTCCAAAGTATATTTTCTAAAATTAGTGCAGCCAAGTTTATATCTTCAGGCTGTAATTCATACTAATGGTGTGCCATGTCTGCAGAAACATTTTTTTCATTGCACAGTGCAGGTCTTCAAACTGAGAGACAGAAATAGGTGTGTGTGGATGGGTGCTTCTATCACTGAGCTGACACAGTAAAACCATTAGTAAACCATTAGTTAGTCTGCTTTAAAAACTGCAGTATACAGTATGTGGATTTCTGCTACAGTGAAGATCAGTTCTGGTCTTTGTGATATGTCCTCTGTGATTAAGTCTCCATGTTTGTTTTTTTCAGCCCAGTCGTCAGAATAAAATGTTGGCATGTTTCTACAAACCATGGACATGTTCAGGGCTCCCGTGGTCATGGAAAACAAGGAAAACGTCATGGGATTTTACATCACATTTTCCAGGCCTGGAAAACTCCTGAAGTTAGAAAAATCATTTAAAGGTTTAGAAAAATCATGGAATTTTGTTTTGTGTAATGAAATTGTTACAGTAATTTTCCGTGGATAACCTTGCATGTATTGTAAAATAATGGCAAATTCATTTTCTTAAGCTGTCGGTATAACGTTACTCTAATATGCATCAATGTGTGACAACTCTTTGTTTATCATCACAAGTATTTCTTCATTTTCTCCCCCCAAAGTCTTAAACTCCACTTGCGTTAGGCTGTAGGAACCCTTTTGAAAAGTCACGCTAAAGTTAGGAAACTTTATATATGAAAATGTGTGTGGACTCAGTATGATTTTTATGTTTGACGTAGTTTAAGTTACACAAGCATAGTTTGACATCAGGAGGAGCAGGTGGTGGTGGACGGTGTGACGCACATATGAGCAGACCAGTGTTCACGACCAATAAAAGCAGATATATTTTAACGAGAGTTCAGGACATGTCCAGCTGTGTTTGTAGTGACTAGACTGAGTATTTTAAGCTGAGACATGATATTTTTCTAACCCCTAACCCTTACCCTTTTGTGCCTAAACCTAACCACTTGTTAAACAGAATGTAAAAACAAATGTAAAGGAGGTGGCCTTTGGCTAATTGGTAGTGTGCGCACCATTTAGACTAACTCCTTTGAAGTGGCACAGGTTGCGACTCAGATCTGCAGCCCTTTGCTGCATGTTAACCCTCTCCCTCCAACCTTTCTTGTCTATCTACAGCTGCCTTATCAATAATGGCAAAAATCGCCAAAACAATCCTAAAAAAGAAGGAAACATAGTGTTTCAAGATATCTGTTACATGTGAAACATACAGATGCAGACTGGGTTATATTGTTTATGCACACTGCTTTTAGGACTTACTCGTCCGGTCATTGATTGTACCTCTGCTTTAGACTTCTTGTTGTGTGTTGTTCTTAACTTTAAGGTGAAAAATGCTGCAGTGTGTATGCTTTACTGAGTTTCGATATGTGTCACCATGAAGATACTGCTTGACTGTTGCTCTAACTTTTTTTAGTCGTTTGTTGTTTCCCCTTTTCTCAGCCTAACTTGTGGTTATCACACTGCCACAGCATATCAACATATTTAAACCAACATCTGCCTTTGGGTGTGCAGCTTCCTCCTTTTACGTTGTGCCAAAAACTCTCCTGAGTGTTTCACATTTTATGCATGTGCAACTTTGTCAAATATTCAAGCTGCTTTAAAATAACAATAACCTGAAACAGTTGTCATTAATCATTTCTTTATTTCAGAGAGCATTGTCTGAAAGTGTACAAAAGTGCATCATTTTCTTCATAGGCCACATAAAGAAGAACACAGATGTTAAAAATACATGTTGAGCTACATGATAGAGACAAAGGTGAGCTCAAATGTAAGATGAGATTCAGTTACACTTTTCTTATCCAAATGACATCAAAGACTACATCGTGATTCAGCACAATGTAGAAAACAAAGCACTTATATTAATTGTAGTAGTACACAAGTTTAAACACACATACACACAATAACTCAGATATGTAATACTGTATTAATGCACTTGAGTTTGTAAAATGAGACTAACTAGATAAAGCACTCAGCTTTTTCTGCTTTTTGCCAGTATAATTTAAAAAGACTAGAAAATATGAACGATTTCCCAACAGTGTTATTGGAGGTACATTAAAAAAATAAAATAAAAACACAGTAATCAATGCTCCTCAGATACCACTTAAATGCATGTATTCACCTCATATTACCTCACATTTAGCTTCAATGCTTTCCTTAGCCACATAGTATAATAAAAATACATTTTTCTAATTATGAAAAAATAAGTATATTTACCAAAAGTTAACACTAACAATAATTAGTGTTATGTAGCTATAAAGTGGTGCCTTTAATGTTGTGCATGGAGTGGAAGAATCTCATGAGTGTTAACAGCAGAGAAGTCTCCATATTTGTATGTGCTGATGAGGCCTGAGCTCATTAAAATAAACACAGACTGTTTTTCAGGGATCAGATAATGACCAGTCAAAACACCAGCTACAAATAATCCACTTAGTGTCACTTTTGTTCACAGTTCCTCCAAAAACCAGCCGTCTGTTACTTTGTCTGTACAGATTATCCAAGTGTTTGCACTTTGATGTAAAAGCTAAAAACAGTGAATTAATAAAACAAACATTACAATCTGCAGACCCAAGGACAATCCAGTGTAACTGGATAAAAGTGTGGCCTTGGAGCATAAAAAAACGAACAAAACAAAAACAAACACTGTGTCAGCATGCAGACAGGTCTGAAGGAGCTGCCCTGAGGGTGTCCTTGGTATCAGTCTTCACCCAGAGAATTCATGGTGATACTTGAACATGTTGATGTTCAACAACAATAAACAAAAACTGTGTTATATAGTACAGCTTGGCCCCACAATTTTATTTCATTGGTTCTCAGCCCGATAGTCGGGATCCCCAGGGGTAAAATGTCATCATAACAAATGTATCCCCTGTAGGGGTGTAACGATACATAGATCTGGATTGATATATTGATTCAGTGATCAATGATCCAATATTATTGGTGCAAAGTGAAAACATTTATACATAACATCTTTAAGATGCGCCTTTGTTTTTAAAATCCCATGGCAGGCAACCATTTGCGTCCAAGCACATCTGCTTTGTAAACATTCAGAGGCAGTGGCTTAGTGCTAGTCAGACGATGACAGGCTGCCAAGAAAGAGACAATGATCATATTTGCTAATGTGGTCTCAGATTGATCCAAGCCCTCTGAATTGAATCATATTGTGGCACACTTTGGGATATCAGCACATAATCGTTATTACTGTATCCTTATGAAACTTGTGATTTACACCCCTAATTCCCAAACTTTTTTGTTGCATTTTCTTGTGGAATGGTGGACAGTTTAAAATTAGGAATTATTGGGAACCCCCCCCCCCCCAAAAAAAACCAAAAAAACACGTAGGGGACAAATTTGCCCACAACCCTGCAACAGAGGCATTACCTTGTTTCAAAGAATCATGACCCTACCAGGCTGAGAACCACTGCTCTTTTTGAAAGAGACCCTTGTATAAAATCTAAGCAAATGAAAAGTGTAACATGTGGAATGTGTTGAAGCTTTAGCTCCCATGGCAGGTAAGACATTTACAATCTGTGATCAATGCAATAGCACCACTGTTGTTTTAATGAGGTCACTTCCTGTCTGTTGGTCTCTCACTTCCTCCTTCGGCCACAGTATTTACCCTGACAGCCAGTGCCTAAATACCAGAGCAGAGAAAATGAGTTTTCACTTGACATACAGCATGCTAATTCTGCAGGTAAACACTGCACTGTAAAGCATGTTAAGCTAATTCAACAAATAACAAATAGTGTTAACCAAAGAATTTGTTATACAAAACAAAAAAGGCAGTAAGTCATCAAAAGTTCTTTCAGCTTTACACTAACTTGACACTGCCTCACTTAAAAAGGGTCAGTTCGTCATCTACCACACAGCCACATAGTTCCTGTATTTGTGGCTTTGAGACAATGTTGCAATTCTTAAGCATGCAAGTTCTCTGGAAACCATTTTTGTGCCAGACTTCATTCAGAGAAAGCAGTGCGAAAATACACTAGAAGCTGCTCTTGATGGCTTTTTAGAATTTCAAGTGTACAGGGATCACGACTGAAGTAGATGGTGTCAGAGGAACATTAATACAATTCAAGTTACAGCATGTAAAGGTAGAAGAACTTGTTGTATACATTTTTTTTACAGTGTATACATGCACACTATAAAGCAATAATAACATAACAATGTGTATGATGTTTACCTCTGTAGCCTCCGGCTCCTAGTAGGGCCTGCATGGCTGCATATTTGGCTGCCTTCTGTGCCTTGGCTAATGGACACAAAAGTAAAAGAGAAAATTATTCTGCAGGTATAGACTTCATTTTTCCAAAACAAATGTCATGTTATTTATTTAGTTAATAATACAAGTACAAAATATCAGATATTCAGATATTCAGATATTCAGATATTAATTTTTCTCCCCCTTGGTGCTTAAGATTAAAAAAGCCTTTAACCCTTTGAAATCGAGAGCAACATAATTCTGGTGCGGCTGCTTTTAGACGCCTTTCACAAGTGTTTATACCTTCAAGCAAATTTGTGTGATTTCTTTCAAAAACATGATTTTTAAAAAGTTAGGGGAAGATGTCTAGGGGAAAAAGAAAAAAAGTTAAGGAAAAATGTCTAGAGAGAATAAAAAGCTAAGAAAAAAACTGTATAATTGTCATAATAACAATTATTTTTCCTGGCCATTTCCTTTTTTGTATACTAAAAAAAACAAACAAAAAACTAATTTTCAGGTTATTTTCCTGAACTTTTACTAATTTCTTGCAAAATTTGGGGTCATTCTTTCATTGCTTATTGCTTTGTTAAAACAAGCCAAGTTTCAAAGGGTTAAACTAATATTAAACAGTCACCGTAAGAAAGAAGAAAATAATCAGTGATTGTCTTTATCAGCATTATGTGCTATTGTGTACCATGTGTAGGAATGGGATATCCATGTGTTAATGTTGGACATATGTGTGTTAAGATACTGAAGCTAATTAGAGCATGCATATCCCTGAGGACATTGTGAGTTTTCTTACATTTTTGCCCGGCCCCTGTATATCCTAGAGAACAATAACAGGAAGGACAGAGTCATAATGAACAATTGATAATCTTCACAGTGGTCTCATTTATTATCTCAGCAATGACATGAATGAAAATATGCACACAAAAAAAAGAGTTCACCATGCAAGGCCAGATAAAAGCATTGTTCGCTACATCTTCAAGTTAAAAAAATGCTCATCTTTTCAAATTTTACAAATAATATGTTAGGTGTCAAAATAAGAGTTTGAAAGTGTGTTTAAGTTATCTCATCTTACCTGGATAGCTTCCACCAGCCAACCCACCAAAGCCAGGGCCAACACCCCCTGTTGGAACAATTGACACATTACAGCCTGCATCACAATGCACTTTTCTGAATAGAGAAATAATTTATTGTACAGTGGACTGGATTTTGTAAATGCATTTGTTTTCAAAATTCAAAATGTAAAAATGCAAATGTTCCTGCTCTCAAGGTATTGTTCTGTGTTTTAACAGTGCTCAACTTAAACTGACCTGGTAAGCCACCTGCACCTCCTCCTACTCCCTGACCTGTTCCTACAGGACCTCCTGCCCCTCCTGCTCCTCCTGCTGCAGAACCTGGACAGGCAAGTGAGTATAAACATGTAGAAATCAGTCAAGCTCTTAAAACCTCCAGAAGATAACCATGACACAAAATGTAATGTAAGCAGAGAGAAGGCTTTACGATTTAAGATTTTTCGTGTTCAACAGATATCATAATTTGAAACATTTTAAAAACACAATACAAGGCACATTTTAGTCGTACATGAAGTTTTGCTTGTACAGTTCGTGCTCTGCAACACCTATGGTTACTTATTTTTAGTCACAAAACATAATGACTTTGGCCAAAGCTTCACTGTGCTTCATTTGCTCTACTGTGCCACCAAGTGGACAATAAATGTAAAACAGGCAGAGTGATTGTAATGACGGTAGTGATTCCAGTTCATTATGAATAAAAAACGCACCTGAGCCTCCAATGATGCCTCCTGTTCCTGTGCCTGGAAGCCCCCCTGCTCCACCACCTGATAACATAGACAGGACTGAATTAAATTAGATGGACTACAAATGGTTGTCGGGTAACATAATGGATAGGTATCTCACCAAGTTTATTATCTTAACACATGAGGAAGCAAAATACAAATCAACAAATAAATATGGAACAAAGATGGACACACAAGATTTTAGGTCTAAACATAATTTACCATGTGGACAAGATTTAAGCTTATTTTATTTTGTAACCCAAACTTTTCACCACACAAGATATTATGGAAGTGGCATAGTTGTTTAATTTATTCTGTATGGTAAATATCCTGTGACCATAACAACTTGCATCAGTAATTTTTTTAAAATCAAATGTTTACATGCATCATTAGAGAATTTTACCTGGTCCATAGCCAGTTCCTCCCAATGACGATCCAAAACCTGATTTAGGAGGCTTCCTTTGCCCAAGTGCTTGACCACTAGGTCCAAATCCACCCACACCACCAGGTCTAAAACCTCCTGGCCCTGTTCCAGCACTTCCTGGGCCATAGCCACCAGTTCCAGCACCTCCTGGGCCATAGCCACCAGTTCCAGCACCTCCTGGACCATAGCCACCAGTTCCAGCACCTCCTGGGCCATAGCCACCAGTTCCGGCACCTCCTGGGCCATAGCCACCTGGCCTAACTCCAACTCCACCAGGACCACCTCCTGTACCTCCTCCTAATCCTCCTGCTGGGAAACAGATGTAAATATATGACCATGACTATATACTACATAAATGTAGAAACAAATTCAAGAAAAAACATACATGTAGAAAGATATTTACCATCCCTAATTCTAACCTAAACCTTACCTGATCCATACCCAGCTCCACCATAACCTAGAAAAAATAGATGGGAATGGTCAAACAGAGTTCTGCTAATTACTTCTCTTATGAAACAAAAAAATCAAATAGGTGTCTCCATCAGTGCAATGAATATGTGTATATCACCTACATTACAGGTTTACTTGTATGATCATTACTTACCGGATTTAGGTTTTCTTTTTCCCAATCCTTGCCCCCCTGGTCCGAATCCTCCTGTGCCTGTGCCAGCACCACCTGGTCCGAAGCCTCCTGTTCCTGTGCCAGCACCACCTGGTCCAAAGCCTCCTGCTCCCGTACCAGCACCACCTGGTCCGAAGCCTCCTGTGCTTATACCAGCACCACCTGGTCCAAAGCCTCCTGTTCCTGTGCCAGCACCACCTGGTCCAAAGCCTCCTGCTCCCGTACCAGCACCACCTGGTCCGAAGCCTCCTGCGCCTGTGCTAGCGCCACCTGGTCCGAAGCCTCCTGTTCCTGTACCAGCACCACCTGGTCCAAAGCCTCCTGTTCCTGTACCAGCACCACCTGGTCCAAGGCCTGCAGGCCCAAAACCACCTGGTCCATATCTGCCAGGTCCAGTACCTGTTCCACCAGGCCCAATCCCTGAACCGAGACAGCAGGTATGGATTTTTATTAGGTGTGATGCTGGCATGCACAGCTGTCTACCTTGAACTTTTGTCCTCTGAAGTTCCCTTTTTTCACTCTTCTATGAATCTTTTGGAGCAGAGGCTTTTTATGTGGCAAGCCATTTAATTGCTTTACTTTAAAGCATGTAGAAGAGGTACAGCTCAAATCAGCAAAGTCAATGTTCAATCAAAACTAGTCTAAAAAATAGATTTACATATATAGATATATACATGCACAGTTAACCATGACATAAAACAACAAAAGTGTCCAAGAAACACTACTACCTCTGTTTTACTTTCCTCTTCACTACTTGATCTTTATTATGCTTCTGCACAGACGATAGCCGAGGCCGGAGGCATTACGTTTTTTGGGTTGTTTGTACATCCATACAGTGATATCGTGTTGACAAAATCGATGTATGTCCATACATCCACATCTCTATATGTCCATCTCGAGGATGAACTGATTGGAATCTGCTAGTCGAAGGTAAAAGGTGTGTTTTTGGCCGTAACTCAAGAACTGTGGGTGCCCACCTTGAAACTGTGCAGATTGTATAGATCTGTGAAAGATATTTCTTACATCTGGCGAGATGTGTGTTAAGCATCCATGTTTTCACAGACATGGATGTAAAATGTAAGTGCATCTTGACTGGTGCACAGAGGCATACAACCTTATGGCAGTACTTCTATTTGCATATCAAACAATGATGTTCTCCAAAGTGCCCAAATGAAAGACGTTTGTATTTGTAATGATCAGATAGTTACATTTTGTTTTCATGCACAAAGAGAAAAACACAATCTGTACATTTTAAGGTGTAAAAGCATTACAGTGACATATCTTACCTTGCCCATAGCCAGCTCCACCCAATGAGGATCCATAGCCTGTTAGACAGAGAAAACAGCCAGAATGTGTCGTCAAACAAAATAAATTATTAAATGTTGTTACTGGCAAAACACACAACCAGTGGTACCTGATTTGGGTGGCTTTCTTGTCCCTAGTCCTTGACCTCCAGCAGTGTAAATGCCAGGAATTGGTCTTGTGCCACCAGGTCCATAGCTTCCAACACCAGCACTGCCAGGACCAAAGCCACCTGGTCCAGAACCAACTCCACCTGGTCCAGAACCAACTCCACCTGGTCCAGAACCAACTCCACCTGGTCCAACCCCGTAGCCACCAGGCCCAACCCCAGCACCACCAGCTCCTGCTCCATAACCTAAAAAGAAATATTGGGTCAGTTTTAGTTCTGTGTATAAATGCTTCTGTGTGTACTCTAAATATTTGTCAGTTCTTATCCTACTTTTTGGTGGTTTGCCAGCGCCAGTACCCAGTCCTGGACCTGTGCTGTATCTTGACCCTGGATAACAGAGCAGATAAGACGGGATAAGTAAACCAATATTTCAATTACATGCTATTTAAATGGGACATGTTCTTTTTCCATTAGAATTAAAACAAATTAATAGTTCACAGTCACAGTACAACATAGTCATAGAGGTCAACTTACCACCTGGACCAAGTCCACCACCATATCCCCCAAGTCCACCTCCGACACCACCAGGGCCAGCTCCTATGCCTCCCCCCAAACCTCCAGCACCAGTTCCAACCCCTCCCACACCGAGAGCTCCAGCACCACCAGGACCACCACCAATGCCTCTGCCTCCATAGCCTCCAGGTCCAGTTCCATATCCACCAGGCCCAGCTCCATAGCCACCTGGGCCAGCTCCGTAACCCCCGGGTCCTGCACCATAACCTCCTGGACCAGCTCCATAACCACCAGGCCCAAGCCCACCTTGGCCTCCTGCTCCGAGGGTTCCATACACTGATAAAAAGATGAAACACTGAATATATCATGTATATTCTTTGATTGTGAAAGCCAAAATATGTCTTTATTTAAGAGAGGAGAATCCAGTTGACAGTTTATCGAACCTTTGCCTGATTTTCCAGCCCCCTGTCCTACTCCAGCTCCAGTCGGGTAACGAATGCCTGAAAGTGATAAAAATACAGATTTTAAGGTATGCTTCAGTCATCTGTTTGCTATAACAAGGATGGCAAGGGAAGTGTTAATGAGCATACCTCCACCTGGTAAAACTCCAAATCCACCAGCTCCATAACCTATGTTGGATGAAGTATAAAATGTACAGGAACCATTTTAATACAGGCATGAATGTTTGGAGTGAATACACAAACATCTCAGAGACTATAGTATGGTAACAGCTCACTTTTTCCTGGTTTAGTGGCTCCTGTTCCTATTCCACCAGGCCCACCAGCCCCTGGTGCCAAGCCTGCTCCTCTAGGACCTCCTCCAACTCCTCCCATTCCAGGGCCTACTCCTGCCATTCCATTCACTACTACAGGTGGTTTTGGTGTTCCTCCTACTGCACCAACTGCACCTTCTGGCCCAACTCTAGTTCCAGTAGCAGGACTGTCTCCTCTTCCTGTGCCTGTTACGCCACCTGAAACACCTCCTGCTGTTCCTGCACTGGTGGGACTCGCTCCTACTCCTCCAGGTCCTCCACCAGTGCCTCCTATACTGCCTCTCTCTCCATCAGGACCTTCCTCTCCGTCTCCTTCACCTGGCGTGTCCCCTCGGGGGACACCTGCAGATAGAACACAGAAAGACACCAGACTTCTATTTCAGTGTAGAATTAAAAGTGGATC
Organism: Plectropomus leopardus; assembly: GCF_008729295.1. Classification (NCBI taxonomy): domain Eukaryota; kingdom Metazoa; phylum Chordata; class Actinopteri; order Perciformes; family Serranidae; genus Plectropomus; species Plectropomus leopardus. The sequence continues at coordinate 17,665,535 of NC_056475.1, forward strand.
AAAAACAAAGTCACTAAATCCCCAAACTACAATATTACATCCAAACCGACATTACAAAGAAGAGTCCTGGTGAGTATTCTTCATTCTTAATTTAGCCACCACAAAGTCTTCACTAGTCTTCCTGGGGTTGACAACAATAACAGCAATGTCACCTTTTCTCCTACATCATAAAATAACTTTTTTCAACTAAGACCCTATTTTCTTCGTTTTTTTGTGTCACTTGTGACACAAAACTGAAGACAGCCTTTAATGTGTCGTTTCTTCCGAAACATAATGAGTTGCGTTAGGCTGATGTAAGTTTTGACAAATGGGTCCTTAAAGGGAGAAAAGGCAGGACTGCTGTTTTTAATATAATAGTTGGCTCCTTGGCTTATGATAAGTCATTTGAGATCATACAGTATTTTACTTTTTAATTTTCCCATTAGGAATTTGCTATTTGGTGATAGGTGAGCACTATGAGAAAGTTATCCTTTATTTCATTCACCTGGGGGTTTGAGAGGTTTGGCTCCAGGCATTGCCCCACTTGAAAGATCACCACCAGAACCTGCAAAATTATACACTGAAAGTTAAGAAACAACAGACAATATATAACTTTGCCGAGAAGCAACAGCAGGAATCATAGCTGTAATGGGTTAGGCAAGGAAGTGCTCAATACTGATGTGTGACTTGTTGGAAATCTCACCTCCAGAGGGAAGTCCTGTACCACCTTAAAGAGAGAGAAAATCAAGAGAGATACCAGAGTGACAATCTAAGTCTGTTAATACTACAGGAAGTGCAGGCATCACTAACATCTCATATATATTTTAGTGTGTGAGCCACACCAGACTACTTACCAACACCTGTCCCAACTGAAACATGAGTAGAAATACTGGTAAGAGAAAGCCTTAAAAAACTGTATGTATACTAAACTGAAGAGGTGACGGAGGTTTACATACCGCTTGGTTGCACAACTCCACCACCAACTGTAATGACAGAAATACAGGTTTTCTTGGGCATCGCTCAATCAGAAACAATTTTGCAATAATTTTTTTAAAGGCAAATATGTTAGTTGCAAGCTTCAGTCATTAGCTGGCATTTGTCTACCATGCAGTATTCAGTGGTGCCAGTTTTGTGATAGAAAGTGTGAAAAAAACACTCACTCTCTGGTACAGGTAAACCAGTGATAGCTGTGAAAGCAGTGAAGTGGAGAAATATTGTGATCTGCATCAGGATTAAAGAACATATTCTGCGATAGTGTGATGTGCCACTGTCAAAGCAGGCAGATTTTAAATTGTGCTGATGCTGTTTTAAAGTCCAAAGTCTTTTACTGTGCAATAATTCTGTCTGTCTCACAAGTAACATCTCAGTGTTCAGTATACTTTATGTTGACTCACCAGGGGCAGCTCCTGTGGAACCTGCAGGATGTGAAAACAAAGTGGTGAGTATTCTGAATTCATTAATACATAGGAAACAAGTGAATTTGTTGATCCCCGATAGATATTACATGCAGTACTTGAGCTAAAAAGAAACATGGTGTAGAATCCCTTCAAATAGTGTGGAAGTTATTGCCTTTCACTTTAGTTTTGCAAATAGACAAACGAACATTTAATGTTTGTAAGAACACTGCGATTAATACTTTATTTGGATAGCTCACCCCACAGATAGTTTATAAAGTATTTGTTACTTCTCATAATAATCATCATAAAAATTATAATAATTTAGTTTAACTTGAATCATTCACCCAACTTATCCAGCATATGTTAAGTGAAATAGTTCAGTTGAATTATTCTAAGAATATGTTGATATATGAATTGTTATTTACTCTATTGATAATCTGTTGAACATCTACAAAACTGAGCAAACAGTTGAATCTCAACAAATAAGCTGTTGAAATGTTGCAAATACACTATAAACTATCTGTGGGCACAAGTTACAAATAATGTTTTACCTTTTCAGGGTTTGTAATCATACAGTCCAAATGCTGTAACACCAGTAGAGTACAAAAATGTGTATAGGACCCCTTTTATATCAATGCTAGAAAAAAAAGTATTAATAACGTGTAAATGGCCACATGATGGCACTGTTTGTAAATCTTTTCTTTCCAGCAGATTTCATTGAAAGCTGCATCATGTTTTTTGATTATGTGTGATTGTGTGTAAATTCAGACAGAAATGGACGAACATGCAGTGCTTGCACATAAACATGCAGATCTGGCTATGAAATAAACGCTGACCTGGCACTTCCGTCCCATTTATGCCTGTTTAATAAAAATGATTAAAAACATAAGAGTGGGAAGACAACATGGATGCGACTGAATACAGAGAAAAATTAAGACAGCAAAACGTTTTTCCACCTTACACATTTTTATTTATGCTACTACCAAAGCACTCCTGAATTAATTCCAAAATAATGCCTTCAATTACACGAATATGTCATTCAATTTTGTAGTTTCAATGACCAAAATACCTGGTTTTGCTCCAATGATTGGGATTCCTGTTCCAGTCAAGCCATCTCCATCACGTCCTGCACCCACCGGTCTGCCAGCTACACCAGTACCTCCTATTTTAATACACACACAGGTGTGGACACTTTTTTAAAACAGGATGTACAGCTAAGTGATGGAAAAAAATGTGTCAAGAACAATGATATTTATATTTAGTATAGAGTTGTGTTCCTTAATCTTCACAGGTGTTTGCCACTGAGTGTGTGGGCCTTTGTGTATAGCCGTCAGATTATTACATCCCTGGACCCTGACTTTGATTGTTTGTGGTAAGTGTTGCCATCTCTGCACAAAATCTGTGCATGATTTCAAGGTAAGAAAAGACAGATTCTCAAGTTTAAACACACCTTCTCCTCCAGAGCTTCCAGACCCCTCTATCAAACTGCCAGCACCACCATCGCCTGAAATAAGGTCAAAATATGAAAAGGACTCAGATTTAAAATTAGTGCCATATTTATAAAACAATGGCAAAATCATGTACAGGTAAGCCAGTTTTCTCTTGCTTATTGCTCTAATTTGGAAGCTCACCTCCATCACTGTCTTTTCCATCCTTGTTATTTTATAGTAAAACTAATGTACTGCAAAAACTAAGATAAAATGTATTGTGATAATATCTGACTTGAAATGTGTTTTTGGCCCCGACTGCTTTATGCTGACACTGAACAGATACCTTCTGATCCTGGAGCTGGTGTGCCTCCTGTGGCTCCAAGTCCTCCTCCTGACCCAGCAGACATAGTTTATCAAATATTTTTAGACAACTGATTATATGCTTAATTATTAATAAGGTGTGTTCTTAATCATCATAATAGAAGCTTACCACTGGGTCCAGCTGTTGTCCCCGCACTGCTGCCAGTGCCAATGCTGGTGCCATTCACTGAAACACCAGTGCCGGTCCCTGTATCAGGTCCTGCAGAGCTAGTCCCTGTAGCAGATCCTGTGGTGCCAGTCCCTATGCCAGGTCCTGCAGTGCCAGTTCCTACTCCTGCCCCAGGTAGAAGTCCACCAGGTTGCCCTACAGTTTTATAAAGGAGATCATCAAATTCAAAAGAGGTGCTTATAACAGTTCTATGCTTCAGTTCAAACAATTATATGATTAGTATACATGATGTTCTACTTAACAGAGTCTTGTCAATTTTGGTTTGATTTTTATTTGGAATTGTACAGCATGGAAACTCTCACAAGAATAATGACAAAAAAAAGCCCACGGGATAGCACCTCAAAGCATTACTAAAAAACTTATTCTCAAAGTGGTCATCAGTGGAAACAGCAAACAATACATAAAACTTCCATAGTGATCCATTGTCAAAATACATCTTACCATACTTAGCAGCTTTAGATCCAGCTGTGCCATAGCCTGAGGATCACAACAAATAGGATGTCTTAAGTGTTGAGTACTGATTGAAAAAGAGAGATTTGTACAGATGAGATAAGCAATTTAAGAATTAACTAAACCCCCAAACCGCTTTTTTCAGCTGAAAATCATGATATATGGGTATGTAGTAGTATTGTTGATTTATTCAGGTCCAACTCTTGACATTTGAGTGCAAAATATTAAAATTTTACATATTGTGTTAGAAATATGCATTGTGACTGCCATTCTAAAGGTTGAAACCTGGCTGTTGCAATTGAATTGTACTATTGGGTGACCATAGAAGCAGGAGCCTGCTTTCATCACCAAGCGAGCCCCCCCATCACTTCTCACCATCCAACTACTTCATGTGTCTGCAGGGGGCAGGCAGGTTCTGTGGATTGAGAGGTGGAATGATTGGGTTTTCTAGGTATGTTTTAGGCCCCTCACAGCCCTGTCCATTTTTGAGACTTTTTCCACATTCCAGGGAGGAGGTACTCTTTAAAGGTGGCCATTAACAGAGCATTATTGTTATTACAATTAGTTAATATATCACTATTTGACTCTACTCTTATATTGCATTGCTGTTACTCTGGCCGAGTGCAGTGCAAGGCAAGGTTGCTGCAATTCCTTCCAGCCACCAATAGAGATCAATAAAGGGATACTGAAATGTGATCTAAGCTGAAAACATGATTCAGGTCTGAACACTGACAAAACTACACATATTGCTACTACACAGACACTTTACTGAAAACCAACCTGGACCTCCAGTGTCAGTTCCAAAGCCTCCTGGTCCAGGACCACCAATAAAATTACACAATAAAACCCAAACCCATCAAGAGAGTTTGGAGAAATTATCATTGAAAAAATAGCAAACAGAAAAAAATCTGTCTTGTTCTCAGTTTGCAATGCTCAATGTCATCATACACAAACAGCTTACCGCCTCGTCCTACTCCACCTCCGAGTACCCCACCAGCACCTGTTCCACCTTGACCTACACCAGGATCATGTAAAAAATTAGCTTTTACTGGGATTTGGAGAAAATATCCATCATGCTTTTAAAGAACAGAAAATGGACCTTTTGATACCAGAAAAAAAACAGATACTATTTAGGAAAGTAAGGATTTATCTTAATGTGAGTGTGGCTAGATTTATGTTGGACTAAATTAATTAAAACTGACGCCTAACCTGTTCCGTATCCAGCCCCTGGTCCTGTACCATAGCCTCCACCTGGTCCGTAACCCGTCCCAGCTCCAGGCCCATATCCACCAGGTCCATATCCTGTTCTTCCTAGTGTTCCACCACCAGGAAGCCCTACAGAGGAGCAAATGTGTGACAATTTCAGTTACAGTAAAGGTTTTCTTATATAATAAGACTTAAAATGATTGAAAAAAACATTCACTTTAACTTATTTCTTGCGTGAAAGCAGAACTACAAGATTTAGCCTTTTTTATCTGAAAAAGTTGTTTCTTACCATATTTGCGGGCTTTTGCATCAGCATAACCTACAAAAAGCAGGGACAACAATTACTTTAGGAGCATTATGTTAACCAGTGGATTCATTTGAATTCAGACATGCCTCCTTATGTTACTACATCTTTCATCCTACCTCCTGGTCCATAGCCTGTACCAGCACCACCAGGTCCGATTCCACCTGGTCCATAGCCAGTACCAGCACCACCAGGTCCGATTCCACCTGGTCCATAGCCAGTACCAGCACCACCAGGCCCAAATCCTCCTGGTCCATAGCCAGTACCAGCACCACCAGGTCCAATTCCACCTGGTCCATAGCCAGTGCCAGCACCACCAGGCCCAACTCCTCCTGGTCCATAGCCTGTACCAACGCCACCAGGTCCGACTCCTCCACCTGGTCCATAGCCAGTACCAATGCCACCAGGCCCAACTCCTCCTGGTCCATAGCCAGTACCAGCGCCACCAGGCCCAACTCCTCCTGGTCCATAGCCAGTACCAGCACCACCAGGCCCAAGTCCTCCTGGTCCATAGCCTGTACCAGCACCACCAGGTCCGACTCCTCTGCCTGGTCCATAGCCTGTCCCAGCACCACCAAGTCCTACTCCTCCAGTACTTGTTCCCGAACCTCCAAGGGCTCCACTTAACATGCCTGTGAGCAAAACAGTCACAATTTATTTGTTTGTAGATTCTTTGAAGAGTTACTGAACCCCAAATCACCTCAGTTGAAAAGCAATATGTATGTGTGTTTAGACGTGTTGTTGATTGATTCAGGTCCAACTCTCGACATGTGTGAGTGAAGTATTAACATTCTACATGTTGTGTTAAAAATATGCATAGTGACTGCCCTCTAAAGGTTGAAACCTGGCTAGTGCAATTGAATTTTGCTATTGACTGATCCTGGTAGCAGGACCCTGCTTTCATCACCAACTGAGCCCCCCCTGTTGCCGCCCTCTCACCAACCGACCACTTTGTGTGTGTTGTGTAGGGGAGGTGCTGTGGATCGAGAGGTGGCATGATTAGATGACTGGGCTTGTGTTAGCTTCCTCACAGCCCTGCCCCTTTTTGAGACTTTTTTTCTCATTCCAGGGAGAAGGCACTGAAGTCAAAAGTTGGACCTTGGTTTAGTTACTCTTTAAATGCAATTATACGACAATGATAAACATATGTACAATTAGATTCAAATATATGACTATTCTTACCATATTTTCGAGCTTTGGCGCTTGCATCATACCCTAAAACACAAATAAAATAACTCTTCATTTGTCTTCGCTAATGCATTACAGTCTGTTGAATTACTGAATATTGTACCATTACCATTACATAATTATTTGCTAATTGTTTTTTCCAAAATCTGTTGATTCATAATTACCCCCAGGTCCAGTTCCTGCTCCTCCTAATCCAGTTCCAGTTCCACCTGGACCATACCCAGTTCTTCCTGGCCCATAACCCGTTCCTCCAGGGCCATAACCAAGACCAGCTGACCCAGTGCCAGTACTACCTGGACCAAAACCAACCCCAGAGCCAGGTCCCCCTCCCATGCCAAGTCCAACTCCTCCTCCTGGTCCTCCAAGGCCTCCAGTTGCACCAGTGCCAGGACCAACTCCAGCTCCTCCACCTAATCCTCCCCTTCCAAGCCCTCCAACAGCACCAGTGCCTGTACCACCCAGCTGACCTGGAGAGATAAAAAACATTTTGAGTGTTAGCTACAAACTTAAAGAGGTTGTTAATGTACACAAAACATATTCATGACATTATTTTGATATTTTACAAAAAATGTGCATATACGCCCCACCATATTTGCGTGCTTTGGCTGAGCTGGGACCATAACCTATGGGACAAAAAATGTCTAAGTAAAAGGGTATTAAATGTAAAAGTATATTCATTGTTTACAGTTTTATTGAAAATATTTCAGGAATGATAAACCACATCAAATGAAAAACTCTGTGATGGGTGCATTCTGCACCTTGGTTGCCCTAGAAAGACCTGAAAAAGGTGCACTACGCCAGATTTACCTAAGCCAGGTATGTTGCCAGCAACTCCAGGCCCGCTGCCTGTTCCAACTCCACCTCCAAATCCAGGCACAGCTCCTGGTCCACCTCCTGTTCCAACTCCACCTCCAAATCCAGGCACAGCTCCTGGTCCACCTCCTGTTCCAGCGCCACCTCCAAATCCAGGCACAGCTCCTGGTCTGCCTCCTGTTCCAGCTCCCCCTCCAAATCCAGGTACAGCTCCTGGTCCACCTCCTGTTCCAGCTCCCCCTCCAAATCCAGGTACAGCTCCTGGTCCGCCTCCTGTTCCAACTCCACCTCCTAACCCGGTTGTGACTCCTGTTCCTCCTGGTAGTCTTCCAGCCCCAATACCCAAAGTGCCTCCTTGACCCAGTGCACCCCCTCCAGCTCCAGCTCCACCTGGTCAAGCAAACAAACAGGTGAGCTTACATAAATTGCTTACACAGAGTATAAAATAACTGCATAATGTTCATTTTTGCAGCACATTAACTCATGGAGCATCATATGATGACCACAAGGTCGGCACCTCAGCAGATTTTTTTTACCGTATTTAGCTGCAGCTTTGGCTGGATTCTTCGATTTTCCCGCCCCTGGAATGGAAAATTTTTATTATTTTCTATGTTGCTGGCTTTACATCTGTCATTGATGACATGTTGCTGTACACACAGTTGCAGACTTTACTACATTGCAGGTTCCTATGTACCTGATTTTGGTGTTATGAGAGGGTAACCACGAAAAATCCCAGGCAACTGCTGTCCACGACCATCTAAGGTGAGATATACACCACAGAGATGCTCATCCTGTGAAATACTCAATTGCAGCCTGGGATAACATCTATAGTTGTTAATTAATCCTTTAATTTTAAAGTTGTAAAGATTTATATGAAATGTGCTTTTAATATAAAACAGTAGTTTTTAGGATTTCATGCCACTCACTGCTTGCTCCTCCTGGTCCAACACCCCCCTGGCCAAGTACCCCAGCTCCTGTGGGCAATAAAGTAGTTTTTGTTTTTAGGCCTGCGTGCCAAGATGCGAAGTTCCACAATTCATTAATGTAGAGTACATTAACACACCAGTCTGAGGCCCAAGTCCAGATCCTGTGGCCACTCCAGGGAGAACACCACGGCCTCCAAAACCTAGCCAGGAAAGATAAGAAGAAAATCAACACTGATAGATATTATTGATATGATATGTTATATTTACATTGTTAGGTGCATGTTTTTATATGTTTCTTGTTTTACAACATACCTTGGCCTGGTACATATCCACCTTGATAGAGTCCAGGCACCCCAACTCCTGTGTGTCAGCAAATTTAGACCCCCCCCCCCCAAAAAAAATCAGTGTTTCTGGTTTACCATAAGTTATGCAGTGAACTGATGTTGCACATCATTTAGGAACAAAGGGATTTTATCCTTTTTTTCTTACCTGGAAGTTGTTTTGATGCTTTACCTGCAGTCTTTCCTCCAGGTCCTCCCCCAGTAGTACCAGTCTGTGGCAGCACTGGAGCTGAAGCAGGGATTAATCAGTTGGCAAAATATAACTTATACACAGAACTGAAACAGAAAAACATGTATCATTTACTTGTAATCCATAGAATTTAATCTTAAGAATTATTTAAGAATTATCTTTTTGAAACATAATGTAACTTGAAAAGTTCACAGCAAGCAATATATATATATATATATATATATATATATATATATGTGTATATATATATATATATTTATTTGAAATGCAAATTTCCTGGGAAATACAGTAAATTACAGTAAAACTTTCTTTTTTTTTTTTTTTAAGAAACTTGCGTATATTATATATATTATAAGTATATTTTTTGTTTTACAATATAATCTAAATCATGTTATTTACCTCCTCCTGGCACAGTGGCTCCACCAGGACCAACTCCTCCTCCAGGTCCAACTCCGGCACCACCAGGCCCAAATCCAGTTCCACCAGGCCCAACTCCTGCACCACCAGGCCCAAATCCAGTTCCACCAGGCCCAAATCCAGTTCCACCAGGCCCAACTCCTGCACCACCAGGACCAAATCCAGTCCCACCAGGCCCAACTCCTGCACCACCAGGACCAAATCCAGTCCCACCAGGCCCAACTCCTGCACCACCAGGCCCAATTCCTGCACCACCAGGCCCAATTCCTGCACCACCAGGACCAAATCCAGTTCCACTCGGCCCAAATCCTGCACCACCAGGCCCAAATCCTGTTCCACCAGGCCCAATTCCTGCACCGCCAGGTCCAACCCCTGCACCACCAGGCCCAACCCCTGCACCACCAGGCCCAACTCCTGCACCACCAGGCCCATAACCTGCTCCTAAGGTAAAGAAAAAACAACAAAAACATACACAATTCAGTCATACTTCAATGATTAAAACTGTGTAATGTTATTCAGTGAACAGCAAATACCTGTTTTAGGAGGTTTGGGACCAGTTCCACCAACTCCTGGGTATTGTCCAGCACCTGGTCCAAAACCACCTCCATATCCTCCATAGCCACCTGGGTCAGGACGACGGTTGGTTTAGAACACATTTATTAATTTGCAATGCTTTATATCAGCACAAGTGACACAAGCATGAGCCAGCTCTGTTTATTCATGTTGTTGTGTGATTGCTATAGTAGCATCTTAGTGCAAAAACACCTCGCAATAGAACTATTTCATTAATACAGTGTGTTTACATGGGCAAGAACAATCTGTTTATGATTGTGTTTGGCAGTATCCTGTTTATATGTTTAAGCATGTAAATACCATATTCTGTTTATGGGAAACCTGACTATGCTAAGTGGAGAGAATGGGATGTATGTGTGGATTGTGAATAAACTGATTTCTCTGTGCTCATGTAAACACCATATCCCGAATATGATCATAACTGGGATAAGCTTCATAAAGGGGTTATTCGTGCACATGTAACCGCACTCATTTATTCATTCACGCACTTACTCATAAGAAGAAATAGAAACAGACTGGTGCATTTAAACAAGTTACTGGTTGTCATAAAGATATAGATATAGACAAATTAAAACCACTGACCTCCAGGTACGTAGCCTGTTCCAGCTCCCTGACCTCTGCCAGCCCCGAGGCCGCCTGCTCCAAGCACTCCTCCACCCAAACCTCCTGCCCCAAGGCCTAATAAGAAGATAAAAGAGAGTCAGTACTTCCTGTACTTGTTCTAGTGACTACAATACACTACATCATACATTAATGAATTCAGCATGTCCCTGTGCGACCCCACCCTTTTGTAATCTTATACATGTATGATGGCTGCCCGAGAGAAACCTCACAAGGATTAACTTGTTCTCCGGAAAGGTTTTGAACATTTTTTTGAAGTGTACATGTTTGACTTCAGAGCTAAACGTTGTAAAGGGTTCGGCTGTGGATGGGTCAATAACAATCACATGGCTGCAGAAGTTGATCTGAAGCCTGTGCAGCGAGATTACTCTATCTTATTAATAAAAACAGTTGCTACATCAAGCTCTAAATTTTGATTCTCTTCCTCCCTGTTTAAAGACAGCTGGTGCACATTATGCTTCATATTGAAATGCAATATTTTAAACTAGGTCAGTCCTACTTCTGGCATTTGATTAAATAAATCCATTTGTTTCTTTTTCCCCTGAAGTGTTGTGTTAATGATAAGCAGCTCTCAGTCACTGTCATGTAACAGTTTGCGCAGTTTTGGCTTTAATTGGTTTTTAATGTTTGCTTGAAATATCATTACAGTGTTTATAAGTGCATGCCTCCCATTGCTTGTTCAGGTGAACCAGGATGGTTGCGTCTTATTCTGCAGGGTGGAACACTTTGTGGGCTTTATTGTGGAGTGTAGATGAAAACATTGTTCAGCTGAGGCGGCCAGACTTTTGGTAAACTGGAAAGTGTGACTATGAGTCTGTTTCCTGTGCTTACGTTGACCCATATTCTACCCACCAAGTGGAATTCAAAAGGTTCCACAAAACCGAGACTTAACCTTTAAGGATCGCTTGGATATTATCACCAACATTCCTCATCCTGCATGTTTGGGGGATGAAAAACAGAGAGGCCTTAAATTCCAAAGCAAATCAGTCTTTCTGACTGACGTGATGGCTTCCGTCCTTTATCAGGGACCTGCCATGCCTAATGCATTAGCCTTTATCACTGTATGTGTGTGTGTGCATGAGGTTGGTTGGCCCCTCAACAATAGCTTATAACCTTGAGGTAATGAGGAAATGAAATAATGGTACATGTATGCAATGCTTTTCCTGCTGCATTGAATTGAACAGAGGAACAATATTTACAGTAAAGGGGCTGACCACTGGTCCATGTGTGGAGAGCAGAGAATTTCCTCTTATTGTAAATGTCACACGATGCAACTGAGTTTTAATAATACAGCAGGATCTTCAAAGGTTGCTGAGTACATCATTCTTCCGACCAGCATTTTTTGTGGTGATATTTGCCACGGCGGTCATGAAAGATCAGGCTGTGCACACTGTGTCTGGTACATGTGTGTCGCAATACAAGCAGTTATCAATTATCCCACTCTAACTGAAACTTTGACATTTTTACGCAGCTATCTCATTGTCACATGAAATTGTGTTTAAAGCTACAGTTAGTGACTAATACATATTGTCTAATTTTCCGAAACTGTCACTACATCTACACTGTAGGACATGACAGTGATAATGTTTGATAAAGGTCAGATTCCTTCTCCTCGCAGTGCTTCTAATGGCATTTGCTATGAGACTGCGGCTAAAGGAAAAAAACAACTAGAGTCGACTAATCTCTAACGCAGCTGTCAATCATATTCATCATGAACTGCAGTCAAACTATAAATCAGTTTCACATAGTGATCAAATATTAATCAAGATTCTGTCACTGCAGTGGCTATTCCTCACCTCAGATGTTCTCAGTAGCATACCTCAGTGCAGGCCAAGTGTTGAATCCTGATTCATATTTGATCAGCATTGCTTAGTTTAACAATTTGAACGAACCTCACAAGCAGTGACTGACATCATTGATCATTGCATCAGAGACCCGTCGGCCCTGATTGCTTGTTTTTGTTCATGTGTGGCGGATTCTTGTAAATGCCATTAGAAGCACTATGAGAGGGAGATTATCCATCTCGTGTACTACTGTGTGGGTGTAGTGACAGTTTCAGCAAATATGATACAAAGTTATTTTTTATAAAAGTTACCAACTGTAGCTTTAATGAGGGTGATGGTTTTTTCTTGGTATTTTATTTGTCTTTTCCACCAGTTCCTGTGCACAACAGTAACAAAATCTTACTACTTATTTATCATTAAATATAATTAGGAGGCAAAAACAAAAAAAACTCCATGCCTGTGCCTTGGCCACCGGGTCCAAAACCACCAGGACCAACTCCTCCAGGCCCAGTTCCATATCCTCCAGTACCGACAACACCTGGTCCAAAACCACCTGTCCCGACTCCGCCGGGCCCCAGTCCTCCTCCTATACCTCCAGCTCCCTGTCCTGCTCCAAATCCTCCAGGCACTCCTTCACGGCCACCATAGCCACCACCTAGATACAAATAAGATAGCAAGAAAAAGTCAGATGTACTTTTGTAAAGTTAGACTCGTCATAGTCTGTAATTTTGTTCTTGCACACTACATATAAACAATTTTCTATACATATCAATAATGAAAAATTTGCTTTACTATCTTTGAAAAGCCTGTTTTTATCCTAATTTAGGATTTGAATTTTCTTCTGTGAGATTCAGTCTTAAATTAGTGCTCATGCAAACAGCAGGCAGGCCATACAGGCTTACCTGGTTTTGGAGGCTTTCCACCTGTAAGAAGAAAGAAGTCATAATTATGTCAACAGAAGCACAATGGAAATCTATCTAGATTTTACTCTTCAGATAATCAAGACGTCAACCAGCTTTGTTTTTCTTACCAGTCCCAACACCTCCAGGTACGACTCCCAGTCCACTGCCCGGGCCAAAGGAGCTAGGCCTGAAGCCTCCCGGTCCGACTCCTCCTGGTCCAACTCCTCCAGGTACAACTCCTCCTGGTCCAACTCCTCCTGGTCCAACTCCTCCAGGTCCAACTCCTCCCGGTCCAACTCCTCCTGGCCCGACTCCTCCAGGTCCAACTCCACCAGTTCCAACTCCTCCTGTTCCTTGACCACCGTATCCTCCTGAGGAATACAGTCATCAGGACATTGTGAGTTGAAAACACATATAACATAGAATGCTCCAGGGATGATGTTTTCCCAGCCCAGAAGCTAACATTGACCTGGATCCTTCATCAAAAAGCCTGTGGGATTTTTTGCATTAAATTTTGGATCATTGCAGAAAATAAGCTCTGTGATAAACAAACGTTTATGATACTTACACGTTTTGCTCAACAAGATAATCTTCACAAATGAACATCACTTTTAGGATTTTTGAAGCCTTAATGTAATCACCAGAAGTAAAAAGGTATCGCTAGGCCTAACAAACTACACTACAGTCACATCACCACTGCTATGAGACTGTTAAGCAGTGTAAGGCTAAAGGATTTCCAAGTTTTAGGACTCCTTCCTGGGAGTTTCTATATGTAGATCAAAACAAACCAGATATACTTTTTCATGACCACAACTGCATCTGAAACCTGCATGTTACTTGTAGTGATAAAAGTCAGTGTGCTCAGTTAAACATGTCAGTCCTCACATTTCTAACGTCACTCTGAAGTCAAAACCAATGGTTTAAAAAAATCAACAGAAAACAAATGGCCTCCACTTCCACCTGCTCCTGGTCCAAAGCCTCCAAGACTAGCACCAGCACCTCCACCAGGCTGAAATCCAGTCGCAGCTCCTCCAGGGCCAAATCCTGTTCCAGTCCCACCTGGTCCGAATCCAGTTCCAGGTCCTACACCGGCTCCAGCGCCTCCTGCTGCTCCACCAGCAGGTATATATACACCTGATACACACACAAGTGCAGAGTCACAGCAAATGACAATATAATTTTACAATAGTTTCAAGTTCTAAGCAGGTTTTCTGTTCAAGAAGAAAGACCACGTGGATCAGCTGTACACTCAGTGTTTTGGTTTAGACTCCAAACAGATGACAGAATTTGTGGAATTTATGAGTCATCATTCAGGTCTAATGAGACGTAATTCACTCTACTTTTCCAGCACTTAATAAAAACCATTTAATTTGTCTATTTAACAAGGATTACATTTAACAAATAGGATCAGACGCCACACAAGCAGGGAAAGAAAGTGTGTTTATGTCCTTACATTAATTGTGTGTGTACGTGTGCTTGTGTTAGTGATTACAAGCGCTGTGCGCTGAATTTCTCTATAGCTGATAACAAACACCCCTTCATCCAAAAGGCATGCATCTTTGGTCATAATTCTCACACTTTTCGGCACCTATGTTTTGTTCCATAAATCACGATTGCCCAAAATAGAAACACAGAGAGCGAACAACTATAAAAGGAAAGGTTTTTTAAGATCCCACAGCCCAGATGTGAAAAGAAGAGGTCTGCAGGGAATCCTAAAGAATGTGAGTAACTGAGCTCACAGTAATGCCATGTACAGCACATTAACAACACGCAGTAAATATCTTAAGTGTTCAGTCATTCTGCAGGACAGAAACCTCCTCCCCTTAAAGCTTTTGTTGTTTTGGGAGGAATCTTTACGGAAATGAAACACTGGACAACTACGTACATGCTGAGATCCACCAAATATATATCATGAAATAAAACAGCAGTTGAGCTTGGCAGTGAGTTCAAATAATATATAATTCAAATAATAGATACCATCTTAACATTCATTCTGAAACTTGAGAAAAAAGAGATGATATTTTTCACTGACATGTAGGGATTGTCCAGGGTTCACAGTTTGAAAAAGACTCTATGGTGACATTAATATCTTATTATTGAATTAGTAATGTTTGTATCATTTTATAACTCTGTCCATGATATCATACTGTAGCTATTATTGTTTTTAGCCGTTCTGGCGCTGTGGCTCCAGGGATGACAATGTCAGTCCGCCCAACACTTAGGTGCATACTGAAATACCTCAACTCTATTGGAAGGTTTGCCATGAAATTTTGTTAAGTTATAAGTGATCACCAGAAAACTCTAGCTGACTTTAGTGAGCCCTTGATTTTCCTTCTAGTGCCAGGTTGAAACTTTTATCTATCAAGCAAAGTGCCAACCTCCAGGGCTGAAAAATTAAGCCAACACGAACATGGCGAAAACTCGTTTCTCTAATGGCTAAGGGCACTTACTGCAGACAGCTTGTCAATCACAACGGCTGTTAAAATGCACTACTTTACAGGAGGGGTAAACACGTTTACAGCCTGGTACAAAAAACTGTTTTGCTCTCCATAACTAATTTCTGTATTGGGTGTACATTTTTATATAAGTCACTGCTGTATATTTTATTAAGGCTTTAAGTTACGCATAATTAAGGGTATTGCAGCTTCGGGTAGCAGGCTGTTGCCGAAAGTGTTCTCAGCTTCTCAATCAGATCCTCCCCTCTCATCTCCACAGTACCAGCCTCTTGCCTAAATACGGTCACTTCTGGCTCCAAAAAACTAAGATGGCAATGTCTGAGATGCTGAACTTGAGGAGACAATTACAGCTGCAGATACGTTCCATTAATAGCATACACAACACACCGTTACAAACTTCTCCGAAAGTTCTTCTATTATACACAAAGACGTGATTCACCTTTTTAAGTAGCGAGATGTAACCTTTGCCATTACCCCTACCTTAACCTTAACCTTCCCTCTTTTAAGTCCTTAAACACTTAGGGCCAAGGGGTACTTGTGGACTGACGTGTAGGTATGATGGGTGGGTCACGTAGCTTCTCCAGCCGCCTAGTCGAACTCGAGGCTTCAAAATGGGAGTCCTTAAATCAGTTGGTGATGTCACGGTAGCTACATCCATTATTTTTACCGTCTATATTGGCACTAAGTTTGATACAGATGTTCATGGTTCCCAGGGGATGAGACTGAATTACAGCTGAAAATTTGGTGCAGACATTCACAGTTTTTGTGAAGTCAAGTGTTTCGCTGACTTTTCATCAAGCGCAACCATGAGGTCAAAATCTTAATTTGTCCAGTTTGTTCGGTTTATCATTTGGTTTTCTTTTCGATGAGCATCACAACCTCTTAATCTTATTGAAGGTAATTTGTTACAGATATTAATGCTGATTTCATAGTACTTTTAAAAATAATGTGTGTATATGTTATGAACAGACTCAGAATAAGTCTATAATCACAACGTTCCCTGTTTGAGTCCAGCAGAAGACCTGAGTTAATGTCATCCTGCTCCCTCGCCTCTCATTTCTTTTTGGCTTTGTACTTTGTACTCTCATAAAGGCACTTAACATCCAAAACTTGATCACCCTCATCACACAGTTTGTTGTTTTCAACAGCTTGACCATTGCTTATACCATGTTCTGTGCAAGATTTTCAGTTTATTTATGATTCAAGCTGACTTTTCAGAGGTGTAGAGACGTAAGTGAAGGCACTTGTTCAGTTCGCTTCAGTAAAACCAACACACAGAAACTAAACGGCCAATGACATGTCTCTGTACTCTCCTAAGCGTGCAGTGGTTCAGCCTGACCTTGTATAAAATCAAATTACACAAAAGCCTGGTACAGCTTTAAAACAAGTGCTTTCCTCTAGCAAAAGTGATTCTGGCAAATTGTTAACTGACAAGACAATGAGGGAGGATCTGGAGAGATGAGGTCTGGAGCACACACTTATCGTTAAAGCTTTTAATGAGATCCATTAAAAGTCAGGTGCAGCACCTCAATAAAAGATGTGACTAAATGCCTAAAAAGGAGGAGGAGCTGAGATGATAAATACACAGAGATCAAGCAGTGTTGTTATATTGTATTTTTTTAAAGGATTGTCACTCCTATTTGAATATGTTTAAAAATGCTCTCAAAGTTCATCCAGAAAAGGACTTTGGTTCAGAGGTTATAAAATCCATTCACACGAGACAAGATGAAAACTGACTTGACGATAATGATAATGTCTCCGATTACCATTTATAATACTGCAAAACATGCTGTCACTCCTCTTCAAACCGAACTTTAATAGCTTGAAGTCTAGGCAAACGTGCAAATCTTTTGCAGTGTGCATTCTAGAAAAAAAGTCCACAGAAAGCAATCTTTATGATCATCATCATCAATAATCTGCAGCAACCAATTTCTACTAGAATCCCAGACAACCTCATTATCATCACCATCATCAGTATCAGTTGCTGCAGCTCACAGAATCACAAATCTCATAGAAAATGAGAAAATACCATTGAAGAAAACAGGACCTGAGTTCATGCATCCCTCCTCTGCAAACACTGCTATACAAACTTAATGTGACACCTGATCCACAGGTGCTGCATTGCTGAGTGCCGCACACACGCCTGAAAGGGAACCCACCTCCTTGCAGCGAGGGTTTCCACAGAGCCAGGAGAAGGACTCCATGAAGGTACGTGGCCACCGTCCCTCTCGCCATCTCGCTCCCAAATGTCCCTCTCCTCTCCCAAGGTCCAGGTTTTATCAGAGCTCAACAAGGCCTTAAGAAAGAAGGAGGGAAAATGAGTGAGAGCAGGAAAAAAAGGGGGGACAGGATGCAAGACAGGACACTGTGTAATTGGCTAAGAGACACACGGAGAAAGATAGACAGAGAGAGAAGGGGAGTGGGAGAGAAAACACTGGATCACCTCATTAAACCAAATGGGTTGTTCTAACCCCCCAATGACTGTTGGGCTGCATTTATTTGGTTCTCCACTGCCAAAAAGAGGGAGTATATGGGGTGGGTGGGGGTCTGAGAGAAAGTGAGACACATACACACACACACACACACACACACACACACAAATACACACACACACACAAATACACACATACACACATACACTCACAGAACATGTATGAGAGGTAAAAAAAAAAAAAAAAGAAAAGGTCTGTGAATTGTAAAATTTGGGGGTTTTCGTTCTCTCCAGACACCTCTGAAAGAAAAAGGAGCTGTGCCAGAAGTTCCTTATGGGTTTCAAAACAGTGTCATGTTTGTCAAGTTGAGGAGAAACACTGATTGTAGTGACTCATTAAGACATAGATCATGAATATTTGGTTACCATTTATGAGCAGGGCTCGTGCAGATCCTAAAAAGTCTTAAAAGGCATTGAATTCTTTAAGCTAAATATGAGGCCTTAATTGGTATTAAGATGTCTCATCAATCATTCAAGAGTCTTAAAAATGGTCTTAAAAATATGCTGAGACACGGGAATAAGGGCCTTAGTAGAAATAAAACCTAAAATGTAAATCTGCTCCTCATAGACTGCTTAAATAAATTAAAACTAAAACTAGTGAATCCCTGCAACCTTGAAGTCAGATAATAGCATCTTCTGAGAGGAGAGAAAATGCTGAAGAAGCACAGAAAAGTATTTGAGATACAAGAAAAGGAATGAGGAAAAAAGGGGAGCAGACAAAGAGCAGACAGGCAAAAAATTAAAAACCAAAATAATGTAGTCTACCTTCCTCTCAGCATTGCAGTGCCACGCTCTTACTAATCACACAAAGGGTTGTTATGTTGTCAAGAGGTCTGAAGTCTTCAGCAGGTGTTGTTGATAAAATATAGAAGGTAGAGGAGGTGGTCTGCATAGTCTGGCATAAAGCATGATGCAGTTATTGTTCAAATATGGTTTATAATAGATGAGGCACACAAAAAAACTATATTTTGAGCCATGTTTAAACTGATGTAGTTGAGATTATGTTTTAGCCACGTGCCACACAAGCACATTTTCAGAAATGGGAAGGTGTCACCTTTCAAATGGAGCACCATACATGCATTTTGGCCTTACGATTTATTTGTTATAAGTTTTTTCATTTTGCTATGCCAAATAGGTGAAAATGACAAGAAAAGGTGGATCTTAAGAAGTTCATAAAGTAAATATCTGATAAAGACGCAGTGTACATTGAAACGTTGTTTGCACCTTATTTAACATTAAAGTGAACGTGTACTCCAGTATTTTCTTTGGGTGCAGTCCTCATGAAATTGAGGACTGCACCCAAAGATTGAATTGTTTGCTGTAATTCATCTATTCGGTGAGAACCAACCTCCGCCTAGGAAGAGGCTGAAGCGCAAGAGATTCCTTAAATGTAAGAAAGAGTTGCGTCATCTTAAAAGATGTCATCAGAGATGTCACCTGCCTGATGAGTAACCTCTGGACTTTTATCCGCACAACTTTGTGCTTTCTGCTCACCACCTTTTGTCCAGCAGAGTCCTAGCTGCCGTACAGTCCCACCAGTCAGCATACCTGGAAACAATCAGCGTTTTTATTTCAACCAGCGGTATCGCTGGGGTTTTTCTCCATGTTTGGGCTGGCTGGTTCTGTCCCAGCTCCTGGGGGTCGATGTCTGATTCTGGCAAGATTCTGAAACATGTTGTTCCTCTGGAGATAATGGGCCTGTGAACAGAGGAAGTAAATGAGGTAATGTCACCTAAATGCTGTTAGTCTGAGGTTGGGACTTGAATCCTGGTATTTGGTCATCCCTTGGCAGAAGAATGGAGCTCCACAGGTGATGAGTTGGCATTTTACTGACCTCTGGGGAAGATATGAGCATCAATTCTCTATGTAAATCCTGCTCACCTGTAGCTCTGTGACCACATGACTCATGGCCACCAAACCATGGCTTCTGGGCCAGAGGTGATCTCATTATCAAGTCCACATGAAATCAGTTTGCTTGTCAGGTGACTGCTGCTTCAGCCATGAGATTCTTGCACGAACAGATAGTTTGACTGACTGAACCAGCAGCAGAGACTGATCTGAGTTACACCAGCCTGCAAATGTTTCTACGATGTGCTCATGTGGAAACCTTTGACTCTGTCCAAAATTGCTCAATTAGAAAAGGAGTGCATTGTATATTTGTATTTCTGCATGAGTGTGTGCTTGCACTGTCTAGCTGTGTATGTACATTTGCATGCGTGTTTGTGTTAGAGAGAAAGAGGGAGAGAGGCAGTGCTACCTGAGCACCCATAATTGGTCTTAAAGTGTAGTTTTATTGCTGTGTTTTCTGACCTGGTATGTTTTGTGTTCAGCTTTGATGGAACCACATAGTTATGTAGTGAAATAACACTGTGGTAAGAAGATCGAAGAATGAAGGTAAAAAAAGAAAACTATATGCTTAGAAGTTAGAACCATATACATTTTCGAGTCTTGCAGTCATAAATATCAATGTGAAGTCAAGGCTCCTTGCAGGGAAGTGAATTCTCAATTCCGATAGCTGGGACTATTGTAAAAGTTTGAAAGAGCCTTTAACAGAGGAAGTGGTCAGAGAAAGCAGTATGATGCAGTTAGTTAGTACAATGAAAAAAATACAACATTTATTCTCTCTGGGGGCAACTTTCTCTACAGTTATATCTTTTATGCTGACATAATCCCACTCACACGTGCACAGGGAGGAACATCAACATTCACAAAAAGGTGCACTTTATCTCAACGTCAGTGTGCCTGAAATTTAGAGGCATCCAAGTCAGGTGAAATGGTGGCTGTAGCGTAGAGGGTAGAGTGGGTCATCCACTGATTGGAAGGTCAGCGTTTGGATCTCCAGTCCACATGTCAAAGTATGCTTGGGCAAGATGTTGAACCCTAAATTGTGAGTGTCTGTGAATCGTTAACGGAGTAGCAGGTGGTCTTGACAGACACCGTGCCTACATCTTGCGTCCCACCGTCAGGTTGGGTCACAGCTTCACCTGTGCTGTCAGGGAGCAACACGTTCTTATCTCGACAGTTTTCTCGACAGTCCACTTGGACTCTGATAATCTGATTAGATTTAGGTGCTCAAAGGTCAGTGTGACCCCACAAAAAATCTTGTTGGCCATACGCAAGAATTCATGCACTAATTTTGACGAATTCCCCATCGATTTCTGATAGGATAAAATGAAGTGATGACAGTTTATATCCAAGAGGTCAAAAGTCATCTTCACTGTGATATCATAATATTCTGATAAAAACACTTTTTTGCCATAACTCAGAAACAGAATGGCAGATATTTGGCCAGAATTGGTGACAGTAATCTTTGGTCTCCATCTTGAAACTGATTGTATAGATCTTCTGTGCTGTCAGGTTGAAGATGTGTGTGAAGCATCTGTGTTTTCCAATTTGTAGCTTCTTTGAAGCAACTTTCATATTTTAGGCATTGTCAACTGTCATGGCTACATATGAGTTTGGACACACATGGATGTAAACTGCAACTTGACAGGTTTGTGGAGGCAAACACAAGGTGATAACTGTTTTTCGGAGAAAATGAACATTAGGCATAAACACTTTTTGCATAGACTTAAAGAGTAAGAGTAAGACAGCAAAAGTGATGAAACTGAAGAAAAGTGAGAATACACACATTTGTCCCAAAAAGAAGAATTGATTTCTCCTTCTACAAAGGATTTCTGCCTCCTCTGGTTTTACTTTCATACAAAGTCTAGAAAGACTGTTTCAACAAATTATTATTGTCATTATTCTTTCTAGCAAATTCTGTTGTACTTTAGTTACAGTGGAAACATGTAGACATGACATCATGTTGTCTGCATTCAGCCAGCTGTCCACAAGAATAAGAAAAAAATACCATTCAACAAAAAAGTGGGCACAGAAAGGCAGGTCCTGTTGCCAACATTTCTTTAAACAAAGTTAAAGTGTTATTCTGAATATAGCCATCGGTGTGGTAATGTGTGTAAACAGTGTGATTCATACACTTTCACAGTCATCACCATACACACACACACACACACACACACACACACGAGCGCACACACACGAGCGCACACACACACACACACACACACACACACACACACACACACACACACACACACACACACACACGGTCTCTCTCATCCACCTGCTGTCGCTCATCCACACAACCTGCAGTGCCATGTGCCCTCATCTTTGCCAGCTCAGAGAAGCGTATCGGTGTTACAAATAAAGTAGCCGACTGAGTAGTGCCTGTTTTGAGTTTACCTAACGTCTACCTAGCGTTTACCTAACGTCTGCTGCCTATATATGGGCGTGTGTGTACTGGAGGACTGCTCGCCCCCCTGCCAGACTGGTAATTTACCCCTCTGGGTGACAGAGTGAGGGAAAGCAAGTGATAGAGGAAAAGGAGGTTAAGCCAGAGAGAGGGAAACAGAGAAGGCGTGATCCAGACAGACAGAAAAACAGACAGACGTGCAAACTCAGACATGCACTCGTTTGACTTGATAAAATGGTCGGAGTGCTGCTGAATATCAGGCAAAAGGTCTGGGTAGGATCGACTATCACTGCTTATCCGTGCCAAAGAATTATATCTGCAAATCTTATGACAAGTCCACAGGCCTCGTGCCCACCCATGTATACAACCCTTAAAATAAGTTACCATGGAAATAATTCATCCTGCACTGCACAGTGGGATGTAGTCAGGTGCACAATAGCTCCAACTGGGAATTAATGTTTCATTGTGAACGCACAACATCAGGAACTGTTAGTCAGCATGAGGCTAATTGGCCAAAGTGTTGCATTACCATGGAGACTGACTGACTGACTAACTTGTTTGGCAACACAGGCCAGTTTAGACATTTGTAGAATGTAAGATCAATAACATCAATAAACATGGTCGTTTTGACGTGAGGTTAGCAATTCTCAGAAAAACCTCCTGTAAAATGAGACGTTTTGTCTTTTATTTTTTGGCAGCAGTGAAATGTTTTGCTGTTGATTTTGAACCAGCGTGATGCTCATCATACGTTAAAGGGGACCTATTATGCTTTTCCTTATTTTATGTCATACAGTATATATAATATTAAAGTGTCGGACATTCATAGTAAAATGTGGCCGTAGTTTCAAATAATGAGGTAAACATTTGTTGAAGTAATCCCTGTGAGCGAAAACCTCAGGCTTCAGACTGTTGGTTATACTGGTTATGTTAAAAAGCTTTTATTGGTGATTTTTGCAGTAGAAAGTGCCAGTATACTTCTTTTAATGACTTCAGTCATTAAAATGTAAAATTAATATGTGAAAAATTGACGCTATATGTGACATATTTTAACAGTTGCATGGCAGCATGCATCCGAATGAACAGTGTCTAGCAAGCAAGGAATGACTCGCCCACAAGAAAGTTTTCATTTCTGGCAGCATGGGAAGAAAGAAGTTTGTCCTTTTAATCGTTTTCAGGATGCTTGTTTAGCACTACAGGGCATGTCATTGATAATATTCATCTCTGCATGTGTTATGCTCTTATACGCTTGAGGCTGTAGACTACCATGTGTATCTGGAGAGGCACGTCACAGCCTACATCCTGCCCAGGACAACAGATGGGTCAGCAATAACAGGGACTGATATAGATGTACTGGCAATGACTGAATTTAGGAGAAAACAAGGGAAAACTCACCCGCAGAAATTGGAGACATGGCTCAGTTAGTAGTGATCCCATATGGGGCTGATCATTTAAACTGAGGACAGTAAGCATTTGCTTAAGTGGCTTAATTAAGTCATTGAGGTAGAATTACATCATGTTAGCATGGGAACACTTAGAACCCCCAAAGGTGTTTTCTCCTCTTGTTTTCACACAGATACACCCAGACAGAGGACAATACACCGGTAATTTATATGCACAAAGGAACATACTCAAGCATTTTATATCACAAATTACAGCTGAGGAGTGTGATATCAGATGAGTTATGCAGTACGATGTCGCCGGTTACTAGCAGGCCCCTTCCCATGACTCATATCGGCCCCCCAGTATTGGAGGGGGGAGGCTTCACTTCCCTGGAGGTTTGAAACAACACCAGAAGAGCGGCACAGCGCCTTACATAAACACTGCAGTACTGTAGTATACAGCGGGGACCATCCATCAGTGCGCAGCAAGGAAAAATTGGGGCCGAAGGACGTAAGGGATGCAGGAAAAAGCTGTGTTAGGAGGTCATACAGTGCAGTGAGAGGCCTAACAGGTCAGAGCACTTTGTGAGTGAAGGATCAGCAGCAGTGTCTTGTGTCACCTGTGAATACTTGAACTCACCAAAGTAAGATTCAAAAAGTGATTGTACAAGAATGTTAAAGTCACACGTGCTCTCCAGCGAGGCTGTGAAATCAGCATAAATCTGAGGGTCATTTCACTGTGATGTCAGAGATAGGATTTCAGATACCAGAACATGAAAACAAGACAATCTTACTTCCTGACTTCCTGCCAAGTTTCTTCACATAAGTGAATGATGGAGTGTGTGTGTGTGTGTGTGTGTGTGTGTGTGTGTGTGTGTGTTGTTGTGTGTGTGTGTGTGTGTGTGTGATGTGGGAATGTGGGTGTGTGTCCCTCCCACTGTCACATGTTTCGTGTTGCCACTTTTTTTCAGGCAGATTGATGTGTAAGTGGAATGATGAGGTCAAATGCTTCACCTTCATGCCAGGCGTCTTTTGACATGAACACACACACACAAACACACACACACACACACACACACGGCACACTAATGTAAACCGTCACAATATTCATAGAAGACATTTACATATGTACGAACTAATGATGACATGATAAATACTTTAAATAAGATACAGTTTGTAATGCCTTTTTGTATTTAACATTTCAGGACCTTCTTCACATAATACAGTTAAGCTAAACTGACAAAAAAGCTAGACTTTCATTTGATTCATCAGACAAAGCTGTAGTTGGTAACTATTATTAAAAAAACAAGCAAAACAAAGTATAAACAACCAATCAGAACAGGGTCTCTAACGCAGCTGTCAATCATGGCCGGGATGATCAAATGTGACGAATCAAGATTCTGTTACTGCATTGCTTATTTCTCACCTCAAATGTTTTTCCGAAAATATTTTAGTGGTACTGTTTAGTTGGTCTGACCAGTGAGCGGTGCTTGGTACTTTGGTTGACTATTTCCCGCATGGGCAGATGGGCCAAAAAAATCATTTTACAGCTTCAACAGTAACTGAATTTGAGTCACCCAGAATCTGATTCATATTTCATCAGTGCTGCCTAGTTTGACCACAGTTTCACGAGCAGTGAGCTACGGTAGATCATGTGCTTTCATGTGCTTCTTTTAGAATATAACAATAGTTTTAGCAAAATATGATAAAAGTTATTTTCATAAAAGTTACAAACAACTGTAGCTTTAAATTTTACATTTAAAAAAATCAATGTTTCCCTCCTTGAAAACACTTAGTAGTAATTAATAGTTAATAGTTAAATATTGATACAGCTTCATCACATGTAATCAAAAACACCCACTAATCAATCTTAACGCTGCGTTAACACTGGAAGCAGAACAGCTGTGAAGCACGCCAATTTTTCCACGGAGCACCATCTGTTTTTTGCTTTCACATCCGTGCTGGAGCAGGCAGCATGTTTCACGCTGGAGACAGGTGTGGCCCCCACCCCTACGTTCTGCGGCAGGGTCATGATCTGCAGCGACAGTCTTGGCTTCTGGTCTATTCTTTCTGCAAGTCACGTATTTTCTGGCAGGAAAAGACACTAAATGATCTTTTTATGAAAACAATATAAAGGATATATTAGATAATGTGTAGATGAACTGTCATGATAAAATGATTAAATACGCATCCAGTGCTTCAACAATGCTAGTCAGTTTAGTCTGTTAAACAAACATGCAAACTATGAGGGGCAAGCAGACACACACACGTCACACACCACGCACACACAACACACCACACACACACACACACACATACACACACACACACACACAACACACACACACACACACACCACACACACACACACAGCCAGAAATTGACACACAAGCAAGCACTGACAGGAGAGACAGAGACAGAGCTCTTAATGTGATTAGAAAGGAGCAAAGAAGGAGAATCACTGCTGAACGACTCGATATGAACGTTTCCTCGACTGAACGTCTGAATGTCTAGGCAATTGCTGAAGGGTTTTTCTCCACAACAATTGACATATTGAGGCGCTTCCACGTTAGTAATGAACCCAGCGTGAATCATCTCTGGAGTATCTCCCATGAAATATGCTCAACACAAACATCTGTCAAATATTGTTTTACTTTTCTCCCTTCTTCCTTAAGCTTTCTTTTTTAACCTCCAGCCCTTCTTCTGTTTCACCACATTCCGTGGCAGCCATTTATATAGCTCGAGATACAGCCAGTGCCAGACTGTAATCCATCCAGAGTCATTACATGGGTCAGGCCTATAGCAGGCACGAAGCTCCTATATGACTAAAGTGTTACAACCCAGATACAGGAACCCCAATCATGCAGTCCTGAGGCTCATTCAGATCCCCAGTTTAGCGAGGATCACCCCGCCGAGGATCTCGATGATGAGTCCATCTTGTCATCACTACAACAACAGGGTCAGCGGCCGAGACAACCAGATGGAGGCAATTTTGGACACTGAAATCATCTCATTCTCCTGCTGACATCATCAGAGGGGGCAAATTAGACAGCAGCTCATCTATCTTCTTGCCTGGTCTAACAGTGTTGCGCAGGCTGAAAAAGCTCAACATAACCTCCTGCTCCTGTTAGTTCACATCCGATCAGTTGTCTTATGAAGTTTTCTGCAGTTGCTGTGTGATGGTCACAGTCTGAGAGATGATGCTGAGTTTGTTTCGGTTGATGTGACAATGAGGACCAGTGCAATCCCATAGCTTTGTTTAGGTCTGTAATGATCAGGCATTCAGTCAGCGAGTGTGTGTGTATCGTGTGTGTGTTGTGTGGGCATAGAGTGTTGTGTCTAAGACTGTGTTCACACAGCATGTTTAAAATTATATTGGTTTCTCCCCTTGTTTCTTCTTCATTTGGTCAGGTGCTAAACATGCCAATCAATCTGTACCCACACCACCTGAAAAACATAGCTCTTGGTCTTTTTCCAAGTGAACTGTTGTGCAAGCTTCAAGAGCAGTGGAGAAGCATAATTGTACCGGCTACAGGAATTTGCTCTCACAAACGCACCGTTTTACAGCATAAGGAGCAGACTGACATCTGATAGCCAGTTATTTACTCATGCTGGAAAGTCTAGTGTAAAAATGATTCATGATGCTCATATTAATCTTTTTTTTTGCTTCATGTTGTTGCAGGGTATGAACACCAAGGAGGGTAAAATGTCATCATAAAGAGGTCAGAGAGGTCCATCGTGCTGCAAGATGACAGGTAACAAACACACACTACAGAAAATGAACATGTAATTCCAGTTTTGTTTGCAATAACTAATTGGGCAGTGAGCACTGTTTACAAAAATGCAGAGTTTCCGTGCAGGTTGCTAGCAAAGAAAACAAACTTTAGGTGTGGGTACACTTTATGTTGGAGGAAAGGTGAGAAGAATGGATTTCTGAGCTCCCAGTAGGAGCAGATTGATATTGTTTCATTAGCAGAGGAACACAAATGGACGCTGGTCAATATAAGTTCTCAACACTTCTATAGTGAATAATGACCTGCCGCTTGACTTATGTCAACAGCAGAGTGACGAAGCATTGACAGCCTACGAGAACAGTGAGAGAAATAATAAACATTGACAAACACACCCAAATTAATGGTTGAAATGGTTTTTTTTTTTGGTTTTTTTTACAAATAACAGTTACAGTATATGTTGTTTCCTTTTTCTTTTATTTATTTTTTTAAAACCAATTTTCAGGTAAGAAATCAAGCTAATTTGCCCAGGTTTTGAAGGTTAATCTGACAAAATCGGTATTGTTGCTTAATGGCTAATTTTTTTTTTTTTTTAAAAAAAGATATAAAGAAATATTAAATCTGCCACGATCACCCTGTCCAAAGGTCCACTGTGCTACAGATTGTTCAGTCTTCTCTGACTGTAACTGCTGACTCTGTGGACCCGTACATTAACCAAGTGGCCTGCAAGTGTCAGCTTCTTATCGCCATGATTAATGTCCTCTAAATGCCACCGCTGCAGTGGACAAGTGTCAGGGCCCGTGGGTCCGTCACTGGTGATGTTACACAGTCGCACAGTCTCTTACCATATCATACTGAGTGAGCAGAGATTAAACATATTACTCACACACAGCGCATGCATCATTTATGCACAACAGCTGACACATTTTAGTTGGCCTTGAAACCTGTTTCGATTTCTGTTTTATTGTTGGCTTAACTACTGTGAGAAAGATACAGTAAGACATAACTCCTGATAGGAACATATAAAAGAAAGAGGCTTGAGTAAACAAGTCAGTTATGACTGAAATGAGAAACTGTTGATAACAAATGAATGTTGCGTCGCTAATATGGACCAGGACTGCTGCTTCGGTTCTACCTGCCATGTTGGCAGACAGGAGGCAGCTGAAAAGGAATGTATGTGTCACACATTTTACTGAAAAATGTGCTGTGGGAATATTTGTGCCTCTGTGCACAAGTTCTTCGACAAGTTAAGTTTGATTTAGTATCAGCAACGAAAAAGGATAACATCATAAAACATATTTTGGGTAACATTTTACTTGTATATCTTTGCCGTGATCCTTTATTCTGTCAAGAGTGGTTAATTTACTTCTGCATGAATATTATAGCAATGTGCAGATAAGAATAAAACACTTCACAAAGAGCCTCCTTCAGCTGCTCATCACATCTGCAGTAAGTGTACTAGATACCTGTTTTAAAATACATGTGATCTGACAGAATGTCCTGCAACATGACTGAGGTCAAAGGTCAAGGTCACAGTGAGCTCAAAGAACATTTATTTGGCCATAACTCAAGATCCTTGGGTTTTCCCCTTGAAGCTGCGCTGATTGTATAGATCCTGTGCTGATGTGTGTGAAGTGAGTGTCTGTTTTCACACGTGGATTTAAACTGTAAGTGCATCTTGACTGGTGCTCGGAGGCATACAACCACATGGTGGTATATCTAGTTTAACGCAGCTCTCCCATGGTTGACATGTGTTATCATGTCTCTTAAAACTTCCCCTGGCCAGATACAATACGTTTTTGCAGGATTTTTACATTCGCATGCACCATCCAGGCTACAGTATAGTTAGATTTGGTTAATCGAGTGAAGTAGATAAGTATAGCTTTACATGAATGGCCTAATAGACTAACCGAATTACAGTAAAAGTGACTTAAATGGAAATGTTTTTATAAGTCTCAGACCCAAACCCTGACTTTTTTTTCTGGGATGCCCCTCTCATAACATTAGCATCTGTGTGTTTGAGGCAGACAGCGTTACAGTGAAAGGATGTCACTGTGTTTGTGTGTGTGTGAGAGAACAGCACCACTGACCTGTGCAATGACTACACCACTGCAAACATTGTAATTACAGTTGTTACTGTGACTGCACATGCAGAGCAGAGAGAGATGTGCTGTGTTTTCTGAAGCATCTGCCAACAACGTGAAAGGATCCATTGAAAAAGAGAATTTGGCTTCAAAAATATGAGGGAAAGAATCAAGTGATGAAGTGATCATGACATGATTATTATGCTGTTATTTGTCGAGACATGAGAAAGTTTGTCTTTTACCCAGAGGGCCAATGAACAAAGGCAGTCATGTAAGTAATGATGTCATTAAAACTGGGTTAAATTCGGGCTCACCAGACTAGATACATAGCTTGTCAGATGACTTAATGCAGCAATTACAATTATCTCTTTCCAGTCTGATAGTCTGAGCCTTGGACTGCATGAGATGGAGAGCATAAACATGAAAACTCACTTGTCTTCTGCACATGGATGTCGGTGCTGTGTGTGTTCAGTGTGTGCGTTGCAAGCGCATGCCACAGCTATGACTGTAAAGTGTCTGATCTTTGAATCACGTCCAAAATGCAACAGGAGAGTTTAATCACTTTGCAGAGAGAGAGGGGGAAAGCGAGAGAAAGACATGACACAATTGCACTGAGCTGCCACTCAAGATTTTGGCAGCAGAATTTTTGAGCTCTGCTTGTGGCGCATACCTGCAACACGTCCTCTCGTCCTGACCATACATAGAATCAGGCAGCCGTGATATAAATATTGAGTTGAGACATTTTGGCAGGTGAAACTGTGACCTAAATGCTGAAACTATGAGCAGTGCTGATGGGTGTTTCTTAGAAGCAAGAGAGAAAATACAACTAATTTAGTTACTGTAATCTTTTTATAGACTATCTGAGCAGTCTGGTCGGCTGTGCCATCAATCACAGATGGTGAATGGCTTCACCGGCTGGAAACTGAAGTTTGATGTGTTACACGTGTGCTGAGAGAAGCTGCTTTGGGGCGATTCTGATGGGAAACAGTGGCCATGGAGATGCTTTACCATTATTGCTTTAATCGTTCAGTTTCCTGCAGACATTTAAATGTTTTTGTGCTTTTATTTTGGAGGGCTTGATTCTAAACAGCAGAGAGGTGATGTGAAAAATCATATTTACAAACAACAACGGTTCAAACATACTAGGACCAAGACTTATCCTGTTTCCCAGTGCTGTTTTAAACTGAACTATAATCCTGGTTTGAGTTTGCTGTTTCTTTAGACTGAAAATAAATCTGTTGCCAGTTTATTAGTTGCACTAAAGTAAAATTCATGCAATCCTATAATAAATCTCTTTTTCATTAAGGTAATCAGGTCCAATTTTTTTTAAACAGTTATAGAGAGATGTTGATTTATTTTTTTTAGTCATTTTAGAGGCTGTAGTTTGTGGAGCTGCCAAATATTTTTGTGTTATACTTAGAATGATTTCTAGTATTTAGATAAGTCACACTGATATGTATTGGTGGTCAAAATAGTTGAAATAATGCTTAAAAGACTGAAAAAACATGGTTCACCTACTGGAAATGCAATAGTGTTTGAATTATTGGAGATCAAATTTAATGTAGTTAATATATATTCTTTTTTCCTTGTTTTATTTGAAATTTGTAGAAGTTATTTAATGTAGCAGCTTAATTTATGTTCATTTACTTTTAATATTTATATTAAAAGGACAAGGTCATTGTGACCTTACAAAACATGTTTTTGGCCATAGCTCAAGAATTCTTATTATTAATACAATATTTCACACAAATGTATAATTGGATAAACTGATGAAGTGACGACATAGAGTGACTCTGAGGTGACTTTTATTTTCAGTTTTCACTGGTGAGCGTGTTTCCAAACAGTAACTGACAATCCTGCACAGTAAACCTTGAAAATTACCATATACAATATTTTACTTTTCTTACTTGAGTGATAAAATGCTGAATATAAAAAATAGTCTGACATGAAAAAGAAAGACACTATTTATGACATCACATTTTGAAATACCATCCAAAGTTCGTCTTTAACACATTATAAATATCTATCCATGTGAAAGTTAAACCTGGACAGTGGATTGCTCTAGATTTGATACGTTTAACCACACAGAAATATTTACACAGTTCGATATGACGCAGCTGCTCACTTCCTAAAACATTAAAACTTCTGTCATAGCAGGTCTAATAATCCACCTCCATAAATATGCTGCATATCGGCGAGAGTTTATAGAACAGACTTGTCAGCAGAGACTTGAAGTTGTCTTTTCATTGTGTGTTCAGAGATAGAGCTCCATTATCTGCGGAGGTCCCAGCACACTCGAGCTAAAAGCATGACCTCACTGCACTGTGGGAAATGTCCATAGTGTTCTGCTTCCATAGCTGTTTAATTCAATCATGTTTTTCTCTCTGTCTCTGTGTAATGATAGGGATTCATGTGGATGTGGCTGGGATTCCCAGTGACTTTTAAAGGAGCACTCCCCTGAAAGCTTTCTTTTCATTATCAAACAACAAATCCCACCGAACTTTAAAAAAGGTGGTTCTGAAATATTTGTATGTTTCTATTTTGTGGAAGACAAAGCTATAATCAGTATGCATTCACAGCTGTTACAGTGGATTCTAAAAGCACAATTTCACAGCAAAAATGGACAAAACATCTCGAGAAACTTCTGAAACTAAATTTACGCAGCATAATCCAAACACGAAAATCAGTTTGGTTTTTTTTTTAATAAATTGATGCAGCTATAATCTGCACCTTTGGCACACCATTAATTCAACATCTGAAAACAGCTATTAAAACTTGCTCTCCATGGATTTGTTGTTTTATGCATTTGCCCAATATTGCATCATTAGCCACCATTTTATCACTTTTTGCAACAGCTCTTCTATGCACGTTGCAGCCATCATTGGTCCAATGCTGCACTGGCCTATATGGGATCTTTGTTCACAAAATTCGACAATCCTTGCTTCAAAAAGCAATCTACATTCTTCTGGAAGTGGCAAAACCATCTTGCTCTTGAGCCTGTAATCTCTTCAATTTCTTGAATTGTTAAGAACACACGCCACTTTGACTTTAAAGAGAGGAGTGTTGCACACATTTAGCAAAATGACTGCAGCTGGATTCTCCCTGTCTGTCTGTAACAATACAACAAAAGACAAAGATCTAGAGTTTATGATCAAGCACAAGAGCAAACAACAGAAATTTAAAAAAATGTCAGGAAGTCAAAAGACATTGGTTGAAATAAGCTTTTGCTCATTTCCTGTTTTGTTTTTCAACAAACAGTATCACACCATTCACCATTTTCTGGACATTTTTCTCTATTTTTTTGCTATTTTTTAAATAATCCTCCCCTTTTAAAAAAACAAATTTTCAGGGAATTTCTTGTCACCTTTTCCTAATTTCTCACATTTTGTGGAAAGATTCTTGCCAGGATGGTCATTGCCTTTCTTCCTCCTGTTTTCAAAATAAAACTGCTATCAATCCATGTTTTAAAGGGTTAATACTTCAAACCCCGAAATGGCTGTTTGTATATTGATTACTCATCCCGTGCTACGTTGAATTCAGAAAGAAAACTTTGTCAGATGCTCAATGCTACTTCCCAAACATACTTTTGCTAAAACATTATGGTTAAAAAACTTTTGCAAGAACAGCGCAGGCTTGCAACTCGTCCACGTGAGAGACTGTTCATGCTAAAGTGTTTTTAACAGTAAGGTTTGGCAAAAATGCATGTTTTCAGGAAGCACTGAGCATAAGAATAGATAAATGAGACACGGATTATATTGCACAAGTTGTGTGAGAGATTGAAAATGGGTGTTGCGATTTAGTTTGGCTGTTTTTAATTGCAGAACTGTTTCACATCAATTCATCAAGAATTTTCTCCGTTTTTAGCATCTTTGTTTAATGTGGAGGCATAAGAGACAAAGTTTCTCGACAAATTTATTGTAACATGGGGTGAGTAACAGCTATACAAATTTTGGCTCTTGGTGAAGAAATGGGACTCATGAGGTGCAACTGGGACTGTGAAGGTTATTGTGGTCAGCACTGAGACAGAGAGGTTGATTGAAGTCTGTGGGTATTTTAGAGCTCTTTGTGTTTAATTGTTATTTTGTTCCCTAACTGCGTGTCAGGGAAGACCAAATGTTATTCTTTCCACCTGCCTGTACTTATATTTTCTCCGTTATTGTTAGTAAGATCACATTGTTTGTATTATGCAAAGATTTAAGATTGCTGGGGAATTAGACTTCATAAACCCAATCAAATTGTTCGACCATGAGTTATGAATTGTAAATATGAACCACATTGCCGGCACGACATCTCATAGCAGAGGGATTTCCGATAACATGCCTGCTTCACACGCTCTGCCCTCTTCGGAAGTATGACGCAGTTTCTGCAACAGGTATTGAAAAGGATATCACCTACGTCAAACCTCAGAGTCCCATTATGAATGTTTGACGCTCCATTTAGTTGGAGTATTCACTTATAACACACACTGCACTGTACAAGGTCAGGGGGCTGGCAGCGGAGACAGGAAGAGATGATGTCACTGCCCGGGGAATATCTCTGAATCCTTCCCGACTTGGATGTTTAATTTACAGCACATTAGCCAAAGTGATACCATATTGTTACCTATGACCTACTTTAATGTTTAATGTGTGTTTGTGGTAGAACATATGGCACTGAACATGACTGGTGCTGCTACATGCAGGGTGACATAACTCAGCTGCACACTTTCCATTTAACCTCGATTTGTTAGCACCGACAATAACTGCATATATAAACATGGTATTTGCATTTTTTAACCCTTTTCACGCTGATAGCCATTTACATGTCTTCAAACATAAGGCCTGAGCAAAAATGATATTGCTTAAAAATGAATGTTTTTGCCTTTATTTCATATAAGACAGGTGAAAGGAGAGGAGAGAGAGAAGAGGGATGACATGCAGCAAAGGTCCACACCTGAACTCAAACCAATTTGCGATTGAGTGGTCAGCATCCCTGAGACTCCAAGACAAGATACCCCAACTACATTAACTTTAAAGTAAGGATCAATGTTTGGTTATTCATTTTCTGTGAGTAATCCATTATATTCTAAGTTTCCCAGTATGTGATCCACAAAAGCTGGATATTATTTTGTGCATAAACGACATGGTTAATGCCCCCCTCCCTGAGGAGCTAGTGCCCCATGTTGATGTAATAACTTTATGTCTGCCAGGGCACAAGCAGCGCCCTGTGCACACCAGCGTAAACAGAGCTTAGTGACACATTCACTCGAATGCAAAATGTGAAATAAACAGTCACTTTTATATATAATAAATAGTCGTGGCAACAAGTGTTTTTAGAGGCAGGAGAGTGAGAACCCGCTAAAACGAGACTTTGTAATGCTCTGTATGACGGAAGTGTGTCATGAAAGCCAAGGTAAAGACAGGATGTCATGTGTTGTGACAGTGTCACACTGTCAAGGAGTGGAGTTTAGGGACAGGTAAAACTCTCACCTCTGACTCAATCAAATATGAGCTGAGGGAGGAATCAGCATACATTTGAAAGGCTGTATGTTAAGGATCCTTAAATACATGAGCATTAAACATGCAATGTGTTAAGCTTGGCCACATGCCCATCAAATAGGGGGCAGCATTTGAGCTGAGCACAGCTGCGTGTCTTGCGTCTGTGCTGATTGTGTAGGTGCGACGGTACATGCTAGCAGGAGTTTAAGGGGCGCCTCGGGGTGTGGGGGGACCTGGCTTGCCCGCTTCTGACGCAACGGAGTACCCAGCTGTCTTCCAGAGATAGTAAGCTTCCCTCATTGAGGCTTAGATTATAAAAGACAAGACCACATAATGAAATTATTATTTGTGCATAGCTGTATTTCACAACAGGACCAGTTTACTTTGGCTGACAAGCTGTTGAAACTTACAAAAGTTACCATATATTGAAAAAAAAATGTACACAATGGCTTCATCTTCTTAGAAGATTGTACAGCTTTAGACTGAGTCAGTCAGTCTTAGAAATAGTTTACAAAACTCTGATTGAGAGTTTGCTAATATTCCACTTGACATCATAGTTTGGTCATGACTTCAGGCCGATGAGTCAGCTTGTTACGATACTTGGCGTGGCCGGAAAAGGTCATGACTATCTTCTCATCCTTTGTTCCCTATGAACTCTGGAGGATGCTACGGCGCTCCTTTGGCAACCGCCAATATTTTTTTAAAGTCTTTTATTCCCAGTTTAATCAACACTTTAAACTCAAGGACATAAAGCTTCATATCACACACCATAGTGTTTTGGGGTCAGTTCTGTTATTGGACCCTTTGTAGTATTTATGCAGAGTTAAGTACATTCTTAAGCCGCATTTCCACTGCACAAAAAACCCACTAACACCTGCTAACATCCGGCTTTTTAATGCAATGGGAATGTGTACATTGGTATTCACACCTGGGGTAGTAATAGGTATTTATTACCTCTAATTCAGATTGCTGCCACTAATTAACTTCCTTCTCTACCTAAGCAGTGCTCAATTATCGATCCAAATTAGTCTCCTCTGAGTTTAAGAGAGAGAGACTGAATAAGTAAGAAATATATAAAGACAAGAAACCACCTGAAAGTTTTCACAGACCTCTGTCCATGCTGCATTTTACTGTGTGCCTGTTCTCCAGCCTGTGCATATTGTTGAATGGACACACCAAAATAACCCCCACGCACACAGAAGGCGCACTCGTCTGCTGCAGTGCCGTGTACACAGCTCTCCTTTACTGGCAATGGGAAAGCAGTCTACAGCCTATTTTAGGAGGTTTAACCATGTTTAAAAAACTTGCATGCATGTGCTAATTTTGTTGGGAAAGGGGTATCATATTACATGTTTCCGGTAACTGTCTACTCTGCCAAAGTGTCTGCAAATATGTGAGGATCTATCAAGCTCACTGGGACTTGCTTAATGAGGCTTTCTAGCTGCTGATGCAGATACACGATAGCTCAGTTGAGCTCAGACCTTTGTGGAACCCAACATAAATATCTATTTATTATTGTTGGACCTAATCCAAGTTGTCAACAACAGCTCAGCTGGTGTGGTGCAGTGGACCATGGTGAACTCTGATTCACAGCAGGGGAACTTAGTGGAAGTGATTATCATGTGTGAGTTAATTATTGCGTTTCAGATGTGGTAAACACTTTTCTATGGGTGGTTCATAACCATGCTCAAGACAACAAGTTTAAGGACGGACTCTTTTTGTGTTATAGATCTTGTATTGATTTCTGAGTTCATACTTTTCACTACAGCCCGTTTGGTGTTCTGTTGCCATATTTATTTTATCCATATGTCTGAGTACACACTTTGCAAAACACCAAAGTTTTGACTCCTAGTGTAAAAAGAATAACTCATATATTCAGGCCATCTAACTGTGTGGCTTTTTGAACCCTCTGTTCAGACAACATCACTAATCTGCCACGTGCCGCTGCTTGTTGTCTCATCAGTAACTGCGGTTAAACCAACACTGAAACTGTAACAGTAATGAGGAGAACAAAAGATGAGAGAAAGCGCACAGATAGTTGGAGACAGACAGGGCCACAAGGATAACCATCTCAGTCTAATCATCACCAGCTCTGTTTAAATTTTGGCTGCAGCCTAAAAGGGGGAATACTTTCATTAACCTTAAAGTCAATCCACCATGAAAACAAACACATTAGCTCCCCACTCTATGACTCACTGCCCTTTCACATCGACTACGAATGTAAGTGCTGCCAAGGTTTTTCCTGTCCGCCATGCCTCGCCCTTCCTCGCTTTTTGCCGCCACCACTGTGCTATCTCGCTTCAACTTTTAACCCTCGGTGCTGGAAGCTGGATGAAGCTGAGACTAAGCGACCTTATCATTTTCACAGACTGCACGAGGGATGGGAATGAATATAATTATCAGCTAGACTGTATCATATCTATAAAACATGTTTTTATACATATTTTTTAGGATGATGAGGCCTCAGTCCAGCTGGTTGCCTATATCTTAAATGTAGCCAGGGGTTTTTAAAGGTCCCATATTATAAAAAGTCAGATTTCTTTTTTTTTTTTTTAAATTTAAGCATGTGTAGGTGCTGTATAAATACTGTGAAATAGCAAAATGCTCAATCCACACAGAAATGCACACGGTCTGTTTTCAGAAACTGTGCCTTTTAGCCGTTAGGATTTTCATTAAGTTGTGATGTCACAAGGGTGCCTGTGGCTCAGTGGATTGAGCAGCGCCCCCATTTATAGAGGTTGTATATTTGCCTTGGCCATTTGCTGCATGTCGCCCCCCCTCTCTCTCTCCCCCTTTCATGCTCAAGCTATCCTGTATATTAAAGGCAATAAAAGCCCCAAACAATATCTGAAAAAAATTTAAAAAAAAAAAAAAAAAAAAGCTGTGATGTCACAAATCTTCTATATAGACTGTTTTAAACTTGAGACATAAGTAAACATTATCACGGGATCCTTTTGTTTTTCCTGTTGGAGTGTTTAAAATGTGAATGACATTAGCTGAGTAGTAAAGTAAACATGCTGTTGCTTAATGCATTCTCAGTGAAACTATAACTTTCAAGATAGAAAGTGCTACTACAGTGCTGTTACAGTCAGAGCATTTTGGGAGGGGGCTTAAAGAGACAGGTGTTAAAACATAAGCCTCTTCTACACTGCCTGTTCAAGGCAGGTGTAATGTGCCATTATGCCGCCCTGCTGTTCGGGATATAATGTACAATCAAAAGGTGGGACAGCGTGGTATCACCTTTGAGCTGGGAGCAGAGGTAATAGCAGCCCCAAAACGAGGTTTGTTTAAAGCCGGAAAGACCATGGGTGGGGCGATTGTGACATTTTGACGATACGTTATGTGTGCGACCGACCGCGGGAGATTTAAAAAGTGGCTTTTAGTGGTTAGCAGCAAATTCAAAGAAAACTAACAGTGGCTGTAAATGTCCGCAAATTGAGAAAACAATGAGATTCGACAGCTCCTCCTCCTCTGAGCAGAGAACTAAATCAACCGCCATATAAGAGGGACGGTAAATGATTGTCATTGATATACTAATGCCGTTGTTATTTTGTATAAAGGTCTGCTGACACATTGTGTAAAATGCAAGTGAGGCATAAAAAAGGGACCTCGTAGCAATCCTACAGCACAATCTCTGTGTAAAAAGGACTTTAGTGTTTCAGAGACTGACTTTAGGCTATATTCAGGCAGACAGTTGGAGAAATTTAATGCCGTTTTTGAACGTGAAAGCATGTAAAAATGTTTTAGTAAAACCCCAGAATACAAGTATGAATCTTGAAATGAGTATAATTTGGGACCTTTGATGAAGTTATTCAAATATTTTAGTCCTAAAGGAAAACTTTCTCCAGCATAAAACAATGAGTCAAATTGACAAACTTTTTAAATCAACCATATCCATGCCAGCCTGTGGATATCCTCATATCAAACCAAGCTTAAGACGATTAAGACACAAAAAGAGATCAGAGAGGCAGTGGGAGGCAGCCAGGAGGAGGCTATGGTGGCAGGCTTTTTACCACGCTTTAGGGGATTGGCAGTCGGTCTTAAAACTTTTGCCCTCAGATGTGGTCAAAGCACACATCATAAACTTATCCCAACCTTGGCCCCAAGCTTAACTGAAACCATGTATAAAGCACTTCATTAGTAGAGAGTGGTAGGAGTTGTGCACAGCCTGGGTGCTGGTAGGAGACTCGTTTCAAGAAAAAAAGTCCCACATTCATCTGATTGTGGGATATTGTGACCTTTTTTTAAACTCGAAAAACAACAACACTTTCTCTCATAACCAAATCTTCCCAGAATTTCTACAATACAGTTGCTCATCTTCTCCCAGCTTTAAAAAACAACCCCATGCGCAGGTCCTAAGGGCTGATTTTAATTCAGCGATAGACTCAGTCAAAGTCATACACAAACACTCTAGTAAAACAGTCTAATCTGTTGAAAAAAGACATATCTGAAAACTAATAATTTACACGACGATGCAGGCCAATGTTACTCCAGCATGTTAATCAAGCATGAAAATATAAAATGTGCTGATTAAGAGGTCACCGTGTTATCATAGAAAACATACATGTGCAATCACACAGTCTATGTGCTATCAGGACTCTGTCTTATGTCACAGCAGCGGCGGTTTCACATGATTCAGAGCTGATAACTGACTGTGTCAGCTCTGTCATGTATAAAAACACCGGCTGCATTTGCAATAAGTGACAGTATGCATGTGATTATCTTTGGGTAAATATTTTAATACGGCCATTGAAACCATATGATATGCTCTTACCGATTTGATAAGAGGGAGAACTTATAGTAGAGCTGCTCCTGTGCTTTTTTTTTTTCATCATGAGAGTGGAATAATACAGACTTTATATTCTATAGTCCCATAAATATATGTTTTAGGATGATGGCAAGGTGAAGTGGAGCGCTGCTCAACATCAGTACAGCCTTACATTATTTGTCGGACAACAAGTTAGACAGGGAACAGTATGAAAACAGTTGGTAAAATGTGAATTGTCTCAGTGTTCTTGTATGAAGGAGACTAAAGTTGGCTAATGCTGTAATTCTGGCAGTGGTATACCAATGCTGCACTGCCTTAAATGGGAAACAGAGACCCAGACCTGTGCTTTACTACAACATGGCTCTGATTAAGACCAGATTGGTCTGCCTGTGGTTGGTTCTGAGCCGCAGCCAATTCTTACTCAGGAACAAGACTGTTAACGCTGTGGTATGAATGCATCGATGTTACACTCTCCCCCCTTTCAGCAACTTATATCTGCTTTAGCTAAGATCTCAAGGAGTCCCTGTCATTGCCATGGATAGAAACATAAGTACTGACTATTTTGTGTTCCCATCACAGAAGTCTGGAAAAAAGTAGTGCTGCAAGTAACAACTCTTTTCATTGTTGATTATTTTGTCTTTTTATTCTCATATATTGATCAGTTGTTTGGTCTATAAAATGTCAGAAAATGGTGAAAAATGTAGATCTGTGAGAGTGATTACATAGATATGAATAATTTGTGAGGCTTATTCCAGCCATGATCAGGTTCATATTTCCTGTATACATCCTGGTTTCTTCTCCAGCTAGCATTATTTGGCTTTCTGATAAACAGAATATGGTGTTTACATGCTCAAACACATAAACAGGATACTCCAAAACTTGTTCATAAATGGGTTTTTCATGTTCATGTAAACATACTCAGTGTTTCTTAAAGCCCAAGATGACGTCCTGAAATGTCATGTTTTGTCCACAACCCAAAAATATTCTGCTTACTGTCACAGAGGAGTAAAGACACAAGGAAATATTCACATTTAAGAAGCTGAAATCTGAGAGTTTTGACTTTCTATCCCAATAACTTACTCAAATTGATGAATTGATTATCACATTAGTTGGCAATTAATTTAATAGATGGCAACTAAACACTGTAGCTCGAGAATTTAAAAAAATCAATATCTAACAAGACACAACAATAAATGGAAGATTTATAATATTCCACTATTGAAGGATGCATTTTTTTTCTCTATCCTGTTATCTCAAAATCAGTTGTTGACGATTGCTTAAGAGAACTTTGGACAGTTTTTTCAAGAGAATATAATAATTATCTCGTTACCAATATAATTATATCAAGATAACAAGATAAAATTATAACTTCCTTAAAATCAGTCTTTCTCATTTAAGGAGAAGACTCTCAGGGAAATGTATTTCAGTGATCATACTGCTACCTTTGGCTATACAGATGGCTATCTTACCATTTTATTATAAACTGAAATATCGACACAAATACTAATTAAACTGTCAGGACATCTTGTACAGACAATCATGGTCCCCAGAGGAGGAATCCTACTATTACCAGGTCAAACTGAAAGTTGTGTTAGCCACTCTACAGTGTCTGTGCACACTTGCATGACAAAACAATAAGTAGAAATAACAAGAATATTTACTCGATATCTTGAGAAAACAGGATTGAAACAATTATTGCAACCAGGGTCTCCCAGCTTCTGCACCAACTTATTTTACTGTACATATTTAGCTTTTTTAACTGTTACTGCACCATTATGAGTTTTGATGTTGTTCGGTTGCTGACTGTTACCTACTTTCTCTCTCAGGACGACATGCTTTCAGAGCCTCTCACGTCTCATCAGCAGCTCTGGTGCATCAGTTACACTTTGTCTCACAGGGTAGTTTTAGGAATCCATTTGCAGCTCAGATGTCACACAGGCTGCAGTATGGTAAGAAAACATCACACTTGACCCGATGCATTAAAGGTTTCCCCTCCATGTTTAGGAGGTGATGTCTGCTACCATCTAGTGGCCAAAATGAAAATTTCATCACACAGATGAGAGCAGCTCGGGGAAAAAACTGTAACTTTAGTTTTGTTGAAAAAAGACAAACACTTTTTTTCGCAGTAACCTTACAACCTAATATATTTAAACAAGTTAACTTACAGCATATCGTCTGCCTTCAGTTCCAGGGGCAAACATCCTTTGATGATGATGATTATTTTTCTACATTACAATTTCTTAGCTCTGGACGCTCCTTTTATTTATGGAACAACAAACAAGCCATGTAAATGAAAACCATCGGCTGTAAATGATGCAAAATATTAAACAATACAGGTAATATAGAATATGACATGTATTCAGTATCTTATGACAGTAGCGGTGTATTTCAGTGGTTCTCAATTGGTGGGCCGCGGTCCAAAAATGGGTTGCAGGTCCCTTCTGAATGGACCATGAGGGACTCATGAACGTGTCAAGTTTGTAAAAAACAGCACCAAGCAAGAACAGTGAATTTCCTGCACAGAGCTTCTGTATTTTTTTTCTCAATTTTTTTTTATTTCTCGGTGTTCTAAGCCAGCTTGTTGTTTACTTTTTGTGAAATCAAAATGAATACATGGTCATTTATAATATGTGGACCTTAAACTAATGACTAAGGATGAATCTGGACTGCAGGACTGAACCAGTTGGGAACCACTGGTCTGTTCCATTAACACAAAATGTATAAGCAATTATCACAGTATAACAGAACAACCAACAGTTCATATATATGTATTTACACACAAAACCAAACAAAATACCCAAACAAAACAATGGTCTTTTTGTTTTAAAATGTTTTATGGAATGTTTTTCCTCGTGAATAATAAACTTTGCAAATAATATGTAAAAGAAATCCTGTAAAAAAAGAAAAAGATATCAGCTCTGCGCGCCATGTCCCTCGTGCCTAGCCGTAGTTTACGTCATCAATGTATGCCGACGTGAGCAGCATGGAGCAGCTGAGGCGTTTTTGACCTTCCAAAATCATTCCTTCAAAGTAGTTTCGGTGAGTTAATTCTGTCTTTACACCGAGCTTTCACTGTTTATCTTTATAAACATCAACTAAAGCCGATTTAGATTGTTATTCCTGTTTCTGTTGAATGAACGCTGCAGTAAAATGAGAGCTAGCATTAGCTGCAGCGAGGCTAATTGTAGCCCTGTTTGTCATCCTCCTGTAAGCAACGTGAATTTGACAAAACGGTAATGTTATTACTTTTGCAAAAAAAATTTAGCTTTAAATTGATGTGAATACCGATGATACAAAAGTCAGCTCAAAGTCTGAAATGTGTGTTTATCACGCATTTAACTAGACTATGTAAACTGTTATCCTTCGCCATTGATCCAACGCAATCGCAGTCATTTATTGTGTGATAGAGGCCGGTTATTATGACCTCCATTATCATGACATTTGCAAAAGAGCTGCTAAGTCTCTAGCTGCTCAGCATGTGTCAGATAAAGTGTTAACTTTCCTCGTCCTTCTGTTCCACAGGATTGAATACAGCTCTCCACCATGTTGGTCCATGCTAGATGGATCATCGGCAGAGTCATAGGGACCAAAATGCACAAAACTGCCAAAGTGAGAGTCACAAGGCTGGTGATGGACCCTTACCTGCTCAAGGTGAACTTTTTAACAGTGATCATTCACTGCTGATGCGTACAGGAAGGACAGGTGGCATGAATAAGCGTACTTTACTAACAAGAGAATACCAGATATAACTTCAGTCTTATTGTCATGTTAATTTTACTCTGTCACACATAAGACACAGAGAGGGACCGTAGAATGATAAGGCTGGGGTAACGTTTGAAATTTCATAAAACTGGTGCCATCACAATACCTGAGGTTTGGTACAGCTGCCAAAAACAATCCTTTAATTACATAGGCCAGTAAGGATAGCAAAAAAATAAGAGAATCAATATCAAAACATAAGAGTTGATATGCTTTTTTTTGAACTAAAAAAGACACACCACACACACACATATATATATATATATATATATATATATATATATATATATATGTATGTATGTATGTATGTATATTCACACATACATAGATACTTGTACATATGTGTGTGTGTGTGTGTGTGTGTGTGTGCGCGTTTATTACATATATATTGCATTAATTAAAAGTCAGACAAAATAAATACGTTTTCAGCTATTCATTGACCTCACGTCTCTCATAGGTTTTGGAAAGATACGCTATAATTCTGAAGAATAGTTTACAAAAGCTGCAATGCTTATTTTCTCTTGTGGAGAATTGTGTGTATTTAAAAACCCTGCAGTAGAAGATCTGAGAGCTCATGAGGGATTATAAAATTGCAGAAAGGCTGCAATGTAAAAGTGAATACATTTGATTGGAAGTAATATTGGGAATCTGTATGAACGTATGTTTGGCTGTAAGACAACTCATACAAGTGCTGATAGAGAGGAGATATTTTTAGCTGCCTCTAGTTTCCACACAACAACCACCACGGCAGCTACGGCTCCTGTTACTGTTCATAACACTACAGCCGCTCCTGTGTCTGTCTGTAGCTGTCTGAACCATGTATTTTCTCTTCAAGAGGAAACTTGGAAACACGGTGCACATTTTATGATGTTTTAACTTTTAAAGACTTGTTGTTTACAAATGTGAATTTTTTTTCTTGCTTATTTTTGTTCCTTTTTTATAAATTAAATACATCGGGTTGTTTGGTGGTCAGTCAGACTAAGTTTGCTGTTGGGCTGTAGTAACTTGTGAATTACATTTTTTTGACAAATAATTATTACTCATATCAATCAGTTATTAAAATCACAATAAATAATCTTGAATTATTGCCATAATAGCCAAGAACATATTAATTTGCCCACTTTGCTTATAATTTTTGAATGTAATTAAAATTCTGCACAAGTTGTTGATTCATGATCATCAGTGACTGATTGCTGTACACTGACTATGTATTTAAATGAGTGTAATGTTGTTTCTTCCTCATAGTACTACAACAAGAGGAAGACCTACTTTGCCCATGATGCTTTGCAACAGTGCACTGTGGGAGATGTCGTCCTTCTCAAGGCTCTG
This sequence comes from Plectropomus leopardus, assembly GCF_008729295.1. Lineage (NCBI taxonomy): Eukaryota > Metazoa > Chordata > Actinopteri > Perciformes > Serranidae > Plectropomus > Plectropomus leopardus. The sequence continues at coordinate 17,710,335 of NC_056475.1, forward strand.
CCTCAGCCCAGGTCCAAGCACGTGAAGCATGAACTGTCTGAGATAGTGCATAAAGTCGGCCGGGTGGTCGACCCACTGACAGGAAAGAGAGTTGAAGCTAGTGAGTATATGGAGCCTCTGACTGACCTTCAGCTCAGCCTGGGAGAGGACGCGACGTTATCAGAAAAACTGCAGCAGCTCAACATCTCTGCCGCCTCCAGTGGAGCTGAATCCCCACCAGCACAAACTCCATCTTCATGATGGAAAACGGCTGTTTTTTCAGTAATGTTATCTTAAATGTCACTCTGCAATTTTGTTTCTGTTTCAGGTGTTAATGTAAATATAAACGTATAAACCTGTCATCAATATATACAAATGAATGTGGAAAATACATTTTCTTTGCTACCTGCTCAGGTAGTTTTGAATGAAAGACACATTTTTGAGGAATTTACAATAAAATGACAATAAGAGGGCATGGTGTCTTTCACAAACATGTATGAAATGTGGGAGTCATTACTCAGGGCCCCAGTGGAAGGGAGGGTCCTCGAAAAGCCTGGCACAGAAAGTTAAGCTTTGTTTGCAATTTTCTAATTCAAAGTAATTAGTGCCATATCTAAATTAAAACTGGCTAAAGAATTGGTATAAAAAATATTGGATTCTTCTGGGGCTTCTCTTACCCTTTAAGGCACAAAGTGGTTAAATCTGCCCAAGCAATAAGATCTATTTGTAAACACAGCTAGAGACAAGCGTGGGACTCGGCAAGAAAGGAAAGTGAAAAATATTCAAAAAGTGTGAATTGTGAGAATTTGGTGCTACGCCCCTGCATGGTGCTCATATGCGTTTACTGTCAGACCTGAGATCTATGATTGAAAGACTTTACAGTATCATTATAGTATCAAGTAATATTAAAATATTGCTACTTTTTCTTTAAACAAGGGATGTTTTTTTTCATAAATCAGCCAGTCATTGAAATGTTCATGTGTGTTTGATAAAGCACAATGAACTTTATGAAAATGTATGTAGGCCACTCTTTACTTTGAACCCTGTGTAAGTTATAGTCAGTTTAGTTTGAAATAAATAGTATTTAGAAATCGAAGGAAATTAGAAGTCAATAAAAGCTATATATCAGTCATGTGTATTGTTAAAAGCCCACAGGACAGTTCATTTTTCATGTGAGGGGAGGGCGTGGTGCTAAAAGGTGGAGGCATGTCAAATACTTTTTTAGACACCAGAGAGGGACTCATGATTTTTAGTCTGATTTTTATTCTAAGTTAAATTTAGTTTCCCTCTGCTTTTTAAAGAAATGGGCAATGTTTTCTTTAAAAGTTGCTAAAAATAGATGATTTATCAAAACCAGAAAGTAAAAACATATATATATATATCGCTATTAACACATGTGGGACTAATGCTTCCATGAAAAATCTGAGCTTCAAATATTGATATTTAATCAAAATAATTTAAAATTTTGCCAAATTCTTTTTTTTCTTTTTTGCAATTTCAAGAGTTTTGTACATTTTTGCCCTCAACTTTTAATTATCAAGCATCAAAGAACACGTTTTCTAAATCTAAAAACTAATTCATGATGAAAGGAGGGTCTTGCATTTTCCCCAAGTCAGTCAGAGAGGCTCAAGGAAAAACATTTGTCGCTTTGGGAAGAGTCAAAAAACCAAAACAAAACTTGGTGTACCACCCCAGCCACCCATCGCTCCTTATAAATAAAGAACAGTCCCTAAAAAGTAAAGACGGGCTTACGTTAATGTAAGTAACGTCAGCTGCACCGGGAGCAGCCCGGACTGCGGCTGCAGCCGAGTCAAACAACCTGCAGCTGATTACAGCTTTCACGGGAAAGATGGCGACCCGAGTCCTTCAAAGAGTGGGCAAAGGCCTGAAACAGACGAAAAATGGGCTCCCGGCGAACGGGCAGGTCACGGTTGTCGTAAGGTCGTGCTTTTGTAAATGTTACTTTTCAGTGCAGTTGTAGAAATGCGGCTAAAATGTGTTTAGCTTACGTAGAGTTTGACGCCAATGACAAAGTCCGGCAGGCTAGGTTGCTAAGCTAACGCTACGCTAACGTCGGGACGCTGGCTGCGTTCAGATCTCATGTAACGCAGCTAGCATTAGCGCCGTAGCTCCAAACTTGCTAACTTTCTGCTAATGCTAATTTTTATCCTGCTACATTACGAAGTTGTAAACCGACTTGTGTCATCACTTAACCTTACGTGCTTCACAATTTTGTGAGTGGAGTTAAAGTTGCTGTGTGCAGAAATAATATGAAAACACAACTGAGTTTCCGTCAGTCTCAAACTTCAAGGTCAAAATGCAATGAATGTCTGTACAACACTTCTTGTTTTGATTAGTGAATGGCCCAGTTTCTCACTGCGGCAGGTGTTGTTAACAGCCAAACTGTGTGAAAACAACCGAAATGCTGCGATGTATTCAAAATGTAGCTAAAATGTGACAACTGTGAATGCATTGTTTAAAACATTGTGTTGTGTTTGGGTCAGCTGGCAAACTGTCAGAGGAGTTCTTCATGATAAACAACAGCAGCGACTGCATGAAGTAGGCTATTTGTTAGCACTTTTGTATGTTTTTTTTAGCAGTCAACGAAATACTATTAAGGAGGGAAGGCTGCTTAGGAGTCCATGCAGACTAATCCTCTGGTTATGTGCAGTATGCACGGCTTATAGCCCTCTCTGTTGTTCTTGGTTGCTTCAGACATCACTGATTAGTATACAGTGCAACCTTGTGTATTTACACAGACCTCAGTTTTATTAAAAGGCACAAGGCAAGGCAGTTTTATTCATAAAGCACTATTAATAACAAGTCAGTTCTTACATCGAAGGCACACTATTAATATGCACAGAGGTATAGGCTGGCCAATACTGGATTTTTTAGGCTGATATTTATATCATTGATATGAATATATAACATTACTTATTTTAATCTCAAACAAGTAAAAATGTCAATAGTGTTAACACTTTTTAAAACTTTTTTTCATAAGGTTTCTTTTTAAAATAATTATAACCAACATATACACTGAGCAAGACATTGTTTAGTTGAAAAATAAACATGGTTTTGCTCTATGGTGAACAAACTATATGACAGAGAGTTTCTAAATGACCTCAAACTATTTTTTTTTTGGAAATTCTTCATAAATGTCTTATTTGAATTTGACCAACACACAATGAGACCAATTTATCAACAAGTCTGATGTCTTATTTGTAGATCTAGCTCAAACACAAACCACATATGTATATTAAAGAAAGCAAGACATGATTTAAGTTTGTTGAACTTGGACACAGTTGTTACAGATCTCAGGTCAGTTTGTTCCAGAGAGCAGGGCTGATCAGAAGCAGAGCAGGTTCAGTTAGAAAACCACCTCCTGATGGCCTGAGATCTCTGACTTGCCTTCAGTCAGAAAGCAGGTTTGAAATGTTCTCAGGAGCTATTTTAGAGACTTACAGAATTACAGCAGAGTACAGGCAGCATAATTATATGCTGCACTAGTTGGTCAGCTTATCTGTTGTTGTTTTCTGTTGCTGGTTGTGTGTATTCAACATTTGTTTGTTGTGTTGCCTTAGGAGCCTCTCAGCTTTCCGTGAGGACAGCTGGTTCAAGTCCCTGTTTGTTAGAAAGGTCGACCCCCGTAAAGACGCTCACTCTCATCTGCTCGCCAAGAAGGAAGACAACAACCTGTACAAAATACAGTGTAAGTGTTGTTTGACTTGCTGTGACTGTTATGGTGATGCGGTTAAAAAGATTACCGACCGTATTATTTTCATTGTTTCGAGATGGATTTAAAATGTTTTTCTCCTCTTCTGTTAGATGGTGTATTATCCACTCACGCTGTGTTGTTTTTTTGCAGTTCACAATGTCAAGCCTGAGTGCCTTGATGCTTACAATGAACTTTGGTACGAAGTCGCTGTCTCTTCTTTGACTTTATTCAGATGTTTTGTCAATGTGCTGAATTTATAAACCCTGCAGATTTTTTTAACATATTCTTTGTGTTGTGTGTGTGTTTCATTAGCGCGGACGTCTTGCCTTCCATTCACGCTGACCCCGAATACTCTTGTGAGCTTGTGGGTACCTGGAACACATGGTACGGAGAGCAGGATCAGGCAGGTAAGGGCACGCTTCGAGCTGCAGGTCTGAAGGCTGCCGTACATATATTCATAATGATTGATTGATAGGCCATTCAATTAGGTAGTCTAGATAAAACATAAACTTCCTTTTTCATGATAGAAAATGTGAATTCATAAACACAGACAAGATAGTAACGCTCAACAGATAATGAGTTGACAACAATAGTCTATCACAAATTTAACTAATTTGACATGCCAAACAGCTCTTAGATATGAGGATGTTGCTTATTTCTAGTCTTCATCATTGTAAACTGAATATTTTTTGCCTTTGGTTTGACAAAACTACAATATAAACTAAAATGGATGAGTTGAAAAAAAGAAATAATAGCAATAATGTCAAATCTAAATGCTGAAGAAGGGCCTCTGGCCTGAAACATCTGTGTGAAAATAAAAAAAGTTATTATTTGAGTGCCTTCCGGATCTTTACTGCATTGATATCCACTTTGAGGAATCACTACTAACTCCTAAAAAGTTTAATTGTGTCTTATTAGTTGTGTCTTATTTTTAGTTGGGAAAAAAATCAGCAGAATCATAGCTGACGGAAATTATTGTTAGTTGCAGTCCTATACAATATTTGCAGAAATGATTTAAACTCCTGATTGATGTGAAATATGTGAGACACACACAATCACACAAATCAATGCACATATTACAATATGTCCATTATATTATATGTACATTATACAGTCAAGTTTTCTTGAAAAATGCATCTAATTTTCGCACAGACCTGTAAGAATGCTTCTTTTTTCACTTTGCTGCTGCTGATGGGGACATTTCTCCATGTTTGACTCTGCTGATGTAAAGAGACTTTTCTGATTATTGCAGTTTCTCTCCTCCCTTGTGACACACACCAGCACTTTGACAGCTTTTATATTTTGGTTAATTATAGCTGTGACTGTATTGGACTTTTCCTGGCCGCTGTCCATTTATTCCTTGAGGTGACGTTTTTCATTCCTCAGTTGTAAACTGCCTCTAGTGTTACAGCTCAGTAATATTAGCAGCCTCAGTAAAGATCGCCTAAAGGCTGCATGAATAAAACATGTTCACATGGAAATGATATCCAGTACTATGCTGTGAGAGATTTGTTTTTTTACTTTAGGAAACCCGGTGTGCTCTCTCGGGGAGATAGCTCTCTCTCTCTCTCTCTTTTAATTTTTAACATGTTAAGTGTAATGCATTTCTTTTTTTAATGGTTAATTTTTCATCTTAATCACTGGTAGATTCATAATATTATTAATATAATATTATAATATTATCATCCTGCACCGTGTTGTGTTTTTGGTACCGATCAGGTCTAGCTGTGTCCAGCATCATGTGAAGTAGCAGAATAAATGCTTTTGTACATGATGGAGGGAACTTTTGCATTGTCTTGTTTTCATTTTACTAAATTACTACACGTGAATATATCATAGCCAGTGTTGTTGTGGAGTTTTGGGTGTTTGTTTTTTTTTTTACTGCAGCATTTTTCAGTCAGAATCTCACATTTTACCTGATTTGACCTGACTTCTGTTGTGTTTGCTCATGGAAATTTACAATAGACTGATGGCTGATACACTCGATCTCATCATGCCAGCTCAGATCACAGCCAATCTAGAGACTCTGCAGTTGTTAAAAGAATACTTCACCAACAAAATGACCATTTGTATATCACTTACTCACCACGTTATGTTGAATTTGTGAAGAAAGCTACTCTTGCACATGTATATTGTGAACGGAAAATGTAAAAAAAAAAAAAAGCTAGAGGTTGGCTATTTTAATAACAGCAATACTATTTTGACAACTTGTGCAGTATAATCCAAATCTAATTTTATTTAGTCATATGTGCAGTTCTTCCTTAACATAATTTTTTTCTAAAACATTACAATATAAACCATTTGGCTCCCTAGAAGCGTGCCCTGAGCATGAGCGTGCTTATGAGCTCTGCTCAAGCAGAGTTTAAACGCAAGTGCAAGAAGTGCATGAGATTGTTTTTACAGACATGGTGTAAATTGTAATATACAGAAAATTCATGGGTTTGGGAAGTGATAAATGAGACTTGGACTGTACTGTGCCTTTTTCGAATTATTTGTTTACCATTTGAGAAAAAAAGTTTTCTTTAAAAATCCAAGGTTACATGTGTGCAGTAACTGATATACAAATGGTCGTTTTTCAGGTGAAGTATTCCTTTAATGTAAAATAACATCTTGCCCAAAGAAATATAGGCACATCTAGATACACATTCAAGAGCTGCATTATTTTTGGCTCTTCTGCTCCTTCTATTCTAGTTCACCTGTGGAGATATCGGGGAGGATACCCGGCTCTCACCGAAGTCATGAACAAACTCAGGCAGAATAAGGTAACGGGTGCTCGGGTTAGTTCAGTCTACTGACAGTTGGTGACCTGTAGGCCAACGTTTGTGGCATTGCACCCCTCAAATAAGATCCGCTGACCACTTTTGCACCCATAATGTTTCACCATCTTTGTGTGTGATTTTCCAGCTTTGTGATTTTAGTTTTGGTGCACAGAAATGCTGTCGTACATTGGTAGGTGCAGTTAATGGACCCAAGCACCTATTGTATGTTTGTGTTTTATCTTAGGAAGTTTTTTTTTTTTGTTTGTGGTTATTGTAATTAGGCAGTTTGTCTTAAATTACAAAAGATTGTTCAAAATGAAAATAACTACAATATGTGTAATATGCAAATACATTTTAAACTATTTGGTGTCTTGCCCACATTAATGTTACCCATTAAAGTGGGCATTAACTATTTTAAATCAACAAGTTACTGCTCACAAACACAGGAAGATGACTGAGGTTAATTTCTTTTCTTTATATATATAAAAAGAAAAGAAATTAACCTCAGCCATCTTCCTGTGTTATATATATATATATATATATATATATATATATATATATATATATATATATATATATATATATATATATATATATATATATATATGAGCAACTGCAAAACATACATTTTTGGCAAGTGACAGTATCAGATATTACTCAAGAAGTTAAGATGTAATGGAATAATTAAATCACTTGTATTCCAGCAAATCGAACTAAATTAGATCATACAAAAGCTGATTGTGCTGTGCATTGGATGTGGATGCTAAACCTCTGAAACAGATGACAGAGATGATTACTATTACTATTATTATTATTATTATTATTATTATGGATGATAGAGGTATTATTGTACCCTAATTAGAAGGAGAGAAGAAGTGATTTTTTTGTTTCAGGTGTGTAAAATATTGATGCACTAAAATGGTCTGAGCTCAGCTGATATTGTGCAACCACTCTAGCTGACTTTATTGACAGATTTACGGACTAATGTGTTGCTGTTGTTTGTCGTTGCTGTAGGAGTTCATGGACTACAGGAAAGAGAGAGGGAAGATGCTGCTGTCTCGTAGGAACCAGCTGCTGCTTGAGTTCAGTTTCTGGAACGAACCCGTCCCTCGTCCAGGACCCAACATCTACGAGCTGCGATCGTACCAACTCAGGGTAACTCTTGGAAATTTATCAGCATCCTCTCGTTATGCATAAATATATTTTTCTCCTCTGCTGTAGTAAACAGTCAGACATCTTATCTTTCACATCTCTCCATTCTTCATCTTCCTATTTCAGCCAGGGACGATGATCGAGTGGGGAAATTACTGGTAAGGCATAATTAAAAAAAAATAATCCTTATTCTTTTTACATGTAGAAAAAGAAAGTCATCAATTTCAGTTTGTTTTGATAGTTATTCAGAGAAGCTCTCGAGCTTTCTCTCAGTGTTGTAGTAAATGAAGAGCTACATTTAGTATGCACATTTTTAAAATTTCCTCACCACTATTTTATTGGTTTTACAGATTGTAGCAGATGAATATGAGTCAACGGTACTTTTTGGCTACGCAATCTATGCATGACACCGACGCATGATAAGCAATATCACACATAATTTTTAAATCTCAAATAATTTACCTATGTACCCCCCATTCAATATGTGTGTTTATGATCAAATCAGTAATGACTGGGAAATTTGTTCTGTTAATGCAATAAAACCGAACATGCTTTAAAACAATTCTGACGTTACAACATCAAGATTTGATGTTTTGATTGGAGAGAAATTGTTGGGATATTTGAACATTTAAAAACCTGCAAATTAGTGCTGATGGTTTTAACTGTACAACCCTTTAATTACTTTGTGTTTTTTATGTAACGTAACGCTCTGATGCTCTGCAGGGCTCGTGCGATTGAGTTTCGCCAGCAGAACCACGAGGCGGTGGGAGGCTTTTTCTCACAGATTGGAAGTCTGTACACAGTTCACCACTTATGGGGTGAGCATTTTCTTCAAGTTTATGTCCATAATCTGCATTTTAGGGATATTTACAAATGCATCATTGTATTGCAGATAATTGCATAAATGTGTTTAAAATGTATGTACCAGTTTACTGAGTGCATATTTGAAGTCCCCTCACGTTTTTCTCCACAATTTTCTGTGTTGCTATTCAGATAACATATTGTGTACTTTTTAGTTGATGAAAGTGATAAATATAACTTAATTATCCAACTTCTAATTAACTTGTGCAAATGTTTCAGAGCTAAGAACTTTTATAAGAGTGGATATTAAAGGTATTATACTTGGATTTGAGTCAAAATTGTATAAATCTAACATTATCTTTTTATTTTCTTTCAGCTTACAAAGACCTTCAGTCCAGAGAAGACACCAGAAATTCAGCCTGGCAGCGTGAAGGCTGGGATGAGGTTGTTTATTACACAGGTGAGTCTTAGTTCGCTGTCTTATTTCTGCTTTCTTTGCACTGGACAGTATTACCAAACATTAACTTTGAGGAGAATCGTATCATGATTATGGTATGATCTCCACACGTTACCATTTTTCTAAACTCTGTTGTACAAATACGTGATTCCCATCAAACTGAAATGAAAAGAAAAAAACAACTAACAAAATATGTTACTGATGTTTTCATTTGTACAGTTTGTTGTAGAAAGCATCAGTTTGTTTAACATAAAGAAAAACAAACTTAAAGAAACAACTGTGTTGATATCAGGTCATTATTCTCTCATCCTAAAACTAGCCACAAGTTTGGCATTTAGGTGGTCTTGAGGCCTCATTGAACATAGGACCTTAATGATTTCAATGCAGAAAAAATACAACAAATTCATGACTTATTAACAAAATTAAATAAGGCTGGCTGTTAATTTGTTTTTTTTTTGTTGTTTTTGTGCATGCAAACAATACTCCATGACACTGAAATCTGTGGTTTCTTCTCCCCACAGTCCCTCTCATTCAGCACATGGAGTCTAGAATAATGATTCCCATGAAGGGTTCGCCCTTGAAGTAACCACAAACAGCGGGGGAACCTCTCGACAGCCACTGCAACTGTCGCACTGACCTGTGGAGAGTGTAACCAACAACCATCGGAGTGTGCACTGCCAGGGAAATCTGCGTAACATCCACATGCTGTTTCTGTTTTTGTTTTTGTCTTTGTTTCTTTACTCCCCTTTTTTCTGTTTGGGACTAGAATGTCTTATTTCAGGTGACGAGGTCAAATCACCAAAACCGCATCTGTTACAGCAGTTACTGTGTTACCGATCCATGACTTTGTGTAGACAAAATATAATTTAACATGCCCCTCCTATTGACTGTCTCCATCTTTCAAAGAGTCCAATTACAAGAGCCTTTGCTTATTTTATATGATGATATTAAAACATCAGTGTTTGAGTGACGAGATACCAGGAAGAGGTCACAGGGTCCGAAAATGTGTGGCGGTCTTTCAGAAAAATGGCTCATAATCCTTGTTACACTAGCAGATAATAACACAAAGAACAGTATCTGCCTCCAGTATCTCATAACAAAAACACGGTCAGAAGCTCACAGTATGATTATGAATTGGATAAGCTTCTTTAAATGTTTCAGCTGATGGTCAGTTTTGCAAAGAGGAGCAAGCTGCTTACAAATGACTGTTTTAAAATAAGACGATGAAGCTGATTGTCAGAGATGTAGGCCTGCTTCGTACGGCCACAGTCAGACTCCAGCTTTATATTCAGTAAAGGTTCACCAGGTCTACACTCATTGAGAAAATGTGATTTTATGTTTACATGGCTTTAATCCCGCCAACTGATTAGGGTGCGTTCTCACCATTTCTACCAGAATCATTTGGCTGGATGAAAAGGTTCATAACGACACTGGTACAAAGACGCACAGAAATAAAAGTTCACAAATTCACCACTGAGTGTTGGACTAGTCAGACCAGGAAGCTAGACTTTTATGGAGAGCACAGTCTTAATCCCCGCTGGATACGTGATGTCCAGTTCTCAGGGTGAAGTTGTGCTGATTTGCCAAAGGAGTCATTTTCCAAGTTTGTGTCTCCTCCGTTAAACTGACCACATCTCCAGATTCTTACCTAACTTAAACATCATGACAACGTCGGGCTCTTTTAGCTGTGGAGAGGGGGGACAAGATGATTGAAAAGATTTTTTTTTCTTGCAGAACTAATCAGTATCTACAAACTGCTGTACACTGACTGGTTTGGCCTGTCCCGCAGTCAAGCAATTAATGCCAACCGGGTGATTGTGTGCTTAAACTGAGATTAACCGGGTTTTTTAAATGGTCAGATTGTAGATAGTACATAGTGGGTTTATTGACCAAGCCAGAGATCTGGTCGATCCTGTATCTGTCAATGACGTGGGATATTCTTAACTATCTTGTATCACATGGACGGGAGAGGAGTAATATCTCAACGTGCTAAATGTAAGTTGCAGTGCTTTAATAAGATTAGTTGTACATATTGAATAAAATTCTGATGGGGGGAAAAAAAACTCCTTTTGTCATGTTTTGTTTGAAATGGTAGTGCCGTAAAGACATTTGGTTTTAATTATTTAACTTTATTGAAAAGATAGTCAGACATCATAGAAAGCACAAATTGTCAAAAAGAGAAGTGAACTGAACAATAAAGAAAAATCAAGCAAACATTTTGTATAAAAAAAACAAAGAACACTTCAAAATCATGTAGAACACCAATTACCACAGCAGGTTAAAGTGATATATGATCAATATAATTTTCTTGTTACATATTGAAGAGACTTCATTAAACAAAAAAAGAAAAAACAAACAAAAAAAAAACCAAGATCATGAGGTTTATTATAAAGTTTAATGAGTTACCATTGCTTTCGAAATGATCAATAGCATCTTTGAGATTGAATCTCACAGTGGGACCAGCATAATTTAAAATATATCATTCCAGATCTGACAAAAACTCAATAGGTTGAGTACAATTTTAAAACAAAAGTATTGATGTTTCAGGTTCAGTTTTACAACATGTACATTTTTTCATCTACATCAGCAAATCTTACAAACCCACAACATTTTAATGGTAGAAATTGTGCAAAATCTTGAAATGAATTTCTCTAATCTGGTTTGAAATGCATAATCTTCAGAGGCACAGTCACGCCCTCCGCCATTCAGTATCACATAAACAGGGTACAAGGTAGATTTATGTCTCTTTTTTTTTTTAACGTGGTTTAATTGTGTGTAAGATCGATTTCACTTAAGGCTAGATTGTCTGTTTAGGAGAAACACATTGTCTCATATGTTTATAAGTACATATTGAATTTTTGATTTCTATCTGTGCAGTTCAGATATTTTCATGATATTTCCATATCAGACACTCGCAAAGCGGACGTAACATCCTCAATCGGCGCGTCGTCTTGGGTGTGACTTATGCTGCCTTCAGGTTGTGTCGGAACTCTCACAACCCTAAAACGTACATGACAGATGCAAATGTATTTTTCAATTGATTATCCTTGAGAACGGCAGTTTTCCTCCTAAATACCTCATGTAAGCAAAAAGTCCATCAACAGCTCAATGTAAGAGAAACATAACATTTGTTGCATTTGTATTGTATATGTATTGTAGTAACAGTTTGGATTTATTTGTAGAACATAACCACAACTTTAATAAAACACCAACTTGCATGCCATCGCTGCAAGAGTTAATGTTATATTTAACCGGTACATCAACCAGAATCACTGCTGTTAAGAAAATGAACTTTTTTCACTTTGTTTGTTATACTTTTCGTGGCTGCACTGATGCTGTACCTCTGGCTCACCTTGATTGTGGTCTTGGTTGTGCTGTTGCTGTGGTCCTGTCTGAGGCTGTGCCTGTGTTGTGGGCCTTGATTGCGCAGATGCTGTGATCCTGCTCGACGCTACCTTCCACTGCTATTATTATGCATCATGCCTCCACTGTTAATATACACACGGTACTCTTATCAACACCTACAATATTTGCATGTAACATCATGTTATCATAGAGTGCATTTAGTAATTTTACGTGTATCACTATTGTTATATGGTATGTTATTGTTACCAATATTGATGTGTATCTCTCCCCCTCTCTCTTCTCCTCTCTGTTTCTCTTTTCACTTTGTCATTACTGTAATTTAATTGTTATTTACTACATCTATTGCACCTCTGTCCGTCCTGGATGAGGGATCCCTCCTCAGCCGTTCTTCCTGAGGTTTCTACCATTTTTTCCCCCTTTACGGTTTTTTGGGGGGAAGTTTTTACTTAGATGATGTGAGGATCTAAGGGCGGAGGGCTGATGTATGCTGTAAAGCCTTCTGAGGCAAACTGTGTTTAGTGATAATGGGCTTTAAAAATAAAATTGAACTGAATTTGAAGACCTGTGGAGGGAGCTGTGTTTTTAAAATCTGTTTAAAGTGAGGGGCATACAACTTTAAATGGCTGTTTTTTGTATTTATTTAACCCTGTTTTTTAAAAAAAATCACCATAGTTACACCATTTACCATAGCCTGAATCTGTAAAAACAGAAATTATCACTGTAATTTCAATTTTTCCATTGGTGCCCGAAGACATTATGTGGGATGAGATGAGGGCTTCATTTAGAGAAAAATGTAACTATATCTAAACTTAAAATAGTAATATTTCATCAAAATCATTTCAGTCCACGTGTTTCATTTAAAATATTGCAGAAAAGTAACAACAAAAAAACCCCAAAACAAAAAATATATTTGCACTGACTAACCAGCATGCACGACAAGAATGAAAAACCAAGGCTTTTTTCAACTCCAGCATTTCCTCTTTTAACTTTTAACTTTCAGTCACCAAAGGATAACTTTTTAAAATCTTACAACTGCTTTATGGTTCAGAAAGGTGTATTTTCATTCCAAAACATGAGGTTCATGAAAGGGAATGAAACTAAGTACTGAGGTCCCGGTAAGCAACAATAAAATAGGACACTAAAATCTAAAACCAGCAGAAACAACAAATAAATACAATGAAACAATACAATGGCGTAAGATTAATTAAAAAAAAAAAAAAAAGCGCAATGAGTAAAAAAAAAAAAAAAAAAAAGTAAAAATGTATATTACAGTACAAGTATTGTTGCCCATGAAGTTTTACAGCTTCTGGGAGGAAGGCTGTTTCTGGAACGTGGCTTGAAGAAAAATATTTGTAGTTTTGGGAAAGGGTCAAGAAAAAGAAAAAAGAAAACAAAACCACAAAGTCACACACCAGCCACCCCCTCCACTGATAAATTAAGAACAGTCCCTTAGAGTTTGGATTTATGTGTTAAATCTATTCTACTGAAAAGAACCGAGAACAAAAAAAAGCTAATTTGAGAAATTTAAACCATGCATAGTTTTCATAACTTTTAATTTAACATCTTAAAACACATTTTATTTTTTCACCTTACTTTTAAGGTCAGTTTTGAGTCTCACGAGTCCCCCCTCCTCTTCCGTTATTCTAAAACGGAGGGTATGACGCTTTCTCAAAACCTGTAGTTTCCGAGCCCGGACTGGTTACGTGAAGGCAGCACGAGAACACGTGTTGGAGCCTTCTGGAAACCGACCCTCCTTTCCAGAGCGTCTGAGCCCGAGCAGTGCGGACTCCACACCGGCGATACTTTTTACTTTTACTTCGCTGGTTGAGCTGCTTCGCCATGGCTGCCGTGAAAGCTCTGAACCCTAAAGCAGAGGTGGCCAGGGCCCAGGCCGCCCTGGCGGTTAACATCAGTGCCGCCCGGGGGCTTCAGGATGTGCTGAGAAGTAACCTGGGACCGAAGGGGACCATGAAAATGTGAGCGCCGCCGGAGCCCTTTGTGCAGCATGCTTGCTAAGCTAACTTTGCTAGCTAGCTAGCTAGCGTAAGATGCAGTTCACCGGTAGACTGTAGTCATCCTGCCAACACTTGACTGCCAATGTATTTAAATATTGCAAAGCTTCACTGATCTGGTACTGTGTAATCCTCCGCCACAAAGTGCTAAATCGGAATTTCTGACAGTTTTTGGCCTCCGCTGGCTACCGGTTAGCGGATTTTCCCGGCGCACGTTGCCCTGCCCAGTCATCGTCACGATCCGCTGTGACAACCACCAAGCTAACATTAGCATGTTAGCATTAGCCGGTCAGCCGATTACGCTAAGATCGTCAAAATTAATCTCTGTTTTTGCTACTCAGATTCACGAACTGTCTATTAACGCTAACTTAATCGTTAACTGGTGAATGATTTAATCACTTGTAACAGAGTTAACGTTAGTTTTTCTAAAGCGTCAGCAGGATTAATTCAGGAAGTTTAGTTAGATAAGCGTTACTGTATTTCTGTCAGTAAGCAGATATTTAGCTTGGTTATGACTGACAGAAAACTCTAACTTTTCTTGACTATCTGTAAAACAAATGTATGGGATGCCATTTTAGTCCATAGTAACTAATAAATGGTAAATGCCAGTTATTAGAACTGTATCTCTATACAAAAATGAGTATGACATAACTTAATATGACTAGATTAAATAAATACATAAATGGGGCAAAAAACTAAAAATAACTATATTTATTCCTTTTATTGATGTATTTATTTATTTATCTATTTTATATTGAGTTATAATGGCATTCCATACAGTGTGGCTGACTGTAGTTTGCAGGGATCAGCTTTTGCTTTGGTCAGTCAACATTAACCCTTCTCTGCCTGTTTGGATCCGCAGGCTGGTGTCTGGTGCAGGAGACATAAAGCTGACCAAAGATGGAAACGTCTTGTTACACGAGATGGTAAGGAAGTGCTGAGCTGTGAAATGACACTTATTTTGTCCAGCTATCCTGTCCTCTGTTGTGTATTATTGTTGGAGCGACCACACCTCTAATTCATGCTGATGCCATTTAAGCCTTTGCAGATATATTAAGCACAGTCCCATATCACCACGAAACAAAAATAATACTTATCATCTTTCGACTGTGCAGCAAGGACTGAGAGGTGCAATAATTCTTTCTAGCATTGGCTTAACTGTGCAATAATTGGTGAAATAATTCAACTACAGCAATACTCAGCAATACATATGTTGCACATATTGTATATATTTCTTATTCTCATTTTTACTTATGTATATACTCTGTTGCACTTACTAGCATTGTACTCCTATTTTATATTTCTAACTTTACATAGTTTTATGCACAATTTTGTCGCATAAAGCACCTACTTTCATGTTCTTTTACATAAATAACATTCTCAGCACATTATTCACGTTCATTCATTTGAAATCTTTTTCATACTAGAGTTACCATTGTAGCACGTTAGACACTTTTTATTGTTATACTTTACACACTTCATACTTTTTTATTTCTATTGCTATACTTTTCTATGCATTACATTTATTATTTAAACAATCTGGGTTTCTTGTTAATTAGATAGTGAGAGCAAGGTACCTGAAGTGTCATTTTGTTACCGTATTGTGGTACAAAACCACCAGTACATTTTTTGATATAGAGACAAAATGAAAGTTATTAGCACTAAAGGATTCTCCTGCACTCTTGGATGTGTGCTGCAGTTCACACTTTTGACAAGACACCACAGGCTCTGTGAAGTTATTTGACAATAATCGATGACAACCAGCATTACTTGAAGCTCTGTTTTCCTTTTATTAAATGTGAAGGGGTCTTGCATGACAACTTGCATTATTTGTTGTACTTTGCAGCAAATTCAGCACCCGACGGCCTCGCTCATTGCAAAGGTTGCCACGGCGCAGGATGACATCACGGGAGATGGAACCACCTCAAATGTCCTCATCATCGGTGAACTCCTGAAGCAGGCTGACCTCTACGTGTCAGAGGTAAAAGAGGAAGGCTTGCTGTTTAAAATATCTATATTCAGAGGCATATCTTGATATCCACGCTCAGTGTACATCTTTTATTTAACCTAAATTTGCATGTGTATCTCTTCAGAGTGCATTTCAATATTCAGTTGCTGGAGCCGGATATGTCGCCTGTTTGTAACTCCCTTTGATTTTGTGCTTCAGGGTCTTCATCCAAGAATCATCGCTGAGGGCTTTGAGGCGGCGAAAGAGAAAGCCTTGGCTGTTCTGGAGGAGGTGAAAGTGACTCGGGAAATGGATAGAGAGACGCTCATCAATGTAGCACGCACCTCCCTCAGGACCAAGGTCTACGCAGAGCTTGCAGACCTCCTCACTGAGGTGAGACAATAGCAAGTGGAGCTCAATGTACCCAAAACTGAGGGTCAGCAAGTGACCCCAGAGCTTCAAACGATGATTGTTTTCTTTGCTATTAATACTCGTGATTCACTAGTTCATCCCTTTGGCTGTAAAATGTCAAAAAAATGACAGATGTCACTTCTGAGGCAGTCAGATTGTCCCTTTGGTGGTGAGCTGATTACTTCCTGTCGGGTGTGTGTGTGTGTCTGCAGGCTGTAGTAGATGCTGTGCTGGCCATCGCCAAACCTAATGAGCCCATCGACCTGTTCATGGTGGAAATCATGGAGATGAAGCACAAGACCGACTGCGATACACAGTGAGTTTTAATAAAAAGTCATGACTTGGAACAAGAGGCACTCAGCCCTCCTGGAGTCTGACCCCTTTTTCCTCGAAGCAGATTTTTGGGGTAAAGACTGATGAGATACCTTTAATGCCCTCGTCCCTGTTTAACACCACACATGAATAAAATAAATACGAGGGCTTTTAAATACTCTTAAATTCATAGCTCACTGTAAAATAGAAATAAAATATGCACAATAAAACAAAAAATCACAATGAAATTTGGACATTAGCGGGGAAATTACCAATCGGGCACAGTGGGAGAAAGGGTTAAAAGCACCTGTGAAAATTGTGCCGTTATATTTAGATATGCTTTGTGCTCGGCTCATCTATGCTAACAAGATAACCACATTTTGTAGATGCTTAAAAGATGTGGCTGCAGACTGTCACGATCTTACACAGACATATTACATTGTATATAGTCACATCTTTAGCTCGCTCATTAAAGCAAAACGCTTGATAACTTGTTAGATAAAATATAGCTAAATCAAAAGAAATGATCCTAATGTCTGATCAGCATCTTAGCCAGCTTTGTGTGGTCCTTAAATCTGTGGTAATGTTATGTAGATTGGTAAAAAAAAAAAAAAAAAGACAGTTTGGTTGCTGACATATTTTTAAGATGACACGAGTTATTGTTTGCCAGAAAAATCAAGGCTATCTCTCTTTGTTTATCTTACATCTAACACCCGCACCACACTGCCTGCGTGTGCATTGCAAAACCTTTTGGGTTTTCTTTTAAGTTCCTTTGTTAGCAGTTTAGAGCAGCCACACCGCCCATGTGAGCAGCGCTGCTTAGCTGCGACTCAGCTGCAGCACATCTAGAGTTTCAGAGGCTTGATAATTTTTCGTGCAGTATTCAGCAAATAAAGACAGTAAAAATAGCCTTTAATCATATTGACATTATACCCTCTTTCACTACAGTTTTAATGTCTATATCTGAAAGACGTACAAATATATCTGTTTTACTCAGTCTCTCCTGTTTGAAAGTACAAGCCCTCGGTCTGTATTTCGATGTTTCTGTCAGCGACAGTCCTTTCAGTTGTTGACACAATCATTTTTGTGAAATATTGGTTTGACTCTGATGTTGACAATGCTGTGGCTTGCACTGTCCTATAAATTCCTGCAGTATTGGCTTTTAATTGTGGAAATACAGTGGTTACGGCTCTGCAGCAGTACTGCTGCAACAGTCCACACTGGACACCACAAGCGTGCCGGCTGAGCCGTGAGGTAGCTATCAAGCATTGCTCACGCATGCAGCATGTCCCAGGCGTAACAACACGCTGCCACAAAGTAACGTAAACTGTAAAAAGAAGCTAACGTTAGGTCAGCATCATGTTCATGAATACATGGTGGACTTAACTGATCCTCAGAGAGTGAAAGGGGGACACGTAACCAGCTGTGCATGAGCAGTGTTGACTTCCCCCCTTTTTCATTGAGACCAGAAGCTTACATTTATCACTCATTTTGCCCCGTTCATAAAAGTTAAGTAAATGTGTCTGGCATAACTTCACCCTCTTCCGCGGTGCGTGGAGAAGGGAAACTCCAGCAACACTTGTCGTACTTCAAGTAGGAAATATTATAAAAGCCTTTGCAGTGCACAGAGAACACCCAGGGGTGCTAGCGTAGCTCCCCCTGGTCTCTTGAATCTGTGCTACAGTAAATCTGATCTGTACCTCTGCATTAGGAGAGTCCGCTCCTCCCCTACATGTATTCAGCGGATCAGAATAAAGTTATCATCACAGAAACTGACATAAATACACAGTGAATTTTTCATGAGTCGATAATGGTGAATGGCAGTTTCATGTTTCCTCTGTGTTATTTGGAGTATTGACCTCTGCTCTCTGGATGCTCTAGCCAAGGAGGACATCGTAACCCCGCTCAGGGTTAAGAGGAATATGCCTGTATTATTTAGAATAACTTAATTGCTATTACGTTGTTCTAAATACTGCACGTTTTGCTAGAGATTTGATCCCTTTTGTTTATAAAAGTAACATCATGAATAAATCCTTCCGTCACATTTTGTTCCATGTCACGCTAATTTTTTCTCCACTGTGTAAGAAGACCTGTAAATAAGGGGGCGGGACTTTGGAATCAGCCAATGGTCAGTGATGCAGGGGTGTATAGGTGTGCCAGACGTCTGAAGGTTGTTGCTCCTTTTCTTTGTCAGGCTGATCAGAGGTCTGGTGTTGGACCACGGTGCGCGACACCCAGACATGAAGAAGAGGGTGGAGGATGCCTATGTGCTGACCTGCAACGTCTCTCTGGAGTATGAAAAGACGGAGGTCAACTCTGGCTTCTTCTACAAGAGTGCTGAGGAGAGGGAGAAGCTTGTGGCTGCAGAGAGGAAGTTCATCGAGGACCGCGTGCAGAAGATCATCAACTTTAAGAACAAAGTCTGTCCCAATGGGGAGAAGGGCTTCGTCGTCATTAACCAGAAGGTATGCTTGAGAAAGAATCATGCAGTATTGGTATTTTAACCGTGGGGCTCTTAAACTGTAGTACTTTGTCTCCCTACAATAGTACAGTTTACACTGTAAAGTTCAAAATGTGCTTTAAAAAACAAAATGAAGTGAGAAATACGAGGGTGATGGAAGCAGAACCAGTCGTATAAAAAGTGAAGGATTACAGGGAATAAGCAGACAAAGAAATGGTAGATGTTTACAGTCAGCTGTCACACCTTCATAATATGTAAACAATGCTGTCTAGAAACTACAGCATTGAGCTGATGTCATCAGGTATTAGAAAAGTAATGCCTTAAATGGCCTTTCACAACCAGCCGAAACAGAGCAATACTTGCTTGGCTTTAATTGCTGAGGCTGTGCATCATATATTAGCATCTTTTGCTACTTAAAGACCCCATCAGTAATTATTTTCACGAAGTTACAAGTCAATTTCATATAAGATTTAAGGCGAGGGTGGCCAAAATGTGGCCTGCAGGCCAACTGCGACCTACTGCCTTTTTTAAAGGGCCCTTTAAAAAAAAATAAACAAAATAAACATGTTTCTGATGAATTGCACTGTAGTGTATATAGCCCACATTTCAAAAATGTCTTCATGCACACCAAGTTTTTTAAAAATCTCGACATGTTTAAATGAAAATAAAAGCCTTTGCAGTGCACAGAGAACACCCAGGGGTGCTAGCGTAGCTCCCCCTGGTCTCTTGAATCTGTGCTACAGTAAATCTGATCTGTACCTCTGCATTAGGAGAGTCCGCTCCTCCCCTACATGTATTCAGCGGATCAGAATAAACTTAATATCGCTGAAACTGACATAAATACACAGTGAATTGTTTCTTGAGTCAATTAATGGAAGTTTCACATTTTCAATGTGTCGTTTAGGGCATTGACCCGTTCTCCCTGGATGCCCTTGCCAAGGAAGGCATCGTAGCCCTGCGCAGGGCAAAGAGGAGGAACATGGAGAGGTAAGAAAGTAACATGTTTTCCCTTTTTGTTACGAATACAAGTCTCTTTTTTCTGGAAATGGAAATGTTAGAGTTGCTCTGTTTTGGGGGGCGAGCAACCGTGTAAAAGTGGAAATTACTGCATTCTTTTAAATTTGGAAAAAGAACAAACTAAAGCGAAAGTGGTTTAAGATGTGTAGTTTAAAACATCACACAGCATCTAGAAACTATGAGGTAGCTATAGGTGAGCTGTTCCACTGGCTTTTGTTTTTACCATCTTCGGACATACTGATAGTAATAACACTGTCAGCAGTTTACCGTCATTATCGAGACTGCTGTTTTTTTCAGAGGGCACCTTGAACACATCACAGTGGTCCTGTTTCATTAACGCCCCTTCCCATTGAGAAAAAAAAAACACTACATCTGGTTTGTGTCATTAGTGGAAAAGGTTAAATTCTGCATTCATTCCCAGGATAAGTGACTGCAATATTCATGGGTATTTATTGGCTTCAGCTCTCGCCTGCAATGATGGAGACACGACACCCAGGTGGACACACTCATTTCTGCCCCTTTCCTGGTGCGCCTGCTAACACCGCTGTTACATTTTCACTGGCGTCCATGCTGCTTTCTTATGATTGATAACCTGTTCTCTGGCGTGTTCATGATGTCGAACATGACACACCAGGAAAAAAAACAAAACAGAAAGGCACATTTGTCCACGGGCTATGAGAAAGAAGTCTATCATCTATTTTTAGCAGGCTTTCCCACATTAAATAAAACTGTTATATATGCAGTAATCTTGGTGGATGATGTCATTGTATTCACCGATTCTGTGGTGGATTTAATTTGTAAAACAACAGAAGCAACTGTAAACAGTTAAATCATCCCGTACCCAGAAACCAGGGATTACCAGAACCACCGAGGATGCCGTAAACTCACTCACTGCAGTTTAGCACACGGGGCTGCAGTGTGGAAACATGGACAGTTAAAAAGCAGCAGCCTGCAGTCTAACAAGAGGCAAAAAAGGAGTAAATTCTAATCGTATTTCACCTTGTGTTATTTCATGTGACAGATGAATGAAAACCGTAAAACAGTCATACTTTACTCAGCCACAAGGGAGGGCCCTTCAGCACAAATGAGGGACCAGGGTATGGTGTGCTTTACTATCATCAGTACAATGTGTCAATTGCATCTCGATCATACTTATTATGATTTTACTGGAGAAATGAAAAAGAAGAACTTTATTTGTCATCATATGAACAAGCATACAGTGATACTGTAAACTCTATGTGGTCCACAATATATATAAATAATTTAAAAGTAGTCACAAAGTAAAGACAAGGCACTAATAGTTAAATAGACACAACAGTATTAAGTAATACAGTATGAAGGGGGCAGCGTGGAATCAGTCACACAGGATTTTATAGTGATTTGATTCATCTGCTCAACAACTGCAGTGTGTCACAAAACGTATTTTTGTTGGGGCATGGCACGTAATTCCAGTTTTACATCACTAGCACTTATTACTTATTTGTGACATCTCCACCCGTCTGGGATCATTATGGAAATATTTCCCAATTTGTGAAAACCAGAGTGGAAATGATGGGTTTCAGCCTCTGGACATAAAATGTAGTTATACTATCATTTGCGCTGATGCTTAACAAACGTTGAGAAATCCATTTGAAGAAGAGGCAGAGATGAACTTACTTCATTTTAACTTCACGAATGAGCCAACCCGATTCCCTTACATCAGGACACGCACCCCCGCACAGACAGCACTCTCTTTCCACAGCTGCATGATGTTTATCATAAATCAAAAATCTGCGTTATGCACACGGTGTGTTTTTCCTCCGCAGGCTGACCCTCGCTTGCGGAGGCATTGCCATGAATTCAGTTGATGACCTCACACCTGAGTGCTTGGGACACGCTGGGTTGGTTTTTGAACACACACTGGTGAGTGTTAATCTTGGTTTCTCTGGTAGTATTCTTTTATTTATTTATTTCATAAGATTTTGAGAGGCTATGTCCTTGCTGCAGCGGCGGCGGGTTCAATCCAAGTCATCCCCTCTCTCTCGCCCTTTCACATTTAAGCTTTCCTAGCTCCAAAAAAGGCAAAAATTAATACGATTTGGAGGCAGAGTTGTTAATGACCCCATTCCTGTTTGCAGGGAGAGGAGAAGTACACGTTCATCGAGAAGTGTGGGAACCCTCGCTCCGTTACCCTGCTGGTGAAGGGACCCAACAAACACACCCTCATACAGATCAAAGACGCTGTCAGGGACGGTTTGCGGGCAGTCAAGAACGCCATCGAAGATGGTAAGACGCTAAACCTAAAGTTTTAAGGTGTTTTCAAGGCATTTTTATGTCAATATTTACTGCTTGAATGCTTTTTATATTTTATCGCACATTCGGTACCATTTTTTAACACTTTAAAATATCAAGTTAGAAAGTAAATGTAAGTTTAAAGTACAGTACTTTTGTCCCTCTTCATAGGGTTTGGTTTTCCTGTATAAAACGACTGTAAAGCCCCTTCAGACTTTATCCTCGTGTTACTAGTATAAACAATATGTAGACACATGGAATAATGTACAAAACAACGTAAACTTGGACACTCTGCTGCCATTGTGGCCGTTTAAATGCCATATTCCAGATCTTCTTTTAATAACTGTACATTTAAGCCATACCATGTTTATTATCGCATTTTTTTATTTTGTGTTTTTTTTTTTTTTAAATGTTAACTGGTTTGCATATTAGTTATTTGTTTGCTTAGTGATTGTTTTGGGGTCTTTGTTCATGCTCGGTATGATTGAAAATTAAGGGCTCCCTCAGCTGATTTCCAGAGTCGTAAAGTTTTGAATGAACATGTCAGACGTCTTAAGATCCAGTCATTCAGTTCATGACCAGAATTTATAAGCTCATCACCCTGTCCTTCAGGACACAGCAGCTCCAGTCATTTCTCTTTATTCTAATCATCCTGATGTTAATTTTATCATAAAACTAATAACTGACAATTGGTGTCAGTTTATTCGTTGTGTGGTAAAATGCAGTTCTCATTTGCACAGCGAACACCCAGGGGTGCTATTGTAGTTCCCCCTGTTCTCCGAGCTCTGTGCCACAGTGACTCTGGTCTTTACCTCTGCGTGAGGAGAGTTCAGTCTCTCCTGCATGTATTAGCTGATCAGAACAAACTCCCCAAACCTTTGTTTTTGAATCCACTGTTTCAGTTTGCTTTGAACACATTGTCCTTGTCTTACTGAGCCGAGGTGATTATGCTTTTGTTTTTTTTCTGAAAATCTTTTCCTCTTTGTCTTTCAGGTAGTGTTGTGTCCGGTGCCGGTGCGTTTGAGGTGGCTGTGGCCGACGCTCTGGTGAAACACAAGCCCAACGTGAAAGGCAGAGCCCAGCTGGGAGTCCAAGCATTTGCAGATGCTCTCCTAGTCATCCCCAAGGTGAAGGATTTTTGAATTCCTCCCCTGGCTTTCATGTATAATAGAAATCTCCTGCTTCTGCATTGTGCTAATACTGATATCTTTCACCAAAGTTATGCATTAGACAAGGAAAAAAAGGTATAAATGAATCTGTTAGCATCCACCCTGTAGTGACCTCTGTGGATTTTAATTATGCATCCTCCTTTGCAGGTTTTGGCCCAGAACTCTGGCTACGACCCACAGGAGACCCTGCTGAAGCTGCAGATGGAGTACAAAGATTGTGGACAGCTAGTTGGAGTGGACCTCAGCACAGGTCAGAACCGCAGCACACGGTTAACAAAAGATTGTGTTTCTCAGTGTATCGACAGAAGTCCACAACAAACATGCACATCAGAATACCGCTTTTCATTTTCTCTAAAGCATCAGTAATATTAGTACCACAGAGGTGGAGCGGGACGTCCGCTAATCAGAAGATCAGCAGCTCGATTGCCGGCTGCAGTAATGTAGTGAAAAGACTTCTCCGTCCACATCGTGGTACATTTAACGGTCTCACAGACCACAGCCGGTTACAACGCCGCCTCTGTTAAATGGTACATTATTACAACCTCGTCCGCCGTCGCCTCATTTGTAGCTGTGCGAAACTTTTGACTCCGCCCTTTAGGGCTATCTATTGGCTGTATCCACGCCAACATCAAAGATGCATGGAAGTATGTCGGCAGTGAGGTCTGCAATGTTTGAAACCGGCAAATCTTTTTTGTACACAAAGTGAGTATAAATGGGCCGTATGAGTTCCTGTGGGTGGAGAAGGAGAGGACATCTGAACAAGCTGAATATATTTACAAAATAGTACTATTACTTATTACAATGTAGTGATACCTGTATAAATGGGGAGTAGTTAATTTTGTCAGGTACAAATAAATACCGGAATTAACTGACACCTGTATAAATGTAGTAAAATGCAGAGTAGGTCATTCTGTAAGGTACTAATATCTGTCAGAATACTAATCAGAAGACTAATTCCTGCATAAATGTAGTTAAATGTGGAGTAGGTCGGAGCGGCCTCTCGCTCAGTGAGTGGAGCGTGCGCCCCATGTAGGCTGAGTCCTAAGCAGCGATCTGGGTTCGATTCTGGCTTGCGGTCTTTTGCTGTGCGTCATCCCCGTTCTCTCTCCCCCTCTCCTGTCACTCTCTGACTGCACCATAATAAGGCCAAAAAAACAAATCTTTAAAAAAATGGGGAGTAGGTCATTCATTCAGGTACAAATATGTATTAGAAAGGATTACTACCTGTATAAACGAGGAATACGTCACTTTTTCCAAGTAGGAATATCTACTAGAATAGCCTACTCTTGTATAAATGAGGTTAAATGTGGAGGAGGTCATTTTGTCAGGAACAAATATCTATCAGAGGAGCCTACTTCCTGTAAAAAAGGGGAATGGGTCATTCTGTCAGGTATAAATCTCTCAGGGTTGATTAGAGTAGAAGTAAGAAATGTTTTTAGTGACAGAATCATCCTGTCTGAGTATCACGAAGGACACCGTATGAGACAGACACTTTGATTATTTGTTCCTCTGCAAGGCTGCGCATTTGTATCGAGTGTCACTCTTATGGTTATCTTTTTTTAAGTTAAGTATTTATTATGTCGCTGTTTGAGTTGCATCTGTTATCAGCCCCCAATACCTGGTTGCGCTCTAATGCTCCTCTATCACAAGCCTCTTAATCCTGTTGCTCTTCAGGGGAACCCATGGTGGCCGGAGAAGCAGGCGTTTGGGATAATTACAGCGTAAAGAAACAGCTTCTTCATTCATGGTGAGCTCACACATTTCTAAACTGCACAAAACCAATTAAATATGTGAAATTCTCCTCGTGCGCTGCTCCATCAGTCTTTGACTCGGCTCATTTTTCCGTTACAGCACGGTGATCGCCAGCAACATCTTGTTGGTGGATGAAATCATGCGAGCTGGAATGTCTTCCCTCAAAGGTTAAAGGTCAGCTGAGGAAGCTGCAGCCGTTCTCATACTCACAGGGATAGTTGTTTAGCTGAAGGTTCAGTCAACGTGTCCCCACTCTCGGGACTCCGAAGCACCCCAGTCTGATGGACGGCCCGCTGAAAACCCCACGGCATCCATCACCGCGTCTGTCAGAAACCATTGTTATACTCGTCATGGTTTTTGTTTTTTTTTTCATGGATTTGTCAAAGGCTCCCTCTGATTGGTTTATTTATGAGATTTTGTTAAAAGCACTGACCTCTGCCACTCAGTTCTGTTTCTACCCATTAAAGTTTCTTGGCTCTTGAAAAAACAGTCTGTTGTTTGTCTTTGGAGAGTTGTCGGATCCAGTGGTTGACTTGGGAGAGACAAATTGGGTTTCAACCTTAAAAACATGCGCAAATGACCCGAATCGCATCCAGACAATTCAAACAGTTACTCGGAACCAGTGGCTGGAGGTAAGTATACATTTTTGGTACTTGAACTTGAGCATTTCCATTTTTTGCGACTTTGATTCAACATCATTTCTTCGCGAAAATATACTTTTTATTCCATAAAAATACAAGCTGGAAGATTTAATGCAAGACTTAAAAGTGTAAGCAATATGCACTGTTGGAGATTGGACTGCCAAACACTCGGCTTCATCTCCACCAGCATATTTATGCTTCTCACCAGGTAATGTACAGAAACATAAATCTGCTCCTTTTAACAGGAATAAAATATTTTCTTTAACAATTCATCACATACACAAACTCACGGCCGTGAACTAAAAACTAGCTACTATGTTGCTTGAAATGTCATTTTCTAGTAAGTTTATGCATGTTTAATTTGTATTTTAAATTTCCTATTTAAAAACTACTGGATGTTTGTTCATTTAGAACAATCATACAATGAAACCACTGTATTTGAAAATTACTTAAATTAATAAAATATCTAGGATTTATTGTACTGAAATGTCAAATTATTTTACAATATTAAATGTTCTTGAGTATTGAAAGTAAAAGTACAAGTAAATGCTTTTATCAAAGAAACATGTACATACCCTGAAAATGGAGTGTACATTACACTAGAAAAAAAAAACAAGGTCTTTGTTTTTAGTAGTAAGTGACTAAATGCTTTAGGGAAATGTAGTGGAGACAAAATGGAAGTTGACAAAATACAGATACTTAAAGAAAAATACTTAAATGCTGTAATGAAATGTTTTTACTTTGTACATTACTCTCCTGGTAACATGACGACGTTTATCAGAGGCGGAAACTGTAAAAACAGAAATGATGGATTTTCATTGCTTCGGTCAGAAAACTAAGCCTGATCTTAAAATAGTGATACTTGATCGAAATAACTTTGCTCTGTATGCCTCATTTGAAATTTTGTCTTTTTTTTAAACTCTAGGATTTCATCTTCAGCCTCTAACTTTCAAACATCAAAGGGTAAGTTTCTAAAATCTGATAACTATTTTGTGGTGGAGGGAGGCTCGTTCACTTTCACAAGTCACTCAGTGAAAAGCATTTATAGCCTTTGGTAGGACAAAAATAGATAAAACTAAGTCAAACCCCAAACACCCACCTCTGATAAACTGGATTTATTTGCAAAACCTATAATGTGTTAAATCTATTCAACCCAAAGTATCGAAAACAAAAAAAGCTAATGTGAGAAAACCATGCATAGTTCCATAACTTATATTTTGACATTTAACACCTCAACTTTGTGTCATTTACTTAGTGCAACTTAATATCGTTTCTGCAGAAAAAAAAATCCATAAAAAGAAATTAAAGTTTGTGTGTTGAAGTTTAATAAAAGCGGAACCTTCCCTTTTACACGGAATCGGAAACCGTTTGTCGTTACACGCGTTTCCGTTGCAACGATGAAATGTGTCCGACAGAGAAATGTATCGGCTGCATTGAGTTTGGGAAGTTTTGCTGCTAGCTAACGCTTAGCTTGTATTTTTGTGTAGCGCTAAATATGCTCGTAACGCCACATTGATGTTAGCTGAACGTAGCCTGCAGACATGAACGTTAAAGCGCTGTGGTTGCTGTCGGCGCTGTTGTTGCAGGCAGCGGCGGGTGAGTGATCGCCTTTACACCTCTGAGCATGCCAAAATATCAGCTGTGCTAACTTTAAACCAACGTGATGGAGAAAAGTTTCCTCCTGACACACAGATGAGATGCTGAGTTTACCAGGGGGAAAGATGTTAATGGGAACCAGTGCAGCTGATGGGAGAGATGGAGAAGCTCCCAGCAGAGAGGTTCAGCTGCAGCCTTTCAGACTCGACAAATGTCCCGTCACAAACGCCGATTTCAGGTAATTAAACGTGCAACTTTTTATTAAGATGCTTTTTATAACGAGTTCAAAAAATGCTGTAACAAAAGCACCGACCTTCATTCACCACAGAGACTTTGTGAGAGCACAGAAGTACAAAACTGAAGCTGAGACGTTTGGCTGGAGTTTTGTGTTTCAGGACTTTGTGTCCGAAGAGCTGAAGAGCAAAGTCACGCAGAGAATAGAGGTACTGTCGTTGTTTATTAAGTAGCGATGATGTGCAGACGATGAAGAAACCTCCGCTGACACTGACTTGGTTGCATAAGAATCAATTTATTACAACAAAGTTCAGCATCCACCAGGCACCATGGTCTGCCTGGGAGAGGATTCAGGACCAATGTGAATCTCTCTCTCTCTTACAGCTCATGCATGTGTCTTATATAGGTACAAGCATCTACACATTTATCAGTAAACATTACTTCACCTATTGTGTTCAATCACAAAAACCCCAAGGGGACACATTTCATGTAATTTAAGCCGGGTGCCAGTACTCCGGACATCAGACCCCCAAGGCCTAACCATCCCTTAACCTCTGATCTCAAGATAAGACGCATATAAACAGAGCATAATACACCTCAGTACTGAGATTAATGCTGTGATTTAGACAAAAATAACATCAGTCAGAGCATTATTGTTAGTCTGACATCAGTTGGCCATTGAGTCATAGTTGATATGTTTTGTCTTGCTAGATAATTCACATGATGTAAACTGCAGCCTCATTTATTTATTTATTTAATTTTTTTACATTGAAAGTTTCATTTTCATTTATTTTATTTATAAGGACAACACACAATCAGCGTTTCTGTAAATGTGCCAGTGTTAGCCAGCTTTTCCACTGTAGTCCTTGGACATGAAGCAACAGTATATAGCTTTTTGGCACGAATAGTAACGCACGCAGCGTGAAGCATCAACACACACTTAGCATGCAGACATGCGGAGCAGCAACAAGAAACAGCAAAACAGCATTAGACAAAAGCAGAGATAAAATACAAGAGTGCTTTAATGCAATACAGTGGTAGAGTTAAAATATATTAGAAACTGTTTCTGTGTTGTGAATGACGTCTTTTCTTTCCCGTCCAGTCTGCTCCTTGGTGGTTGCCTATAGAACGAGTGTTTTGGAGACAGGTGAGATCATCTGTCTCCTCCTTTGTTTTTTGGAATATCTCGTAGCATGCCTTCATTGCCGACCATTAACTCCTATAACGCGCTTCTGATTAGCCTGCAGGACCTGGTTCGGGCATCCGGGAGCGGCTGAGCTTTCCGGTGGTTCAGGTGAGCTGGAACGACGCTCAGGCCTTCTGCCGATGGAAGGGCAAGAGACTGCCCACGGAGGATGAGTGGGAGTGGGCTGCACGAGGAGGGCTGCAAGGTACGCAGTTTAACACTGAGAGGAAATGCTGTTTGTGCCAGAGTTCTTCACCTTTTTGACAGCCGCATCCACTTTCGACTGACATCCATTAAACTGTGTTGAATTGTGTTTTATAGTTTTCATGACCACCTTCCTTCTTTTATCTCGTTCCCGCCTCTTGTGTTTCAGGTCGGACGTATCCGTGGGGAAACAAGTTCCAGGCCAACAGAACCAACCTGTGGCAGGTCGGCCTACAACTATAATGAATGTTGAGTAGAGGCATTGCTGCTTGTTATTTACTGTATCTTGTTAAGTGTCCCTGAGTGCTTTGAAAGGTGCCTATAAATGAAATACAGTCATATTATTATTAGTCGCCTTAACACAGTTCATTGTCCTCTTAGGCTTTATAAGCAGGGTACCCAGGGTGATGGAAAACCGGGAACAGTCATGTAATTTCACAAATACATTTTCCAGGCCTGGGGGAGTCTTGGAATTAGAAATAATCACCGTATGTTTTGGAAAAGTCATGGAATTTTGTTATGTGTAATGATATTGTTACAGTAATCTTCCTTTACGTAATGTAACATAACAGCAAATCATTTTCTGGAGCCGACGAAGTAACATAGCTTTACGTTATGTTTCCGTCTCGTATGTTTCTCCATTTTCTCCCTGCGTTTCGTCTCTCCCTCCATGTATGCCAGATAGCTGAAA
Source organism: Plectropomus leopardus (assembly GCF_008729295.1). Taxonomy (NCBI): domain Eukaryota; kingdom Metazoa; phylum Chordata; class Actinopteri; order Perciformes; family Serranidae; genus Plectropomus; species Plectropomus leopardus. Next base: position 17,740,469 of record NC_056475.1, read on the forward strand.
TCATGTTTGAACCGAGTTTGAATAGGATATATTTGGGGGAAAAAAAACACTGGTCAAGTGAGCCAATTTATATTATCGGTCCTTAAAAAGCCACGCAGGGTTCCAGCACATTTTTATGGGCAATAAAAATGTGTGGGAACCCTGTAAAAGGGATTCACCAATATGTTGTTTTTTTTAAAAACTAATCATAGCTCATTTATTTCTGTAGAAAATTATTTCAGCTAAATACAAAATTGGGGTGCAAAAGTTTTTGAGACCTGCCTGACTTGACTTTATTGCTAATTTTTATTAACTGAGAAATGTATAAAAAAATTGCTGCAGCAGGAATAATGTTTGTGTGGTATGATTTTACTCTGTCAAACAAATAATGCTACATGAATACATGAACTCTGGTAATCGAACACAAACACTGTAAACCAGCATCCTCTCAAAGACTAACTATTGTAGTTCTATTGTCACATGAAAAGTTCATGAAACCGTGTAAAAACAAAAGCGTAATAATTGGCTTCTCTGTATGTTTTAGGGTTCATTTCCAGATGTTGACACAGCAGAGGATGGATACCACGGCGTCTCTCCTGTCACAGCATTTCCTCCTCAGAACGGTTATGGTAACTGTCCCTTTGTGAAGTAAAGAAAAAAACATTAATGAGACGATAAAGAGAGTCCTGGGAATGAGTCCTAAAATCCAAAAATTGATTAGCATTTAAGCACTTGTGGTTCCTTCGTCTCAAAGTCAGTGGTTTTTTTGTTAATGGGTTTTTGATAAGAAGCCTTACGACATCAAATACGTCAATAAATACCCCAATCGTTACCTCTGAAGCTTTTATGCGTCTTATGAAAGGCGGTTGCTAACAAGTGGCAAAGTAAGACTACGGATTGTCAACAAACAAAGACCAAACACAGCTTTACAGCCTCGCAGCCGTGGCAACACTTAAAGAAATCCTAAAAGTGGTGTTTATTGTGAAGATCATCTTACTGAACAGAATGTGTAAGTATCATCAGCGTTTGTTTACCACAGAGATTATTTTCTGCAAGGATCCAAAATCCAATGGAAAAATCCCATAGACTTTTTGCCGAGGGAACCAGGGCGACATTAGCTTCTGCGTTGGCCTACAGAAAACGTCATCCCTGGGCCACTCTGAGATTAGAAGTGCTACATGGTAACAGATGTTTTTAGTCGAATGCAGTACACAGAAAAGATGTTACAGAAATATTGAAACCAAAGAGAACGTGACGTACTCGGCTGTGACGTCTCTCGCTTCCGGAAGCGTTTGATTTATCGTATCTCTATAAGGTCAAAGGAAAACCCGTGCAAATTATTATAAAAGTTAACTCTTCCTGCAGGACTGTATGACATGATGGGAAACACATGGGAATGGACATCGACACCCTTTCCAGCTGCACAACCAATGTACGTGCTGCGCGGTGGCTCCTGGATCGACACGGTGGATGGTTCAGCCAATCATAAGGCACAAATCACGACCAGGTGAGTTATAAAAAAAACCCCAAAAAACTGTGTTTTAAGACTTTGAGCCCAAAGAGCAGCTGTGCGACAGTCCTGACTGATGGTTACGACTCTGTGTCCCGCAGGATGGGCAACACTCCGGACTCTGCCTCTGATAACTTGGGATTCAGGTGTGCTGTGAGCGATGGACAGAAACAAGGAAAGAAAAAAGACAAAACTGAACTGTAGCAACACACAGGAAATCAGAAATGTTAAGTGATGGACAATAATTTTCTTTTGAACCAAACAAAGATAAAGAAAAAAGCAGGGGACCAATTAAGTATCAGTGACTAACAGTTCATTTCAGTGATGGTGACAGGAAGATGTGACACACTGTATTTCTCCCATGGAGAACTTAAACATTTTTTTATGAACTTCAAAAATGAATACTAACACCCTAATATTCAAGAAATAAATGATTTTGCAAAGAAAAAAAATTTGTTACTTTTTTTCCAAAACACAGTAGTGCACACCCTAAAACAATAAGACTGCCAGGCAGGCCTTACAAGCAGGACTGAAGAGATTCACTGAGGAATTTTACTTGACTAGAGGAAAAAGGACACTGTTTGACTGGCAGTCTTCCCTCTTCATGCCGGGATCTCTTTTGCTGACTGTTTTTACGTGACCGGAGAGTAAATCAGTTCGTCGGTTTAGTCACAGCCTCCTATAATCCCGTCTTTGTCTCTTTGTTTACTTTCTCATCTCGAGTGGCCAGCTGAGAGGTCGTTCAGACTCACTCTGTTTAACAACACAGATAAGAAGTTTTTCCCCTCAACCTCCAGTCTTGTTTAAGTATCGAGTTACTGCATTAAATAAAGAAATGATAAAGTGCTTTTGAGCTGCCCTCACAATCCAGATATTATATAAGTGAAGTGTTTTTAGTGACTTTGACAAATATTTACACAAGTCAAAATCAGAGCAGGCAGTTTTATTCTTGTTAAATACAATATGCGGAAAGGGTTGTGTTATTTTCAGATAGACAATTGGAAATTTAACATGCATTTTAGAAAAAAAAGAAGCAGCAAATTACACAAAAACTACTCCAAATTGGATTTTTTTCTCCCTTTTTTAAATGCCCTGAAATGCAGCCTCTGAATACTGATCTCATGATTTGACACTGCTGGTTAAGATTTGCTGAAACGTGTTTGTCGCATCAGAATGATTACACAACATCACCTGATCTACACGATATACTTTCCCCACATGCTTTCAATTAGGTTTGACCTATTTGGAATAAAATGTAAATGATCGGAGATGATGAAGGAGGAAAAAAAATCCAGTTTCACTCTGCAGACCGGGCCCATACACCCTGTGACAGCTTTTAGAGAGACGGTGAGAAGAAACACCTCAGCTCGTAAATCTACACAACAGTGAACCACTTCCTGTTGCTGCACATTGAGTAAAAATAGGTCTGTTATTAAAGTTTATGAGATCACATGAGATTAGGTACATAGCTGAGACAGGAACGTGACTGACAACTTAAAATGTGACACTTTAAAGCCGGCAGAATATCATATCGCCCTCTGATACAAGGAAAGAAACAGGAATTTTACTTAACAGTAAAGTAACCTGGAAAATAATTTAAAGCTTCCTCTTATGCCCCATTTAGACATAACAAAATATTCAGTTACAAAACAGGATGTCTGTCAATGACTCATCTTTGCTCATGTATGTGGGTGATTTGTCACCAAAAAATTACCCTCCTAACTGTAAGAAATAGCTACAACTGGTGTTTTCCCCCTGAGTGTTTCGATTCCAAAAATAAATTATTGACTAGGCAAAGGAAAATTTAAGTCACAACACAGATATTCAACTTGCCTTCCATTGAAATTGACTATAAAGATATGCCTATATAATTACAGCAAAGATATGCATGACACATCGCACTGCAGTAAAAAAATTAAAATAAAACAAAATCCCCAGAGTCCCCAAAGTCCCCAGAAGAATATCTCTCTGAAAAGAAAGGAAAAAAACATGTTGCTGGGGTGTCCTCGATCACATAAATTCATGCAGCACTAAATATTACAAAATTACAGAAATTCTTGTCGGTCTTTTTACATAGAGCACTCATCCAAAATAAAAGATTTCTATCTTTAGCAACATGCATCCTAGTTTTTTAAAGTTTATATTAACAACATTGATATAAACATTTAACCACTGGGATGTTATGAGAGTATGCGGAGGACTCAAATGTAAAGCCTGCATTTTTTTTTCTGCTGCGACTATAAATATATCTGTTTACTCTGGTCACCGTCTCCTCTGCTCTATATATTCACTTTCTTAATAAAAGAGCAGTTTAAATTGGGTATCATGCGTCACTCCTGAAAAATCTGACTTATCTTAAAGGATCAAACGCCCTCCTCCCTTTGTTCCCCTGCAGCTCTGGTATGTTTGCACGTCATGTGTTTAGGTAACGCCTGAAAGAGGAAGAAAACTCACGCAGGCCACATGAAGCCACAACCTCCAGTGACATCACATCATGTCATGTCGCGTCCCTGTGAAGACACATGCAGATCAGGAAAAACAAGTTTAGAGGCATTGTTTGTCATTCTCCCTTCTTAGCTCTGTCTTCTTGCTCTTCGGTGTTTGTGTACATCCTGACAGTAACCTCAGCTGGTTTGATTGAGTCTACTTCTGCGTGCGACTTCTGCCAAGCGGGTCATGGACTACTCTCAGCCTTTCTCAGCCCTCAACGAGAGGCTGAGACCTAAATTCACCACCAGCGACCAGCTCTACTCGACTCTGAACAGACTGGAGGGCTCGCTCAGGAGCAGATCTTCATCTTACCGACCTACAGTTCTGCCACCTGAACCAAAAGCCCCTGAGACCATCACAGAACCAGAAGATCCAGAGGAACCTGAAGACGACTCGGAGCAGGAAAGCTCGGTCTCTGATGAAGGAAACTGTGCTGATCTGTTGAACACGTCATGTCTCATCACTGAATTAAATTTAAAAGATTTTGGAGAAGAAGAGCTTGTTGACGAGAACAGGTGCACGTCCTCAGCTGAGGAGAAAGACAATCCGGGTGAGCTGACCTCAGAGGGGACAGATCAGTCCAAGTTGGTGGCCTCGGACAGTGAAGGTGGGAGCTCCCTCCAGAGGAGCTATGTAAACGGGACTTTACCAGACCTGATCAAGAGTGGCAGGCCGCTCAGCAGACGGCGGACACTGGGACATGTTTCAGACACGGTAGGATAACAATATTTCTATATCTGTCCAAAATGAAGGTATGTCTGTGTCTTGGAAGATGAAAATCTCTTCTGCTAAAACAGGCTTGTCAAACAAAACCTGTTATGCAGGGAGGAGGCAGACTTCCAACTGTCATACAGGAGTTTATTTACAAAGATACACAAGATAAAAGATGCAAAGTCCCCAGAATGACAAAAAAATCTTGTCCCTCGTCATAATGAAATATGATCAAAATGAGTTTGACGTCAAAGCGCAGGTTAATCCACTCTGAGGTGAACAAGTTTTATGATTTTACACCCGCTGATGGCAGTTTGATTTGTGGTTGAGTGTAAAGATGGAAACAGTGTTGGTGGGAAATGTTTTGTGCCTGACACTGGATTCATGTGTGCATATTTGTTTGTAAGTGCTGATTAACGTCTCAGCTGGTGCGACTGGATTTCTTGTCTACAGTTTCACTCAGGAATCTAGATTAGCAGTTTCTGTTTACATTGTGTAAAAAAATGCCACAATGTACTTTCTGTGTGCGGGCATCTAATTATCTCTGCAGCAAAAAGTTGTTGTGGAAAATGTACTGATATGATGTTTATTGTTTGCAGCTGAAAGAGGTGCGCAGGGAGGTGGAGCTGTCTCGGAGACGGAGCATCAAGCTCAAAGCGCAGGTGGACAAACTGCAGGAGAGCAGAGACGGGCCGGGATGGAGCCAACACAGAGAGAGGGTAAAGGTTTTACACAGTACCAGGACCTTTATGGTGCAGCTGCAGAACTCTTATTATAAATGCTTTCTGTTCGGTCTGATCTCAGGTCACAGAGGAGGTTCTGTCAGTTCTCCGCCTGCTGCGCCCGCTGACAGAGTCCGAGTCCAGCCAACCTGAACCCCCTCATGGGGAAAACAGCCTGGATGCTTCACTGGCTCAGCTGCAGAATGTGGCCCGCGAACTGGCAATCTGCCACACCAAACAGGTAAAGGCAACACCCAGTCAGATAAAGCTGCTTACCTCTATCATATTAATCTCAGCTTGAGTTGATTTTAGAGGCACGTCCCTCAGAAGAATGTTTGCTTTGCACAAACATGTGGAACCAAAGAAAAAACATTTCTGTATAAAACTATGGAAGCATATTTCCACCAGTGTGGATAAAAAGAAACAAATAAAAGATCCTGTCAGGTTATTGTAATGAAAAACTTTCTCAACATAGTGACTCAGTATTTCAAAATAATAACAAACTTTCTTAAAATAATAATGTAAAAACGATAAGAAACGATACTAAGTCATTGGGTCAATATTTTGAGACGATTTCTTATTATAATGACTCAACAGGATCAGGTTTTATGAAAAAAGGGAGATTTCCATAAAAATCTGACTTTATTAAAGTGGAAACAGACAACTTTTATACCCCTTCCCATCCTCAGCATGTCTAAGTGGTTATGTTGTTGCCGCAAAGTTGGTGTGTTGCAAAGACATCCGGGTCACTTTATACTTTCCGAGGAGCCCTGCAGCTGCCATAGTTCCCACAGTTACTTTAGTTGTTCCGAAATCTGCCTTTTCTGCTTCTGGGGATAGTAACTGCAAATAATTACACTGATATTCTTTAGTTACCAGGGAAAACAAAAGCACGACCCTGTTCCTGTTGTGAAGAGGATAGTGCACAGTGTGGTTGCACTTTATTTGTGCCTTAATTTTACTGAGAGATGACCGACACAAAATGCATAGTGAATGTGAGGCCTCATTAGCACAAACTCATGACATTTTACATTGCATAAATCATTCGACTTGTGGATTTTCCTCTGCTTATACGAAGCAAAAATAAATCACACACAGGACGTAAATTATTTTCTGGGGGCTTAAATGTCTTTACAATTGAATGTTTCTAACCTGTGAAATAAAAGTAAATGAAGGTCATGAGATCTGTGTCGCCACAACATGTAGTGACATTTCTGGTAAGCTACGGCCCACACAGAGGTCTGTGCAGAGGCGTGACGTCAATTTTACAAAGACTTATGAATCCTTTTAATAGGGAACGAATCTAAACGCTGATAGTGTCATTATTCTTTAGCTAATACAATTAATATTTACGTCATAAAGGTTGAAGAAAAAAAACATTGTCTACTGTCCATTTCGACTTTTACCTGATACAAGTAGTGGCATTTGCTATATTTAAAGACGCATTCAATGTAAGTTAAAAATGACTCAGTAATACATTTTTGGCAACGCAGACAGCTATGATATAATCCCTGAGGCCTGTATCTTGACATACTCAGTCTGGAGGCATTTATGCCCTCCTGCTGAAACATCTTCCTCGTTGTTAAGGTGTTAAAGCTCAGCTATGTGGCCCGACGGGTTTACAGGTGTCAGTGATCTGAGTCTGTCTGTTCTTCACTGTATGTCAGAGAGTCACAAGGTGTGTGACTGATGGTGGGATTAGATCAGAATCCTGTAAAAATACAGATGAGACAGAGTGAAGTCAGTGTGGTTAAAAGCAGATATGTGATAATTACATAACCTCCCTTCTTTGTTCTTTCAACAGTTCAAGTCTGGCACAGACAAAGGAGCAGAGGACAGCGCCATTCTGCAGCAGGCGTTACGGGACAGAGATGAGGCCATAGAGAAGTGAGACATGATGCACACTGTCACCTCCTCTAAATAACAGATTTATCAAGATTTAAGAGGAAAAAGGGGAAGCTGTAAGACGTTAATTCATCTTGAGCAATGCGTCATTCTTTCTGTTCCACTGTGCAGGAAGAAGGCGATGGAGGCCGAGCTGCTGCGGAGTAAAACGGAGATGATGTTACTGAACAACCAGCTGCTGGAAGCCGTGCAGAAACGTCTGGAGCTGTCGCTGGAGCTCGAGGCCTGGAAGGTAAAACCTGAGACGAGGTTTAATTTAACGAAGGGACAAAACCTGTGAATAAACTGATCAGGAAACTCTGCAATCAAACAAATAAAAATCAAACATAAATTAAAATATGGAGTTTTATTAGGTTAAAAAAGAGTCCATATGAGAGTCTAGAGAAGTAGGGCACAGAGTACACACACACACACACACACACACACACACACACACACACCTTAATTAGTGTTAAGTGCACACGTCACAATCAGGACTCAAAATGCATTCAGCTGTTAAACACACACACAACACAAACCTCAATTAACATTCACACACATTATTTCCAGTACATGCAGCGTTAGTGCCAGCTGGTATCCTGCCACGGTGTTTGGCCTCAGGCCCACGCGTTCATCCGCTGGGTGCTCAGCCTCCTGCAGGGTTAAACTAAAACAACACTGTACTTATCAAATGTTGTCAAGTTTACCGGGGAGAGCAGCAGTGTCACAAAGTGTTGGATATTTGGAGCTAAAATGCCCAAATATTTGTGTCAAAATTACACAATTTATATTGATCAAATACTTCTCTAGATACATTTTTTTCTAGCTTTCAGTGTGATTTAAAAATGGGTCACTTCTTAGAACAATATCAGAGTCAACTTGCATTCAAGTGTTAAAATAATTTTTTTTTCATTTTTCTTTGTCTTTTTTATTGTTACTTTATCTTTCGTAAAATAGTAAATAGTAGTCTTTTTATAAATTTTTTTTACATACTATACATACATTTTTATGTGACTTTTAAATGATATACTGAGTTTTTTTTTACTTTTATTGACCCGCCATAAATGAACATGCTATACTATGACTTCTTCTTTTTCTTACTTTGATAACATACATTTTGATGTACTGAATGTTTTCCAAATGTTTTATACATGTTATACTATGACTTTTTTGATATGCCATACTAAAATTTATGTACCTTTGGGAACTAAGTTTAAATATTCATTTTTTTAAATGACTTTTGTGACTTTTTTGACATGATTTTGTACAACTTTTTAGATAGTTTCTTCAACATACTGTACCAAGACTTTTTAACAGTTTTTCCCACATGCTTTTTCAATTTTTTTTAGGCATGCTATACTATGAAATTTTTCGACATGTTTTATCTAAACTTTTTCAACATGCATACAAACACTTAAAACGTTTTTTGAACATGCTGCTCTATGGCTTACAGTCCTACAGTCAAAGGCTGAAATTTATATCTTGGTGAGTTAAATGACCCTCCTCTACTTTCCCAAAAACAATCCACCCCCCTTTTTCTGACCACTAATAACTAATAATTTATGAACAGTCTCTATTTTGCCAGTGACACTGATGTGAACTGTTCTAAAAACAGCCATGTAAAAGATAAAACAAAGATCACACTCTCTCAGGTTAAAGATCTTGCTTTTCAACACATTCATTTCGCCTCTTGTTCCCACTTTACCTGTTTCTTATCACTGTTGCAGATTTTTTAAGGTCAGCGCCTTTTGTGCTCTGACAGTCTGCTTGTTTTCCTTTGACACAGGAGGACGTTCAGCTGATCGTCCACCAGCAGCTGCAGATTCAGCAGCAGGCAGAGCAGGCCCAGAAGAAGCCCTCCCGCTTGGGCATCCTGAGGAGAAACAACAAACCGCCCATCCAGCGACCAACCAACTTCCCTTTGTCTGTGCCCGTCCCTCCCACAACCAACTCCAACCAAATCTTCGTGCCAAGATCTGGGAGTTCTGCTGCTATAGCTCCCAGCACACCTCCTTCCTCCCAACGCACCTGGAGGGACAAGCTGAGGAGGACGAAAACCAGTCGTCAAGGAGACCAGGATGGAGCGGGGCAGGAGTCAGACGGCAGGGGTGATGACGGCTTTCAGGTTGTATCACTCGATTGAAATAGTTTGGACTTTGCACTGAGTGCATTCATTCTGATGCACAACACTCACACTCAAAGTTTCTCTGTGCTTTAATCAGAATTTAACACTTGTATGTCTGAGTATGATTATTGACATCACAGCTAGTAGCTAAATGTTGTCCAATATGAAGCTTACACGAGTGTGATGTGGAAACAAACACCAAGGCTGCGGTCAAATAGTCTGTTTCATAATTGAGTGAAATGACCTACAAATATCTAAGAAGCAGCCATGACAAGCACCGATTGAATTCTCTAATTCCAAATGTGCACAGGGTGTAGTGTAAAAGATGAGATTATAGCAGTCCATCTTCGGAGCATTGTAGTTTCATCACTGAATACCCACATCAGTCACATCTGCCGTCATGTAATTATATAGGACATTTTTAGCACCTTGGGGAGTCTTTTCTGAAGTACCTATAATTTTTTTTTTTTTTTTTTGACTATTTTGACTGCAGCCTAAAAATGCACTTCCTAGTAGTTTAAGAGACGTCTTGAGTCCTGCAGTTAAACCTCTGAAATGAACAATATTATTTATTCATAGATTCTGGATTCTTTAATAAGGAAAGAGCAGATGTCAAGATGTTAATGTTAAATTAAAATGATATCAGACAAGTTATTATTCCAAGCACAGTATTTCTTAAGTATTTAAACATGTTTGGAGGGATCTTTCATTTATTTTTGGGAAAACATGCTTTGGATCTTTAATGTAACTAACTGTGATTATGAACGAGCCATGCAATTGTTTAATACGTAACACTCTAATGCATTACTCAAACAGTCCAGTATGTAGGATTTAGGAGCATCTATTGGCAGTAATAGTGTATAATGAGTATGAGTAGTTTATGTCTAAACACAGAGCAGGTCCTCTTTGAAGGACACCGCTATGTTGTTCTACAGCAGCCCAAAATGGAAAAATCAACATTTGCGTCAGCCGCCATAGTTCTTAGATATGCTTGGTACGTGGGAGAATTTTAAGTTCTGCAACCTCACCACTAGATGACACTAAATCCTACACACTAGACCTTTAATTTCCTGAATATTTATGTCATGTTGTGAATAAATGTAATTGTTATGGAAAAGCTATTTTAAACTTCCTGCAGAGTCAGACTGCAGTTTGTCACTTTAGTCTGCACTTAAAAATTCAAATGAAAAACTAATAAACTTTGTTGCAGATTTATAATTTTATTGTATAATATCAGTTTGTACATTTTCAATAATATATAATCCACTCCTATATGCTTCTTGCCCACATTTAAAATTTATATATGCTATTATTTAGAATGAGCGCCACTACTGTGGCAACATATTCAACAAACAGACGTATAGCACAGCAAAGTTACATCTGATGACAAGAGAAAAGGCATGCTCATAGTGAAACAATGTACAATCATGAACAGATGATCAGTCTTAGCACAGCTTTTAAATGATTACGTTTACATGCGCACTTACATTACACTATTATTCTGAAAATGACAATACCCTGAATTTGATGCGAGCCGTGTAAACAATTTATTCTGTTAGATATTCCGAATTAGGCCTTTCTGAATTAAGCATTTTCTGCTCCAACAAATCCGCCACCGGTGGACAAATCCTATTTTGATGCAAAGAAGCAAAACGGCACAAGCAGCTCCAAGTATTCCATTTTTATGTATTTTGACATGATAAACTCCATGTTACCACGAGTTTATCGGCGTACGTACGTAAATTAGTGGAATATTCGTTTTCATGAGAAAAGTAAACAGCTTAGTAGGAATATTGTTGTTTTCAGAATTAGGGCAAAAAAAAAATTGAATATTTTGTGCAAGTAAACGTAGTCGCTGTGGTTGAATAAATTCACTTTCCTATGTTGTTGACAGAGTTCCCCCTTTGATGGACTCTTGTCCCATTACAACACTACAGAAGCTGCAGCAGGGCCTGCATATAAACGTCAGCGACACACAGCAATCTGTTTAAATGTGTAACAAGACAAATCTGCTCTGTTTTGGAGGAGGCTGAGGGAATACTTTTCCACCAATTGGAGCTTTAAAAAAAGAATTAAATCAGAAGTTTCACTCAACTAAATTCTGATCATTTAAAGCATTTTAGACTTCAAACGAACATAAAACACTGACTGTTGTAAACATCTAGTGCCATGAAGAGATACACCCTCATTTGTTAAAATTCCTTGTGAGAAAATTCACACAAAACTGGCAACCCAGCTGCCAATCTAATGTCTGCTAGGAATTATTGTAGAATAAAAGTTTTTTTGTTGTTGTTTTTCAAGTTTTACGGAAATGGAAAAGGAGCTCTCAACAAAAGAGGCACACATTTACAACACCCTGCTTATTCATACAGATGGCAGTTTCACTACTGAACAGTACTGCTTAAACCCATGGGAACAGAAATGATATAAACAAGATTACGGTTAGATAGACATACATTGTTGCAGCATATATTTATGAGATACCCATATAGCCTTGCGCCTTAGTTGTAAAGATAAGGGAGATAGGGATAATAAATCGGTAAAACATGTTTCATCAAAACACCGATTGAACTGACCAAATACAAAGACAACAACAACAACATTACCACGGCTTATTGCCAGACAGACAGGAGGGTAGTGTAAGTGTTTAATAATTAGCGTATCCACATGTAACCTGAGATATTCAGGAAACAGATTGTGACAATACTGCATTTGAGTTTATCAGCTCGGTTTTCATAGATGATAATGTTGGCGTAAAAATATAAACAGCACTCTCGATGACCTCGAGTTGTGACGGAGTCACTGACCTGTAAATCCTCATCTCTGACATTACAGCAGATACCCAGAGGAGAGGACTAGAGAAATAAATTCCAAAATATTCAATTTATCACTATTACCAACATCAAAGTAAACTTCTACAACGTGCCATCTGTACACAAAGTCTGCTTTTTTTGCAGCTAAAACCTCGACATGATAACAAACTCCCTTGTGCGAAGAAACAACTTTTATTTTGAGCATTTTTCACTCAGCTTGTCAGATTTACATGCTGTCAAAACTTTAAAATCCACACATCTTACTGCTGGTTCACTGCAGCAGTCCCAGATTGTACTTGGCCCAAAGCTACTTTTCTATCATACTAGCGTAAATGTTTAATGATAAGGAAAGCACTGTGCAAATGAGTTTCTTTGGATTAGTACATCACCTTCAAAACAGCCCCGTTAAGTTATATATTGTCAGTCTCCTAAGCTAAAAATCAATGAAAACCCATCTAGAAACCAGCTGATCTAGTTACACTACTTGTCTGGCAGAGAGACTAAACAAAAGAAAAGTTCACCTAAGCTACACAACACTTGTAATTTTAAAAGGTAAGAACTGCTGTAAAAGAGTAAGTTTGGTCCACTGTTGGCAAATATTAGCATAATTAATGGCTCCACTTGCTCTTGCTGAAGCTGCTGAATACGAACTGTCATTTCCGGTGAGGGCACGCCCAGAGGTGCGAATATTTAAAAGTTCTGAGGTGTAGGCAGTGGGCAGCTAGGACTGGAGAAAGGAGATGATGGAGCTGATGAAATCTAAGGGTTTATCTGCATGGATCCAGTGGCTCGCGTCTGGGATGTACTGGATGTCGGCGTTTGGGAACAGCCTCTCGATTTCTGGGTAATCATCAGAGCTGGATCAGGAGGGAAGACATGAAGACAGAGGATTTAGAATATCAGGTGACTTTTTTCATGATGAGTAAGTATTCTGCTGTTATGTATTTGTTTTTATCAAAAATTAACAATTTGTGTCTCTGGTGTTTCATACCTGATATAGGCAGAGCTGGCTCCACCTAAAAACAATGTAGGTCCGTTATAGGCGGTGTCAAAGTTGGGGAAGCTCATGACGTCATCAAGATGTGCTGAGATGGCCTCCAGGTTGACCCTCCAGGCATAGTGGCCATTCTGCTCCACCAGGTTAGTCAACAGGAACTGACGCACCGAGCGCTCCTGTGGGAGGTAAGAAAACATGCTTTACTATGACGTTTAAGACATACTCTACTATGACTATTTTGTGCCATTTTGAAATGCTTTACTATGACTTAATGAGTTTTTTTAGACATACTTTGTGACAGTTTTGTCAACATACTGTACTATAATATTTTTCAATATACTAAAACTATATTTGACATGGAATACTGAAAAAAAAAATATTAGCATGTCGAGAAAATAACAGAAAACGCAATAGTATAATATGTTGAAAAATGTCAAAATATGATATGTCCAAAAAAGAGCTGAAAACCACAAAACAGCATGTCAAGACACCACATAGAATAGAATGCAGAAAAGACGTCTAAAAACATCCCAGTATAGATGGCTTCCTATATTATGGTCTAAAGAAATCAAAATATGAAATGTCCACAACAGCTGAAAACATAAAATTGCGTGCTGAGATACCCCATAGCATACAATGTTGCAAAAAAGACAAACAAAGCCCAATTTGGCATGATGAAAAAACATAGAAAATGCCATACTAATGTATCACGAAAAATGTAAAATTATGACATGTCCCAAAAACAGCTAAAAACAGCTGAAAATAGAGGGTGGAGACATAGAATGTTGCAAAAACTGCCCAAAACACCATAAAATGGCATGTCGAAAAAATGACCAAAAAAGCAAGGCTATAGTATGGCAAAAATGTCAAAAAATGACATGTCTTAAAAACAGCAGAAAACAGCCGAAAACTGCATTAAATAGCCTGTCGAGACACACAATAGCATAGACAGTTACAAAAACTGCAAAAAACACCATAAAATGGCATGTTGAAAATATGACCAAAAAAGCAAGGCTATAGTATGGCAAAAATGTCAAAAAATGACATGTCTTAAAAACAGCCTAAAAACAGCCGAAAACTGCATTAAATAGCCTGTCAAGACACACACAATAGCATAGACTGTCACAAAAACGTCCCAAAACACCATAAAATGGCATGTCGAAAAAATGACCAAAAAAGCAAGGCTATAGTATGGCAAAAATGTCAAAAAATGACATGTCCTAAAAACAGCCGAAAACAGCTTCAAGATACATACAATCACGTACTGAGACACGCCATACCTTAGACTGTTCCAAAAACGAACAAAAACACCATAAAATGGCATGTTGAAAAAATGACCAAAAAAGCAAGGCTATAGTATGGCAAAAATGTCAAAAAGTGACATGTCTTAAAAACGGCTGAAAACAGCTTCAGACTACATACAATTGCGTACTGAGCTGTTCCAAAAACGATCAAAAACACCATAATATGGCATGTCGAAAAAATGAACCAAAAAGCAAGGCTATAGTATGGCAAAAATGTCAAAAAATGACATGTCCCAAAAGCTGCTAAAACAGCCAAAAACTGCATTAAATAGCCTGTCAAGACACACAATAGCATCGACTGTTACAAAAACGGCCAAAAACACCATTAAATGGCATGTCGAAAAAATGACCAAAAAAGCAAGGCTATAGTATGGCAAAAATGTCAAAAAATGACATGTCTTAAAAGCTGCTAAAAACACCCTAAAACTGCATTAAATAACCCGTCGAGACACACAATAGCATAGACAGTTACAAAAACGGTCCAAAACACCATAAAATGGCATGTTGAAAAAATGGCCAAAAAAGCAAGGCTATAGTATGGCAAAAATGTCAAAAAATGACATGTCCTAAAAACAGCCGAAAACAGCTTCAAGGTACATACAATCACGTACTGAGACACGCCATAGCTTAGACTGTTCCAAAAACGACCAAAAACACCATAATATGGCATGTCGAAAAAATGAACCAAAAAGCAAGGCTATAGTATGGCAAAAATGTCAAAAAATGACATGTCCCAAAAGCTGCTAAAAACAGCCGAAAACTGCATTAAATAGCCTGCCGAGACACACAATAGCATAGACTGTTACAAAAACGGCAAAAAACACCATAAAATGGCATGTCGAAAATATGACCAAAAAAGCAAGGCTATAGTATG
Source organism: Plectropomus leopardus (assembly GCF_008729295.1). NCBI lineage: Eukaryota > Metazoa > Chordata > Actinopteri > Perciformes > Serranidae > Plectropomus > Plectropomus leopardus. The sequence goes on from NC_056475.1 coordinate 17,755,878, forward strand.
GCAAAAATGTCAAAAAATGACATGTCTTAAAAACAGCTCAAAACAGCTTAAAAGCGCATACAATAGCCTGCCGAGACACACAATAGCATAGACTGTTACAAAAAACGGCAAAAAACACCATAAAATGGCATGTCGAAAATATGACCAAAAAAGCAAGGCTATAGTATGGCAAAAATGTCAAAAAATGACATGTCCTAAAAACAGCCAGCCGAAAACAGCTTCAAGATACATACAATCACGTACTGAGACACGCCATAGCTTAGACTGTTCCAAAAACGAACAAAAAACCACCATAAAATGGCATGTTGAAAAAATGACCAAAAAAGCAAGGCTATAGTATGGCAAAAATGTCAAAAAATGACATGTCTTAAAAACAGCCGAAAACAGCCTAAAACTGCATTAAATAGCCTGTCAAGACACACAATAGCATAGACTATCACAAAAACGGCAAAAAACACCATAAAATGGCATGTCGAAAAAATGACCAAAAAAGCAAGGCTATAGTATGGCAAAAATGTCAAAAAATGACATGTCTTAAAAACAGCTGAAAACAGCTTCAGACTACATACAATTGCGTACTGAGACACGCCATAGGTTAGACTGTTCCAAAAACGACCAAAAACACCATAAAATGGCATGTCGAAAAAATGAACCAAAGAGCAAGGCTATAGTATGGCAAAAATGTCAAAAAAAATGACATGTCCCAAAAACTGCTAAAAACAGCCGAAAACTGCATTAAATAGCCTGTCAAGACACACAATAGCATAGACTGTTACAAAAACGGCCAAAAACACCATAAAATGGCATGTCGAAAAAAATGCCAAAAAAGCAAGGCTATAGTATGGCAAAATTGTCAAAAAATGACATGTGTTAAAAGCTGCTAAAAAACACCCTAAAACTGCATTAAATAGCCTGTCGAGACACACAATAGCATGGACTGTTACAAAAACTGCAAAACACACCATAAAATGGCATGTCGAAAAAATGACCAAATAAGCAAGGCTATAGTATGGCAAAAATGTCAAAAAATGACGTCTTAAAAACAGCCGAAAGCAGCTTAAAACCGCATACAATAGCTTGCCGAGACACGCCATGGCACAGACAGTTACAAAAACTGCAAAAGACACCATAAAATGGCATGTTGAAAATATGACCAAAAAAGCAAGGCTATAGTATGGCAAAAATGTCAAAAAATGACATGTCCCAAAAGCTGCTAAAAACAGCCTAAAACTGCATTAAATAGCCTGTCGAGACACACAATAGCATAGACTGTTACAAAAACTGCAAAACACACCATAAAATGGCATGTCGAAAAAATGACCAAAAAAGCAAGGCTATAGTATGGCAAAAATGTCAAAAAATTACATGTCTTAAAAAAAACAGCCGAAAACAGCATTAAATAGCCTGTCAAGACACACAATAGCATAGACTGTCACAAAAAACGGCCAAAAACACCATAAAATGGCATGTCGAAAAAATGACCAAAAAAGCAAGGCTATAGTATGGCAAAAATGTCAAAAAATGACATGTCTTAAAAACAGCTGAAAACAGCTTCAGACAACATACAATTGCGTACTGAGCTGTTCCAAAAATGATCAAAAACACCATAATATGACATGTCGAAAAAAATGAACCAAAGAGCAAGGCTATAGTATGGCAAAAATGTCAAAAAATGACATGTCCCAAAAGCTGCTAAAAAAAAAACAGCCGAAAACTGCATTAAATAGCCTGTCGAGACACACAATAGCATAGACTGTTACAAAAACTGCAAAACACACCATAAAATGGCATGTCGAAAAAATGACCAAATAAGCAAGGCTATAGTATGGCAAAAATGTCAAAAAATGACATGTCTTAAAAGCTGCTAAAAACAGCCGAAAACTGCATTAAATAGCCTGTCAAGACACACAATAGCATAGACTGTTACAAAAACGGTCCAAAACACCATAAAATGGCATGTTGAAAAAATGGCCAAAAAAGCAAGGCTATAGTATGGCAAAAATGTCAAAAAATGACGTCTTAAAAACAGCCGAAAGCAGCTTAAAACCGCATACAATAGCTTGCCGAGACACGCCATGGCACAGACAGTTACAAAAACTGCAAAAGACACCATAAAATGGCATGTTGAAAATATGACCAAAAAAGCAAGGCTATAGTATGGCAAAAATGTCAAAAAATGACATGTCTTAAAAACAGCTGAAAACAGCTTCAGACTACATTAAATTGCGTACTGAGACACGCCATAGGTTAGACTGTTCCAAAAACGACCAAAAACACCATAAAATGGCATGTCGAAAAAATGAACCAAAGAGCAAGGCTATAGTATGGCAAAAATGTCAAAAAATGACATGTCCCAAAAGCTGCTAAAAACAGCCGAAAACTGCATTAAAATAGCCCGTCAAGACACACATAGCATAGACTGTTACAAAAAAACGGCCAAAAACACCATTAAATGGCATGTCGAAAAAATGAACCAAAGAGCAAGGCTATAGTATGGCAAAAATGTCAAAAAATGACATGTTAAAAAACTGCTAAAAACAGCCGAAAACTGCATTAAATAGCCTGCCGAGACACGCCATGGCACAGACAGTTACAAAAACTGCAAAAGACACCATAAAATGGCATGTTGAAAATATGACCAAAAAAGCAAGGCTATAGTATGGCAAAAATGTCAAAAAATGACATGTCCCAAAAGCTGCTAAAAACAGCCGAAAACTGCATTAAATAGCCTGTCGAGACACACAATAGCATAGACAGTTACAAAAACTGCAAAAGACACCATAAAATGGCATGTTGAAAATATGACCAAAAAAGCAAGGCTATAGTATGGCAAAAATGTCAAAAAATGACATGTCCCAAAAGCTGCTAAAAACAGCCGAAAACTGCATTAAATAGCCTGTCAAGACACACAATAGCATAGACTGTTACAAAAACGGCCAAAAACACCATTAAATGGCATGTCGAAAAAATGACCAAAAAAGCAAGGCTATAGTATGGCAAAAATGTCAAAAAATGACATGTCTTAAAAGCTGCTAAAAACAGCCGAAAACTGCATTAAATAGCCTGTCGAAACACACAATAGCATAGACAGTTACAAAAACTGCAAAAAACACCATTAAATGGCATGTCGAAAATATGACCAAAAAAGCAAGGCTATAGTATGGCAAAAATGTCAAAAAATGACATGTCTTAAAAACAGCTCAAAACAGCTTAAAAGCGCATACAATAGCCTGCCGAGACGCACAATAGCATAGACTGTTACAAAAAACGGCAAAAAACACCATAAAATGGCATGTCGAAAAAATGGCCAAAAAAGCAAGGCTATAGTATGGCAAAAATGTCAAAAAATGACATGTCTTAAAAACAGCCGAACACAGCTTCAAGGTACATACAATCGCGTACTGAGACACGCCATAGCTTAGACTGTTCCAAAAACGACCAAAAACACCATCATATGGCATGTCGAAAAAATGACCAAAAAAGCAAGGCAAAAAAAAAGTATGGCAAAAATGTCAAAAAATGACATGTCCCAAAAGCTGCTAAAAACAGCCTAAAACTGCATTAAATAGCTTGCAGAGACACGCCATAGCTTAGACTGTTCCAAAAACGACCAAAAACACCATAAAATGGCATGTCGAAAAAATGACCAAAAAAGCAAGGCTATAGTATGGCAAAAATGTCAAAAAAATGACATGTCCCAAAAGCTGCTAAAAACAGCCTAAAACTGCATTAAATAGCTTGCAGAGACACGCAATAGCATAGACTGTTACAAAAACGTCCCAAAACACCATAAAATGGCATGTCGAAAAAATGACCAAAAAAGCAAGGCTATAGTATGGCAAAAATGTCAAAAAATGACATGTCTTAAAAACAGCTCAAAACAGCTTAAAAGTGCATACAATAGCCTGCCGAGACACACAATAGCATAGACTGTTATAAAAACGGCAAAAAAACACCATAAAATGGCATGTTGAAAAAATGACCAAAAAAGCAAGGCTATAGTATGGCAAAAATGTCAAAAAATGACATGTCCCAAAAGCTGCTGAAAAAACAGCCGAAAACTGCATTAAATAGCCTGTCGAGACACACAATAGCATAGACTGTTACAAAAACTGCAAAAAACACCATTAAAATGGCATGTCAAAAAAATGACCAAAAAAGCAAGGCTATAGTATGGCAAAAATGTCAAAAAATGACACGTCTTAAAAGCTGCTAAAAACATCCTAAAACTGCATTAAATAGCCTGTCGAGACACACAATAGCATAGACAGTTACAAAAACGGTCCAAAACACCATAAAATGGCATATTGAAAAAAATGACCAAAAAAGCAAGGCTATATAGTATGGTAAAAATGTCAAAAAATGACATGTTTTAAAAACAGCCGAAAACAGCCGAAAACTGCATTAAATAGCCTGTCAAGACACACAATAGCATAGACTGTTACAAAAACAGCAAAAAACACCATAAAATGGCATGTTGAAAAAATGACCAAAAAAGCAAGGCTATAGTATGGCAAAAATGTCAAAAAATGACATGTCTTAAAAACAGCCGAAAACAGCTTCAAGGTACATACAATCACGTTCTGAGACACGCCATAGCTTAGACTGTCCAAAAACGACCAAAAACACCATAATAGGCATGTCGAAAAAATGAACAAAAAGAGCAAGGCTATAGTATGGCAAAAATGTCAAAAAATGACATGTCCCTAAAAAAGCTGCTAAAAACAGCTGAAAACTGCATTAAATAGCCTGCCGAGAGACACAATAGCATAGACTGTTACAAAAACGGCCAAAAACACCATAAAATGGCATGTTGAAAAAATGGCCAAAAAAGCAAGGCTATAGTATGGCAAAAATGTCAAAAAATGACATGTCCTAAAAACAGCCAAAACAGCTTAAAACCGCATACAATAGCTTGCAGAGACACGCCATGGTACAGACAGTTACAAAAACGTCCCAAAAACACCATAAAATGGCATGTCGAAAAAATGACCAAAAAAGCAAGGCTATAGTATGGCAAAAATGTCAAAAAATGACATGTCTTAAAAGCTGTTAAAAACACCCTAAAACTGCATTAAATAGCCTGTCGAGACACACAAAGCATAGACAGTTACAAAAACGGTCCAAAACACCAAAAATGGCATGTTGAAAAAATGGCCAAAAAAGCAAGGCTATAGTATGGCAAAAATGTCAAAAAATGACATGTCCTAAAAAACAGCAAAAAACAGCTTAAAACCGCGCATACAATAGCTTGCAGAGACACGCCATGGTACAGACAGTTACAAAAACGTCCCAAAACACCATAAAATGGCATGTCGAAAAAATGACCAAAAAAGCAAGGCTATAGTATGGCAAAAATGTCAAAAAAATGACATGTCTTAAAAACAGCTCAAAAACAGCTTAAAAGCGCATTAAATAGCCTGCTGAGACACACACAAATAGCATAAACTGTTCCAAAAAAACGGCAAAAAACACCTATAAAAATGGCATGTTGAAAAAATGACCAAAAAAGCAAGGCTATAGTAGTATGGCAAAAATGTCAAAAAATGACATGTCTTAAAAACAGCCAAAAACAGCTTAAAACTGCTACATACAATCGTGTACTGAGACATGCCCATAGCTTAGATTGTTCCAAAAACGACCAAAAACACCATAATATGGCATGTCGAAAAAATGAACCAAAAAAGCAAGGCTATAGTATGGCAAAAATGTCAAAAAATGACATGTCCTAAAAGCTGCTAAAAACAGCTTAAAAACCGCATACAATAGCTTGCAGAGACACGCCATGGCACAGACAGTTACAAAAACGTCCAAAACACCATAAAATGGCATGTCGAAAAAATGACCAAAAAAGCAAGGCTATAGTATGGCAAAAATGTCAAAAAATGACATGTCCCAAAAACTGCTAAAACAGCTTAAAACTGCATTAAATAACCTGCAGAGACACGCAATGGCATAGACTGTTTAAAATGATGGCCAAAAAACACCATAATAAGGCATGTCAAAAAAATGACCAAAAAAGCAAGGCTATAGTAGTATGGCAAAAAATGACATGTCTCAAAAACAGCCAAAAAGCGGTTAAAACCGCGTACAACAAGCTCGCTAAGACACGCCATAGCATAGAATGATGCAAAAATGGTAAAAAACACTATGAATGAAGTTCATTTCTTAACCTAGATTAGGAATTAGGACAACGCCTCAACCACGTCTTATTACCTGCTCGCCTACTTTTACCTGGCCAACCCATTCTCCTCTGTTTTACTTGGATCTCTCGGCCCACCCAACACTTCCCTTGTCTGTTTGAGGTCCTGCCTCATCCATTATCGTCTCCCATCTCGTCGAGCCTACCTCATTTCCTTCTCTCCTCAATCTCGTTGTTCATTCCTGTCCTTCCTGTTTCTCATTTTAGGCCACGGGAATCGGATCAGGTGGACACATGCAAGAAGTAACCCATTCTGAGTCTCCCTCGACCCGGCTTAAAGACATCCTCCAGGACCAGCCACACACATCCATCACCGACCAACGGAACCAAACCTTCATACCATAATAAATATTTGAATGATATATTGTTGTGATGTGGTCCTTGCTAGTGAATATGGTATGTTGAAAAAATGACTGAAAAAGCAAGGCTATAGTATGGCAAAAATGTCAAAAAATGACATGTCTTAAAAACAGCCGAAAACAGCCTAAAACTGCATTAAATAGCCTGTCAAGACACACAGTAGCATAGACTGTCACAAAAACGGCCCAAAAAACACCATAAAATGGCATGTTGAAAAAATGACCAAAAAAGCAAGGCTATAGCATGGCAAAAATGTCAAAAAATGACATGTCTTAAAAACAGCCGAAAACAGCCTAATACTGCATTAAATAGCCTGTCAAGACACACAATAGCATAGACTGTCACAAAAAACGGCCAAAAACACCATAAAATGGCATGTCGAAAAAATGACTAAAAAAGCAAGGCTATAGTATGGCAAAAATGTCAAAAAATGACATGTCCTAAAAACAGCCGAAAACAGCTTAAGACCGCATACAATAGCTTGCAGAGACACGCCATAGCTTAGACTGTTCCAAAAATGACCAAAAACACCATAATATGGCATGTCGAAAAAATGAGCAAAAAAAGCAAGGCTATAGTATGGCAAAAATGTCAAAAAATGACATGTCCCAAAAGCTGCTAAAAACAGCCGAAAACTGCATTAAATAGCTTGCAGAGACACGCAATAGCATAGACTATTACAAAAACGTCCCAAAAACACCATAAAATGGCATGTCGAAAAAATGACCAAAAAAGCAAGGCTATAGTATGGCAAAAATGTCAAAAAATGACATGTCTTAAAAACAGCCGAAAACAGATTCAAGGTACATACAATCCCGTACTGAGACACGCCATAGCATAGACTGTTCAAAAACGGCCAAAAACACCATAAAATGGCATGTCGAAAAAATTAACCAAAAAGCAAGGCTATAGTATGGCAAAAATGTCAAAAAATGACATATCTTAAAAACAGCCGAAAACAGCCTAAAACTGTATTAAATAGCCTGTCGAAACACACAATAGCATAGACTGTTACAAAAACGGCAAAAAACACCATAAAATGGCATGTCGAAAAAATGACCAAAAAAGCAAGGCTATAGTATATGGCAAAAATGTCAAAAAATGACATGTCTTAAAAAACAGCCGAAAACAGCTTCAAGGTACATACAATCGCGTACTGAGACACGCCATAGCTTAGACTGATCCAAAAACGACCAAAAACACCATAAAATGGCATGTCGAAAAAAATGACCAAAAAAGCAAGGCTATAGTATGGCAAAAATGTCAAAAAATGACATGTCCCAAAAGCTGCTAAAAACAGCCGAAAACTGCATTAAATAGCTTGCAGAGACACGCAATAGCATAGACTGTTACAAAAACGTCCAAAAACACCATAAAATGGCATGTCGAAAAAATGACCAAAAAAGCAAGGCTATAGTATGGCAAAAATGTCAAAAAATGACATGTCTTAAAAACAGCCGAAAACAGATTCAAGGTACATACAATCCCGTACTGAGACACGCCATAGCATAGACTGTTCCAAAAAACGGCCAAAAACACCATAAAATGGCATGTCGAAAAAATGAACCAAAAAGCAAGGCTATAGTATGGCAAAAATGTCAAAAAATGACATATCTTAAAAACAGCCGAAAACAGCCTAAAACTGTATTAAATAGCCTGTCGAAACACACAATAGCATAGACTGTTACAAAAACGGCAAAAAACACCATAAAATGGCATGTCGAAAAAATGACCAAAAAAGCAAGGCTATAGTATGGCAAAAATGTCAAAAAATGACATGTCTTAAAAACAGCCGAAAACAGCTTCAAAAAGGTACATACAATCGCGTACTGAGACACGCCATAGCTTAGACTGTTCCAAAAACGACCAAAAACACCATAAAATGGCATGTCGAAAAAATGACCAAAAAAGCAAGGCTATAGTATGGCAAAAATGTCAAAAAATGACATGTCTTAAAAAAACAGCTCAAAACAGCTTAAAAGCGCATACAATAGCCTGCCGAGACACACAATAGCATAGACTGTTAAAAAAAAAACGGCAAAAAACACCATAAAATGGCATGTCGAAAAAATGACCAAAAAAGCAAGGCTATAGTACGGCAAAAATGTCAAAAAATGACATGTCCCAAAAGCTGCTAAAAACAGCCTAAAACTGCATTAAATAGCTTGCCGAGACACGCAATAGCATAGACTGTTACAAAAACGTCCCAAAACACCATAAAAATGGCATGTTGAAAAAATGACCAAAAAGCAAGGCTAAGTATGGCAAAAATGTCAAAAAATGACATGTCTTAAAAAAAAAAAACAGCCGAAAACAGCTTCAAGGTACATACAATCGCGTACTGAGACACGCCATAGCTTAGACTTTTCCAAAAACGGCAAAAAACACCATAAAAATGGCATGTTGAAAAAAATGACCAAAAAAGCAAGGCTATAGTATGGCAAAAATGTCAAAAAATGACATGTCCCAAAAGCTGCTAAAAAACAGCCTAAAACTGCATTAAATAGCTTGCAGAGACACGCCATAGCTTAGACTGTTCCAAAAACGACCAAAAACACCAAAAAATGGCATGTGTGAAAAAAATGACCAAAAAAGCAAGGCTATAGTATGGCAAAAATGTCAAAAAATGACATGTCCCAAAAGCTGCTAAAAAAAACAGCCGAAAACTGCATTAAATAGCTTGCAGAGACACGCAATAGCATAGACTGTTACAAAAACGTCCCAAAACACCATAAAATGGCATGTTCGAAAAAATGACCAAAAAAGCAAGGCTATAGTATGGCAAAAATGTCAAAAAATGACATGTCTTAAAAACAGCCGAAAACAGCTTCAAACTACATAAATCGCGTACTGACACACGCCATAGTTAGACTGTTCCAAAAACGACCAAAAACACCAAAAAAATGCATGTCGAAAAAATGACCAAAAAAGCAAGGCTATAGTATGGCAAAAATGTCAAAAAATGACATGTCTCAAAAAACTGCTAAAAACACCCTAAAACTGCATAAAATAGCCTGTCGAGACACACAATAGCATAGACTGTTACAAAAACGGCAAAAAACACCATAAAATGGCATGTCGAAAAAATGACCAAAAAAGCAAGGCTATAGTATGGCAAAAAATGTCAAAAAATGACATGTCTTAAAAACAGCCGAAAACAGCTTCAAGGTACATACAATCGCGTACTGAGACACGCCATAGCTTAGACTGTTTCCAAAAACGACCAAAAACACCATAATATGGCATGTCGAAAAAATGACCAAAAAAGCAAGGCTATAGTATGGCAAAAATGTCAAAAAATGACATGTCTTAAAAACAGCTCAAAACAGCTTAAAAGCGCATAAATAGCCTGCCGAGACACACACAATAGCATAGACTGTTACAAAAAAAACGGCCAAAAACACCATAAAATGGCATGTTGAAAAAAATGACCAAAAAAGCAAGGCTATAGTATGGCAAAAATGTCAAAAAATGACATGTCCCAAAAGCTGCTAAAAACATCCTAAAACTGCATTAAATAGCCTGCCGAGACACGCAATAGCATAGACTGTTACAAAAACGTCCCAAAACACCATAAAATGGCATGTTGAAAAAAATGACCAAAAAAGCAAGGCTATAGTATGGCAAAAATGTCAAAAAATGACATGTCTTAAAAACAGCCGAAAAACAGCTTGAAGGTACATAAAAATCGCGTACTGAGACACGCCATAGCATAGACTGTTCCAAAAAACGGCAAAAAACACCATAAAATGGCATGTTGAAAAAATGACCAAAAAAGCAAGGCTATAGTATGGCAAAAATGTCAAAAAATGACATGTCCCAAAAAAGCTGCTAAAAACAGCCGAAAACTGCATTAAATAGCTTGCAGAGACACGCAATAGCATAGACTGTTACAAAAAAAACGTCCCAAAACACCATAAAATGGCATGTCGAAAAAATGACCAAAAAAGCAAGGCTATAGTATGGCAAAAATGTCAAAAAATGACATGTCTTAAAAACAGCCGAAAACAGATTTAAAAGGTACATAAAATCCCGTACTGAGACACGCCATAGCATAGACTGTTCCAAAAACGGCCAAAAACACCATAAAATGGCATGTCGAAAAAATGAACCAAAAAGAGCAAGGCTATAGTATGGCAAAAATGTCAAAAAATGACATATCTTAAAAACAGCCGAAAACAGCCTAAAACTGCATTAAATAGCCTGTCGAAACACACAATAGCATAGACTGTTACAAAAACGGCAAAAAAAACACCATAAAATGGCATGTTGAAAAAATGACCAAAAAAGCAAGGCTATAGTATGGCAAAAATGTCAAAAAATGACATGTCTTAAAAACAGCCGAAAACAGCTTCAAGGTACATACAATCGCGTACTGAGACACGCCATAGCTTAGACTGTTCCAAAAACGACCAAAAAACACCATAAAATGGCATGTCGAAAAAATGACCAAAAAAGCAAGGCTATAGTATGGCAAAAATGTCAAAAAATGACATGTCTTAAAAACAGCTCAAAACAGCTTAAAACGCATAAATAGCCTGCCGAGACACACAATAGCATAGACTGTTACAAAAACGCAAAAAACACCATAAAATGGCATGTCGAAAAAATGACCAAAAAAGCAAGGCTATAGTATGGCAAAAATGTCAAAAAATGACATGTCCCAAAAGCAGCTAAAAACAGCCTAAAACTGCATTAAATAGCTTGCCGAGACACGCAATAGCATAGACTGTTGCAAAAAAACGTCCCAAAAACACCATAAAATGGCATGTTGAAAAAATGACCAAAAAAGCAAGGCTATAGTATGGCAAAAATGTCAAAAAATGACATGTCCCAAAAAAACAGCTGAAAACAGCTAAAAGGTACATAAAATAGCGTACTGAGACACGCCATAGCTTAGACTGTTCAAAAAAACGGCAAAAACACCATAAAATGGCATGTTGAAAAAATGACCAAAAAAGCAAGGCTATAGTATGGCAAAAATGTCAAAAAATGACATGTCCCAAAAAGCTGCTAAAAACAGCCTAAAACTGCATTAAATAGCTTGCAGAGACACGCAATAGCATAGACTGTTACAAAAACGTCCCAAAAAACACCATAAAATGGCATGTCGAAAAAATGACCAAAAAAGCAAGGCTATAGTATGGCAAAAATGTCAAAAAATGACATGTCTTAAAAACAGCCTAAAAAAAACAGCTTAAAGACTACATACAATAGCGTACTGACACACGCCATAGTTAGACTGTTCCAAAAACGACCAAAAACACCATAAAATGGCATGTCGAAAAAATGAACCAAAGAGCAAGGCTATAGTATGGCAAAAATGTCAAAAAATGACATGTCTCAAAAGCTGCTAAAAAACACCCTAAAACTGCATTAAATAGCCTGTCGAGAACACACAATAGCATAGACTGTTACAAAAACGGCAAAAAACACCATAAAATGGCATGTCGAAAAAATGACCAAAAAAGCAAGGCTATAGTATGGCAAAAATGTCAAAAAATGACATGTCTTAAAAACAGCCGAAAACAGCTTAAAAGGTACATACAATCGCGTACTGAGACACGCCATAGCATAGACTGTTCCAAAAACGGCAAAAAACACCATAAAATGGCATGTTGAAAAATGACCAAAAAAGCAAGGCTATAGTATGGCAAAAATGTCAAAAAATGACATGTCCCAAAAGCTGCTAAAAACAGCCTAAAACTGCATTAAATAGCTTGCAGAGACACGCCATAGCATAGACTGTTCCAAAAACGACCAAAAAAAACACCATAAAATGGCATGTCGAAAAAATGACCAAAAAAGCAAGGCTATAGTATGGCAAAAATGTCAAAAAATGACATGTCTTAAAAAACAGCCGAAAACAGATTCAAGGTACATACAATAGTGCTGAGACACGCCATAGCATAGACTGTTCCAAAAACGGCCAAAAACACCATAAAATGGCATGTCGAAAAAATGACCAAAAAAGAGCAAGGCTATAGTATGGCAAAAATGTCAAAAAATGACATGTAAAAAAACAGCGAAAACAGCCTAAAACTGCATTAAATAGCCTGTCGAAACACACAATAGCATAGACTGTTACAAAAACGGCAAAAAACACCATAAAATGGCATGTCGAAAAAATGACCAAAAAAGCAAGGCTATAGTATGGCAAAAATGTCAAAAAATGACATGTCCCAAAAAACAGCCGAAAACAGCTTCAAGGTACATAAAATAGCGTACTGAGACACGCCATAGCTTAGACTGTTCCAAAAACGACCAAAAACACCATAAAATGGCATGTCGAAAAAATGACCAAAAAAGCAAGGCTATAGTATGGCAAAAATGTCAAAAAATGACATGTCTTAAAAACAGCTCAAAACAGCTTAAAAGCGCATAAAATAGCCTGCCGAGACACACAATAGCATAGACTGTTGCAAAAAACGGCAAAAAACACCATAAAATGGCATGTCGAAAAAATGACCAAAAAAGCAAGGCTATAGTATGGCAAAAATGTCAAAAAATGACATGTCCCAAAAGCTGCTAAAAACAGCCGAAAACTGCATTAAATAGCTTGCCGAGACACGCAATAGCATAGACTGTTACAAAAACGTCCCAAAACACCATAAAATGGCATGTTGAAAAAATGACCAAAAAAGCAAGGCTATAGTATGGCAAAAATGTCAAAAAATGACATGTCTTAAAAACAGCCGAAAACAGCTTCAAACATACATTAAATAGCGTACTGAGACACGCCATAGCTTAGACTGTTCCAAAAAAAACGGCAAAAAACACCATAAAATGGCATGTTGAAAAAATGACCAAAAAAGCAAGGCTATAGTATGGCAAAAATGTCAAAAAATGACATGTCCAAAAAAGCTGCTAAAAACAGCCTAAAACTGCATTAAATAGCTTGCAGAGACACGCAATAGCATAGACTGTTACAAAAACGTCCAAAAAACACCATAAAATGGCATGTCGAAAAAATGACCAAAAAAGCAAGGCTATAGTATGGCAAAAATGTCAAAAAATGACATGTCCAAAAACAGCCGAAAACAGCTTAAAACTACATAAATCGCGTGCTGACACACGCCATAGCATAGACTGTTCCAAAAACGACCAAAAACACCATAAAATGGCATGTCGAAAAAATGACCAAAAAGCAAGGCTATAGTATGGCAAAAATGTCAAAAAATGACATGTCTCAAAAAAAAGCTGCTAAAAACACCCTAAAACTGCATTAAATAGCCTGCCGAGACACACAACAGCATAGACTGTTACAAAAACGGCAAAAAACACACCAAAAATGGCATGTTGAAAAAATGACCAAAAAAGCAAGGCTATAGTATGGCAAAAATGTCAAAAAATGACATGTCCCAAAAAAGCTTAAAAAAACAGCCGAAAAACTGCATTAAATAGCTTGCAGAGACACGCCATAGCTTAGACTGTTCCAAAAACGACCAAAAAACACCATAAAATGGCATGTCGAAAAAAATGACCAAAAAAGCAAGGCTATAGTATGGCAAAAATGTCAAAAAATGACATGTCTTAAAAAAAACAGCCGAAAACAGATTCAAGGTACATACAATAGCGTTGCTGAGACACGCCATAGCATAGACTGTTCCAAAAACGGCCAAAAACACCATAAAATGGCATGTCGAAAAAATGACCAAAAAAGCAAGGCTATAGTATGGCAAAAATGTCAAAAAATGACATATCTTAAAAACAGCCGAAAACAGCCTAAAAAACTGTATTAAATAGCCTGTCGAAACACACAATAGCATAGACTGTTACAAAAACGGCAAAAAACACCATAAAATGGCATGTCGAAAAAAATGACCAAAAAAGCAAGGCTATAGTATGGCAAAAATGTCAAAAAATGACATGTCTTAAAAACAGCCGAAAACAGCTTAAAAGGTACATACAAATAGCGTACTGCCGAGACACGCCATAGCATAGACTGTTCCAAAAACGACCAAAAACACCATAAAATGGCATGTCGAAAAAATGACCAAAAAAGCAAGGCTATAGTATGGCAAAAATGTCAAAAAATGACATGTCTTAAAAAACAGCTAAAAACAGCTTAAAAGCGCATAAATAGCCTGCCGAGACACACAATAGCATAGACTGTTACAAAAACGGCAAAAAACACCAAAAATGGCATGTCGAAAAAATGACCAAAAAAGCAAGGCTATAGTATGGCAAAAATGTCAAAAAATGACATGTCCCAAAAAAAGCTGCTAAAAACAGCCGAAAACTGCATTAAATAGCTTGCCGAGACACGCAATAGCATAGACTGTACAAAAAACGTCCCAAAACACCATAAAATGGCATGTTGAAAAAATGACCAAAAAGCAAGGCTATAGTATGGCAAAAATGTCAAAAAATGACATGTCTTAAAAACAGCCGAAAACAGCTCAAAAAAGGTACATAAATAGCGTGCTGAGACACGCCATAGCATAGACTGTTCCAAAAAAACGGCAAAAAACACCATAAAATGGCATGTTGAAAAAATGACCAAAAAAGCAAGGCTATAGTATGGCAAAAAATGTCAAAAAATGACATGTCCCAAAAACTGCTAAAAACAGCCTAAAACTGCATTAAATAGCTTGCAGAGACACGCCATAGCATAGACTGTTTACAAAAACGTCCCAAAAACACCATAAAATGGCATGTCGAAAAAATGACCAAAAAAGCAAGGCTATAGTATGGCAAAAATGTCAAAAAATGACATGTCCTTAAAAACAGCCGAAAACAGCTTCAAAAACTACATAAATCGCGTACTGACACACGCCATAGCATAGACTGTTCCAAAAACGACCAAAAACACCATAAAATGGCATGTCGAAAAAATGACCAAAAAGCAAGGCTATAGTATGGCAAAAATGTCAAAAAATGACATGTCTAAAAAAGCTGCTAAAAACACCCTAAAACTGCATTAAATAGCCTGTCGAGACACACAATAGCATAGACTGTTACAAAAACGGCAAAAAACACCATAAAATGGCATGTCGAAAAAATGACCAAAAAAGCAAGGCTATAGTATGGCAAAAATGTCAAAAAATGACATGTCCAAAAAGCAGCTAAAAACAGCCTAAAACTGCATTAAATAGCTTGCAGAGACACGCCATAGCATAGACTGTTCCAAAAACGACCAAAAACACCATAAAATGGCATGTCGAAAAAATGACCAAAAAAGCAAGGCTATAGTATGGCAAAAATGTCAAAAAATGACATGTCTTAAAAACAGCCGAAAACAGATTCAAGGTACATACAATAGCGTTCTGAGACACGCCATAGCATAGACTGTTCCAAAAAAACGGCCAAAAACACCATAAAATGGCATGTCGAAAAAATGACCAAAGAGCAAGGCTATAGTATGGCAAAAATGTCAAAAAATGACATGTCTTAAAAACAGCCGAAAACAGCTAAAACTGCATTAAATAGCCTGTCGAAACACACAATAGCATAGACTGTTACAAAAAACGGCAAAAAACACCATAAAATGGCATGTCGAAAAAATGACCAAAAAAGCAAGGCTATAGTATGGCAAAAATGTCAAAAAATGACATGTCTTAAAAACAGCTAAAAAACAGCTAAAAGGTACATACAAATAGCGTACTGAGACACGCCATAGCATAGACTGTTCCAAAAACGGCAAAAAACACCATAAAATGGCATGTTGAAAAAATGACCAAAAAAGCAAGGCTATAGTATGGCAAAAATGTCAAAAAATGACATGTCCCAAAAGCTGCTAAAAACAGCCTAAAACTGCATGAAATAGCTTGCAGAGACACGCAATAGCATAGACTATAAGTTTGTTACAAAAACGCCCAAAACACCATAAAATGGCATGTCAAAAAAATGACCAAAAAAGCAAGGCTATAGTATGGCAAAAATGTCAAAAAATGACATGTCCCTTAAAAACAGCCGAAAACAGCTTCAAACTACATAAAATCGCGTGCTGACACACGCCAATAGCATAGACTGTTCCAAAAACGACCAAAAAACACCATAAAATGGCATGTCGAAAAAATGACAAAAAAGCAAGGCTATAGTAGTATGGCAAAAATGTCAAAAAATGACATGTCCCAAAAGCAGCTAAAAACACCCTAAAACTGCATTAAATAGCCTGCCGAGAAACACAATAGCATAGACTGTTACAAAAACGGCAAAAAAACACCATAAAATGGCATGTCGAAAAAATGACCAAAAAAGCAAGGCTATAGTATGGCAAAAATGTCAAAAAATGACATGTCCCAAAAGCTGCTAAAAACAGCCTAAAACTGCATTAAATAGCTTGCAGAGACACGCAATAGCATATGGCAAAAATGTCAAAAAATGACATGTGAAAAAATCCAAAAAACAGGCTATAGTAAAAAATGTCAAAAAAAGGACATGTCCCAAAAACATAAAAACACTAAAACGCATCCCGTACTGAGAGACACGCCATAGCATAGACTGTTCCAAAAACGGCAAAAAACACCATAAAATGGCATGTCGAAAAAATGACCCAAAGAGCAAGGCTATAGTATGGCAAAAATGTCAAAAAATGACATATCTTAAAAACAGCCGAAAACAGCCTAAAACTGCATTAAATAGCCTGTCGAAACACACAATAGCATAGACTGTTACAAAAACGGCAAAAAACACCATAAAATGGCATGTCGAAAAAATGACCAAAAAAGCAAGGCTATAGTATGGCAAAAATGTCAAAAAATGACATGTCCCAAATGTCTTAAAAACAGCCGAAAACAGCTTCAAGGTACATACAATCGCGTACTGAGACACGCCATAGCTTAGACTGTTCCAAAAAACGACCAAAAACACCATAAAATGGCATGTCGAAAAAATGACCAAAAAAGCAAGGCTATAGTATGGCAAAAATGTCAAAAAATGACATGTCTTAAAAACAGCTCAAAACAGCTAAAAGCGCATACAATAGCCTGCCGAGACACACACAATAGCATAGACTGTTACAAAAACGGCAAAAAAACACCATGAAATGGCATGTCGAAAAAATGACCAAAAAAGCAAGGCTATAGTATGGCAAAAATGTCAAAAACTGACATGTCCCAAAAGCTGCTAAAAAACAGCCTAAAACTGCATTAAATAGCCTGCCGAGACACGCAATAGCATAGACTGTTACAAAAACGTCCAAAAAAACACCATAAAAATGGCATGTTGAAAAAATGACCAAAAAAGCAAGGCTATAGTATGGCAAAAATGTCAAAAAATGACATGTCTTAAAAACAACCGAAAACAGCTTAAAAGCATTAAATACAATCGCGTACTGAGACACGCCATAGCTTAGACTGTTCCAAAAACGGCAAAAAACACCATAAAATGGCATGTTGAAAAAATGACCAAAAAAGCAAGGCTATAGTATGGCAAAAATGTCAAAAAATGACATGTCTTAAAAACAGCTCAAAACAGCTTAAAAGCGCATACAATAGCCTGCCGAGACACACAATAGCATAGACTGTCACAAAAACGGCCAAAAAACACCAAAAAATGGCATGTCGAAAAAATGACCAAAAAAGCAAGGCTATAGTATGGCAAAAATGTCAAAAAATGACATGTCCCAAAAGCTGCTAAAAACAGCCTAAAACTGCATTAAATAGCTTGCAGAGACACGCCATAGCTTAGACTGTTCCAAAAACGACCAAAAACACCACCAAAATGGCATGTCGAAAAAATGACCAAAAAAGCAAGGCTATAGTATGGCAAAAATGTCAAAAAATGACATGTCCCAAAAGCTGCTAAAAAACAGCCTAAAACTGCATTAAATAGCTTGCAGAGACACGCAATAGCATAGACTGTTACAAAAACGTCCAAAAACACCATAAAATGGCATGTCGAAAAAATGACCAAAAAAGCAAGGCTATAGTATGGCAAAAATGTCAAAAAATGACATGTCTTAAAAATAGCTAAAAACAGCTTCAGACTACAAACAATCGCGTACTGACACACGCCATAGCAGGTTAGACTGTTCCAAAAACGACCAAAAACACCATAAAATGGCATGTCGAAAAAATGAACCAAAAAGCAAGGCTATAGTATGGCAAAAATGTCAAAAAATGACATGTCTCAAAAGCTGCTAAAAACACCCTAAAACTGCATTAAATAGCCTGTCGAGAAACACAATAGCATAGACTGTTACAAAAACGGCAAAAAACACCATAAAATGGCATGTCGAAAAAATGACCAAAAAAGCAAGGCTATAGTATGGCAAAAATGTCAAAAAATGACATGTCTTAAAAACAGCCGAAAACAGCTTAAAGGTACATACAATCGCGTACTGAGACACGCCATAGCTTAGACTGTTCCAAAAACGACCAAAAACACCATAATATGGCATGTCGAAAAAATGACCAAAAAAGCAAGGCTATAGTATGGCAAAAATGTCAAAAAATGACATGTCTTAAAAACAGCTCAAAACAGCTTAAAAGCGCATACAATAGCCTGCCGAGACACACAATAGCATAGACTGTTACAAAAACGGCAAAAAAACACCATGAAATGGCATGTTGAAAAAATGACCAAAAAAGCAAGGCTATAGTATGGCAAAAATGTCAAAAAATGACATGTCTCAAAAACAGCTGCTAAAAAACCCCTAAAATGCATTAAATAGCCTGTCGAGACACACAATAGCATAGACTGTTACAAAAACGGCAAAAACACACCATAAAATGGCATGTCGAAAAAATGACCAAAAAAGCAAGGCTATAGTATGGCAAAAATGTCAAAAAATGACATGTCTGAAAAACAGCTCAAAACAGCTTAAAAGCGCATACAATAGCCTGCCGAGACACACACAATAGCATAGACTGTTACAAAAACGGCAAAAAAACACCATAAAATGGCATGTCGAAAAAATGACCAAAAAAGCAAGGCTATAGTATGGCAAAAATGTCAAAAAATGACATGTCCCAAAAAAGCTCTAAAAACAGCCGAAAACTGCATTAAATAGCCTGTCGAGACACACAATAGCATAGACAGTTACACAAAAACGGTCCAAAAACACCATAAAATGGCATGTCGAAAAAATGACCAAAAAAGCAAGGCTATAGTATGGCAAAAATGTCAAAAAATGACATGTCTCAAAAGCAGCTAAAAACACCCTAAAACTGCATTAAATAGCCTGTCGAGACACACAATAGCATAGACTGTTACAAAAAACGGCAAAAAACACCATAAAATGGCATGTCGAAAAAAATGACCAAAAAAAGCAAGGCTATAGTATGGCAAAAATGTCAAAAAATGACATGTCTCAAAAAAGCTGCTAAAAACACCCTAAAAACTGCATTAAATAGCTGTCGAGACACACAATAGCATAGACTGTTTAAAAAAACGGCAAAAAACACCATAAAATGGCATGTTGAAAAAATGACCAAAAAAGCAAGGCTATAGTATGGCAAAAATGTCAAAAAATGACATGTCCCAAAAGCTGCTAAAAACACCCTAAAACTGCATTAAATAGCCTGTTGAGACACACAATAGCATAGACAGTTACAAAAACGGCCCAAAACACCATAAAATGGCATGTCGAAAAAATGACCAAAAAAGCAAGGCTATAGTATGGCAAAAATGTCAAAAAATGACATGTCTTAAAAACAGCTCAAAACAGCTTAAAAGCGCATACAATAGCCTGCCGAGACACACAATAGCATAGACTGTTACAAAAACGGCAAAAAACACCATAAAATGGCATGTCGAAAAAATGACCAAAAAAGCAAGGCTATAGTATGGCAAAAATGTCAAAAATGACATGTCCCAAAAGCTGCTAAAAACAGCCTAAAACTGCATTAAATAGCCTGCCGAGACACGCAATAGCATAGACTGTTACAAAAACGTCCCAAAAACACCATAAAATGGCATGTCGAAAAAATGACCAAAAAAGCAAGGCTATAGTATGGCAAAAATGTCAAAAAATGACATGTCTTAAAAACAGCCGAAAACAGCTTAAAACTGCATAAATAGCTGCTGAGACACGCCATAGCATAGACTGTTGACAAAAACGGCAAAAAACACCATAAAATGGCATGTTGAAAAAATGACCAAAAAAGCAAGGCTATAGTATGGCAAAAATGTCAAAAAATGACATGTCTTAAAAACAGCTCAAAACAGCTTAAAAGCGCATACAATAGCCTGCAGAGACACACAATAGCATAGACTGTCACAAAAACGGCCAAAAACACCATAAAATGGCATGTCGAAAAAATGACCAAAAAAGCAAGGCTATAGTATGGCAAAAATGTCAAAAAATGACATGTCCCAAAAGCTGCTAAAAACAGCCTAAAACTGCATTAAATAGCTTGCAGAGACACGCCATAGCTTAGACTGTTCCAAAAACGACCAAAAACACCATAAAATGGCATGTCGAAAAAAATGACCAAAAAAGCAAGGCTATAGTATGGCAAAAATGTCAAAAAATGACATGTCCCAAAAACAGCTAAAAACAGCCTAAAACTGCATTAAATAGCTTGCAGAGACACGCAATAGCATAGACTGTTACAAAAACGTCCAAAAACACCATAAAATGGCATGTCGAAAAAATGACCAAAAAAGCAAGGCTATAGTATGGCAAAAATGTCAAAAAATGACATGTCTTAAAAACAGCAAAAACAGCTTAAAACTACATACAATAGCGTACTGACACACGCCATAGTTAGACTGTTCCAAAAACGACCAAAAACACCATAAAAATGGCATGTCGAAAAAATGAACCAAAAAGAGCAAGGCTATAGTATGGCAAAAATGTCAAAAAATGACATGTCTCAAAAGCTGCTAAAAACACCCTAAAACTGCATTAAATAGCCTGTCGAGAAACACAATAGCATAGACTGTTACAAAAACGGCCAAAAAAACACCATAAAATGGCATGTCGAAAAAATGACCAAAAAAGCAAGGCTATAGTATGGCAAAAATGTCAAAAAAATGACATGTCTTAAAAACAGCCGAAAACAGCTTCAAGGTACATACAATCGCTGCTGAGACACGCCATAGCATAGACTGTTCCAAAAAACGACCAAAAACACCATAATATGGCATGTCGAAAAAATGACCAAAAAAGCAAGGCTATAGTATGGCAAAAATGTCAAAAAATGACATGTCTTAAAAACAGCTCAAAACAGCTTAAAAGCGCATACAATAGCCTGCCGAGACACACAATAGCATAGACTGTTACAAAAACGGCAAAAAACACCATAAAATGGCATGTTGAAAAAATGACCAAAAAAGCAAGGCTATAGTATGGCAAAAATGTCAAAAAATGACATGTCCAAAAGCTGCTAAAAACACCCTAAAACTGCATTAAATAGCCTGTCGAGACACACAATAGCATAGACTGTTACAAAAACGGCAAAAAACACCATAAAATGGCATGTCGAAAAAATGACCAAAAAAGCAAGGCTATAGTATGGCAAAAATGTCAAAAAATGACATGTCCCTGAAAAACAGCTCAAAACAGCTTAAAAGCGCATTAAATAGCCTGCCGAGACACACAATAGCATAGACTGTTACAAAAACGGCAAAAAAACACCATAAAATGGCATGTCGAAAAAATGACCAAAAAAGCAAGGCTATAGTATGGCAAAAATGTCAAAAAATGACATGTCTTAAAAGCTGCTAAAAAACAGCCGAAAACTGCATTAAATAGCCTGTCGAGACACACAATAGCATAGACAGTTACAAAAACGGTCCAAAACACCATAAAATGGCATGTCGAAAAAAATGACCAAAAAAGCAAGGCTATAGTATGGCAAAAATGTCAAAAAATGACATGTCTCAAAAAAGCTGATAAAAACACCCTAAAACTGTATTAAATAGCCTGTCGAGAAACACAATAGCATAGACTGTTACAAAAACGGCAAAAAAACACCATAAAATGGCATGTCGAAAAAAATGACCAAAAAAGCAAGGCTATAGTATGGCAAAAATGTCAAAAAATGACATGTCTCAAAAGCTGCTAAAAAACACCCTAAAACTGCATTAAATAGCCTGTCGAGACACACAATAGCATAGACTGTTACAAAAACGGCAAAAAACACCATAAAATGGCATGTTGAAAAAATGGCCAAAAAAGCAAGGCTATAGTATGGCAAAAATGTCAAAAAATGACATGTCCCAAAAGCTGCTAAAAACACCCTAAAACTGCATTAAATAGCCTGTTGAGACACACAATAGCATAGACAGTTACAAAAACGGTCCAAAAACACCATAAAATGGCATTTCGAAAAAATGACCAAAAAAGCAAGGCTATAGTATGGCAAAAATGTCAAAAAATGACATGTCTTAAAAACAGCTCAAAACAGCTTAAAAGCGCATACAATAGCCTGCCGAGACACACAATAGCATAGACTGTTACAAAAACTGCAAAACACCATAAAATGGCATGTTGAAAAAATGACCAAAAAAGCAAGGCTATAGTATGGCAAAAATGTCAAAAAATGACATGTCTTAAAAACAGCCGAAAACAGATAAAAGGTACATACAATCCCGTACTGAGACACGCCATAGCATAGACTGTTCCAAAAAAAACGACCAAAACACCATAAAATGGCATGTCGAAAAAATAACCAAAAAAAGCAAGGCTATAGTATGGCAAAAATGTCAAAAAATGACATGTCTTAAAAACAGCTCAAAACAGCTTAAAAGCGCATTAAATAGCCTGCCGAGACACACAATAGCATAGACTGTGACAAAAACGGCAAAAAACACCATAAAATGGCATGTTGAAAAAAAAAATGACCAAAAAAAGCAAGGCTATAGTATGGCAAAAATGTCAAAAAATGACATGTCTTAAAAACAGCCGCAAAAAACAGCCTAAGCCTAAACTGCATTAAATAGCCTGTCAAGACACACAATAGCATAGACTGTTACAAAAACGGCAAAAAACACCATTAAATGGCATGTCGAAAAAAATGGCCAAAAAAGCAAGGCTATAGTATGGCAAAAATGTCAAAAAATGACATGTCACAAAAGCTGCTAAAAACAGCCTAAAACTGCATTAAATAGCCTGTCGAGACACACAACAGCATCGACTGTTACAAAAACGGCAAAAAAACACCATAAAATGGCATGTCGAAAAAATGACCAAAAAAGCAAGGCTATAGTATGGCAAAAATGTCAAAAAATGACATGTCTTAAAAACAGCTCAAAACAGCTTAAAAGCGCATACAATAGCCTGCCGAGACACACAATAGCATAGACTTACAAAAACGGCAAAAAAACACCATAAAATGGCATGTCGAAAAAATGACCAAAAAAAGCAAGGCTATAGTATGGCAAAAATGTCAAAAAATGACATGTCTTAAAAACAGCCGAAAAAAGCTTAAAACTACATACAATACGTACTGAGACACGCCATAGCATAGACTGTTCCAAAAACGACCAAAAACACCATAAATGGCATGTCGAAAAAAATACCCAAAAAGCAAGGCTATAGTATGGCAAAAATGTCAAAAAATGACATGTCTCAAAAGCTGATAAAAACACCCTAAAAACTGTATTAAATAGCCTGCCGAGAAACACAATAGCATAGACTGTTACAAAAACGGCAAAAAACACCATAAAATGGCATGTTGAAAAAATGACCAAAAAGCAAGGCTATAGTATGGCAAAAATGTCAAAAAATGACATCTCTTAAAAACAGCCGAAAACAGCCTAAAACTGCATTAAATAGCCTGCCAAGACACACAATAGCATAGACTGTCACAAAAACGGCCAAAAACACCATAAAATGGCATGTCGAAAAAAATGACCAAAAAAGCAAGGCTATAGTATGGCAAAAATGTCAAAAAATGACATGTCCCAAAAGCTGCTAAAAACAGCTTAAACCGCATAAAATAGCCTGCCGAGACACACAATAGCATAGACTGTTACAAAAACAGCAAAAAACACCATAAAATGGCATGTCGAAAAAATGAACCAAAAAGAGCAAGGCTATAGTATGGCAAAAATGTCAAAAAATGACATGTCCAAAAACAGCCGAAAACAGCCTAAAACTGCATTAAATAGCCTGTCAAAACACACAATAGCATAGACTGTTACAAAAACGGCAAAAAAACACCATAAAATGGCATGTCGAAAAAATGACCAAAAAAAGCAAGGCTATAGTATGGCAAAAATGTCAAAAAATGACATGTCCCAAAAGCTGCTAAAAACAGCCGAAAACTGCATTAAATAGCCTGTCGAGACACACAATAGCATAGACTGTTACAAAAACGGCAAAAAACACCATAAAATGGCATGTCGAAAAAATGACCAAAAAAGCAAGGCTATAGTATGGCAAAAATGTCAAAAAATGACATGTCTCAAAAGCTGCTAAAAACACCCTAAAACTGCATTAAATAGCCTGTCGAGACACACAATAGCATAGACTGTTACAAAAACGGCAAAAACACCATAAAATGGCATGTTGAAAAAATGACCAAAAAAGCAAGGCTATAGTATGGCAAAAATGTCAAAAAATGACAAGTCTTAAAAACAGCTGAAAACAGCCGAAAACTGCATTAAATACCCTGTCGAGACACACAATAGCATAGACTGTTACAAAAACGGCAAAAAACACCATAAAATGGCATGTCGAAAAAATGACCAAAAAAAGCAAGGCTATAGTATGGCAAAAATGTCAAAAAATGACATGTCTTAAAAACAGCTCAAAACAGCTTAAAAGCGCATACAATAGCCTGCCGAGACACACAATAGCATAGACTGTTACAAAAACGGCAAAAAAAACACCATAAAATGGCATGTCGAAAAAATGACCAAAAAAGCAAGGCTATAGTATGGCAAAAATGTCAAAAAATGACATGTCTTAAAAACAGCCGAAAAAAGCTTAAAACTACATACAATGACGTACTGAGAGACACGCCATAGCATAGACTGTTCCAAAAACGACCAAAAACACCATAAAATGGCATGTCGAAAAAATTACCCAAAGAGCAAGGCTATAGTATGGCAAAAATGTCAAAAAATGACATGTCTTAAAAACAGCTAAAAAAAAAAGCTTAAAACTACATACAATGACGTACTGAGAGACACGCCATAGCATAGACTGTTCCAAAAACGACCAAAAACACCATAAAATGGCATGTCGAAAAAATGAACCAAAAAGCAAGGCTATAGTATGGCAAAAATATCAAAAAATGACATGTCTTAAAAACAGCCGAAAACAGCCTAAAACTGCATTAAATAGCCTGTCGAAACACACAATAGCTTAGACTGTTATAAAAACGGCAAAAAACACCATAAAATGGCATGTCGAAAAAATGACCAAAAAAAGCAAGGCTATAGTATGGCAAAAATGTCAAAAAATGACATGTCTTAAAAACGCTGCTAAAAACAGCCTAAAACTGCATTAAATAGCCTGCTGAGACACACAATAGCATAGATTGTTACAAAAACGGCCAAAAAACACCATAATATGGCATGTTGAAAAAAATGACCCAAAAAGCAAGGCTATATAGTATGGCAAAAATGTCAAAAAATGACATGTCTTAAAAACAGCCGAAAAAAGCTTAAAACTGCATTACATACAAGAGACGTACTGAGAGACGCCATAGCATAGACTGTTCCAAAAACGACCAAAAAACACCATAAAATGGCATGTCGAAAAAAACAGCCGAAAACAGCTTAAAACTGCATACAATAGCCTGCCAAGACACACAATAGCATAGACTGTTACAAAAAATTGCAAAAAACACCATAAAATGGCATGTCGAAAAAAATGACCAAAAAAGCAAGGCTATAGTATGGCAAAAATGTTAAAAAATGACATGTCCCAAAAACAGCCGAAAACAGCTGAAAACCGCATACAATAGTATACTGAGACACCCCATAGCATAGATTGTTAAAAAACAGCCAAAAAACACCATAATATGGCATGTTGAAAAAAATGACCAAAAAAGCAAGGCTATAGTATGGCAAAAATGTCAAAAAATGATATGTCCCAAAAGCTGCTAAAAACAGCCTAAAACTGCATTAAATAGCCTGCCGAGACACACAATAGTATAGACTGTTACAAAAACGGCAAAAACACCATAAAATGGTATGTCGAAAAAATGACCAAAAAAGCAAGGCTATAGTATGGCAAAAATGTCAAAAAATGACATGTCTTAAAAACAGCTGAGAAACACTTCAAATAGCATCCCAAGACATGTCATAGCATAGAATTCTGCAAAAACGGCTTATATCCCAAAAACTGCTGAAAACTGCATAAAATAGCGTGTTGAGATATCCCATGGCATACCACCGTGATATGGTATGTCAGAAAAAAAAAGACCCAAAAAGCAAGGCCCCGTGATATGGTAATACAGAAAAAAAAGACCCAAAAAGCAAGACTTAAGTATGGCAAAAATGTCAAAATATGATATGTCCCAAAAACTGCTGAAAACCACATAAAACACCAGCATAAAATAGCATGCTGTGACATGCCATAGCATAGAAGGCTGTAAAAACAGCCAAAAACACCCTAATATTGCACGCAGAAAATAACACCAAAAAATGGCATATTATAGTGTTATAAAGGATGTCAAAATATGACTCACATCATACTATGCCTTATTCCTGTTTTTCCAACATGCTTTACTATGACTTTTTGTTTATAACATACTATAGTATGGCTTTTTTTCAACAGTTTTATCAACATGCTATGCTGTGAATATTTTGAGATATGATAACATAACTTTGTCAACAGTTCTTTTGATATGGAATTATATGACTATCAAAACTACTATACAATAGCTTTATAAACAGTTGTTTAAACCTGGTATACTACTACTTTTTCAAATGTTTTTGACATGCTATACCATGTCATTTTTTCATGTAGTATACTATGACTTTTTAAAAAGTGTTTTAGACATGACTGTTATGACGTTTTTCTATATGCAATAATATTACCATAGTTCGACATACATAACTGACATGACTTCAAAGTTTTATCAAGGTGCTGTTCTGTGACTGTGACTGTGTCCTTTTCAGCGTGCTATGCTATGAAACTTTTTTAACATACCATACTGAAACTTTTTCAGCAGTTTTTCCCCATGCTCTTCTGTTTTCTATTTCGAGATGCTGTACTATGACCTCTTTTGGCATACCATACTATGATTTAACAGTTTTTTCGACATGGTATACTATGACATCTACAGTCTTTTGAATTTTCCAACATTCTTTTGACATGCTAAATCATAACTTTATTCCACATACTACACAAAGACTTTTCAGCAGTATTTTCTACATAGTCTATTATGCAGCACTATGACTTTTTCAACAGATTTGTTGATAACTCTAATGATAACAACAAAAATAATAATAATAATACATCGGACTTGCATAGCACTTTGCTATACTTGTACATTTTAACTTTTTTTTTTAAAAATGCAATAATATGGCTTTTTTCAATACACTATACTATGATGTTTTCAGCAGGGTTTTTTTTCGAAATGCTAGAATACGATTTTTATGACATGCTATACAATGACTTTTTCAGCAGTACTTTCTAAAGGATATGACTTTTGAAATACATTTTTACATGCTATACTGTTACGTTTTTTGACATATCATACCATGTTTTCAGTAGTTCTTTCGACATGCTATACTATGACTTTTCAACAGTTTTCGTGACATGCTATAATATGTTTTTATCAACATACTGTACCATGACATTTCCAGCAGTTTTTTCAACATGATTTGATATAACTAATTTAAACTTTTTGGGGGATAGTACACTATAACATTTTTCCACACACATACACACACATGCACAAGCATACATGCATATAAAACAGAGTTCTGACCTTGACCAGAGATCGCAGCTGATCCTCAGCCATCCGCCTGGCAGTGGAACGTGGGATGTCACTGGAGATCTTCACCTCCTGCATGGCTTGGATATAATAGCGAAAGTTGGTGCGTGTGGTGGACTGGGCTGGGCTGATGTCCACTACCACCAGCCTTTCCACTAAATCAGACTACAAACAGAGGCAGACAAATTGGGATTAACAGACGAGGAAAGAGATGTCATTTGGAAAAAAAAGCATTGACAAAACAGAAACAGGACATCAAGGTGCGGCTTTAGGAGCGGGTGTGATTATCAAATTCAGAGAGGACAGGAATGTACAGTCAAAAAGGTCAGGTGACATCCTGCAAAAGTACTGCAGCTCCACCATTAATTCATGGTAACATTTTCTGCTGCTAACCTGTGTCAGGGCGGTCGTCATGGCTGTTTTCCCTCCCATGCTGTGGCCAATAAGGATGCACTTCTCAATGCGCAGCTTTGCGAGGAGATGTTTCAAATCATCGGCCATCGCTTCATAGGTCAGCTCTGGGCTGTGGGGGCTGTTGCCATGGTTACGGGCATCTACAGTCAGCACCTAACTGGACAAAGGACAGTTAGGATACTTGAAATGGTGGGGGGGCGGGGGACAAAAACACTTTTATGTTGGCTGCATGGGGTTTTTTTGGCCCCAGCTCAGGAAGGTGGCAGCACAAACAAAGACTGTTTTGTGCACATGAGGTGATGAGTTTCTTTAAGCAAGCCAAAGAGCAGATTATCTCTCAGTATTTATTACAACAGCACAGACTTCTTGGATGTTGTATCAATGCCTGGAAGCACACTGGTTGATTGTGCGTTCCCATGTCTGCTTTTGTAAAAGTACCAGTGTCAGGCTGCTGGGAACAGACACAAACACATAGCAGTGAATTGTTTTCTTTGTAACAGCAGACAGGTGTGATGTCTTCATCGCTGCATTACCTTTCGGCCTGTGCGCTGCACCAGGGACTTAGCTATTGAGTGGAAGTTAGATTTGCTGCCAAAAAGGCCGTGAAGAAACACCAGGGGAGTGCTCTCTCCCTTCCCATCGAAGACATCATAGGTCAAGTTGACTGGGCTGAGGAAAAAAACATTCATAAGTTAGAATCTGCTAGTGAGACTTATGTTACAATGACAGCAACAGTAATAAATCTCATAAATAAAACTCTGCAGACTGATTAAACTGCCAGAGAGTGGAATTGATGACAATCAATTGCTTCAAATCAGTGAAAAAGAAAATGCAGGGACTCTTGCTTTCCTTTTTTCACCCCTTCAAATAGGATATCAGGGGAAATTATTCAGAGGATAATAAGGTAGTGGCAGCATTGTTGAATGATTTGTGACTTATTTAGGTGAAAATGATTTCCTTCCACCTACTGGTACATTTGGTAACCATGTAGAGAGACATTGTTTTTTAAAATGTTTTAGTAATCTTTCACATAAAAACAAAACATTTGATTTAATTGTTTATCATTATATGAATGTGTGACATTAGAAAAGACTTTTCAGGAGCAGTGTCTAAGATTTAGTGACATCTAGCAGCAAAGATTGCATATTGCAACCAGCTAAAAAATTCCCACGTGCCAAGCGTTAACTTCAGGTTAGGATTTCTTTATTTCTGAGAAGGTTTTTACCAGCCATTATCCACAAAGGTCTCTTTCTCTGCAAAAAAATGGCAGTGCTTATATTTGTTATTATTAATAATAACAATGTTAGATTCTTGTGTGTTTAGAAATTCAGTCTGTAATATGTGGAAATTGTGAAAAGTTCTCATCACAAAGTCTCTGAGCCTAAGGTGACACATTTATATGCCTTTTGTTGTTCAATCAGGAGCCCAAAACCCCAAAACAATCAATTTAAAGACAGAAAACACCATAAAATATTCACATTTGAGAAACTCCAAACACTTGGCCTATTACTTGATATATGACTATGATTATTATTTTGCTCTCAACATTGTATTTTTTGTCAATTAGCAGATAGATCAACTAATCATCAAAACAGCAAATATTATCACGATTTTAAGGCCCATATTGTGTTTGTGTTGTACTGTGTTACAGGCTAAACTATCTGTGTATCCAGTCTCTCCAAAAACTCAACATTGTACTCTTTACAGATCCAGAACTAGCTATTAATATATGACTTCATTAGCTACACTCCTAGTACACCAAGATAAATATAAAGCTCCGCAATTTATCTCACTTTCATACTAAGAGGTGTTTTTATGTTTTTCTAACCCAGAGCAGTGTGACATTCATAGATATAGGATTTATCAAAGGGGGTGTGGTATTAGACAGCATTCATTTTAGCTAGGCTTATCTAATGGTCCGGTGGCTTGGCGTATATGTAGCAGGGCATACCATACAGTAAATATACATATATAATAATTATCGTTCAATTTAGTAATATTACCAAATAAGATAGAGGGACAGAGGGTCTATAACTAAAATCCTGTGTGATAATAGCTCAAGTCAAACCTCTTGCTAACCAGACGTCTGAATGTCATTTATGTAAACCGTGTGAAGTAAACAGTCGACTAAGATACAAAGACACGACATGGTGAGATGTACCAACGATTGAATGACTGGCTTTTTAAAAGGGCAACATTTAGCCGTCATGTCCACCCAGCGCCACCACACCACAGCTCAGGCAGACAGAGAGGGCATCAGTTAGCCGGGGAGCTAGTAGGGATACCTGGATGAGCAGGCTGTCCGGACCATGGGAGCCACCCCGCTAACATCCTGCTGTCCGGGGAATAAACGACATAACGGCCGGCTGCTCAGCAGTCCTCTCTGGATAACGCGACACAAAGCACTCATGGCAGCATATGCTCCCTGACCGGGCAGTGGACAAACAGCATGTGCGTGTAAAGACGGCCACAGTGACAGCAGGGACTCGGCGAGTGAGCACGCACGAAGCACCGGAGGTTGAGATTGAAGGAACTTCTGTCAACAGCTGAGCCGCTGCGTCATGACGCACGCACGTACAGGGACTGCATGTTCCTTTCCCTGAGTTCAGTCTCTCAGGCTGCGTAAACAATGACCTTGGCTGCGGTCGAAAAGTTCAAATAATTTTCTTTACTAACCACTTTTTCCTTAACCTCCAGAGAAAACGTCACGAGGTCGAGGGAGGTTGTGAAGGAGAATTCATAAGGACCTAGGAAAAGACGATCGCGGTGTTTAGAGAATCCGACTGTACTTCTCCTCGCCTCTGTGATGATGCGACGGCTAATGTTATTGACGTGATGACGTACTGTGATGAAACTACAATGTTCACATGATGGACTACAAAAAACACATCCTCACTGGATTGGTTTTTATGCAGCAAAAAGGTTTTTTTTTACGGTAATTGTTTTTTTTTTTTTTCCTTAAAAAAAAAAAAAATTGCTGCCTTCTTCAAGCCCTTTGTAATGTGGATCTTAAAAAGTGTGCCATAAACTCTGAGTATTAATATTGTGATCATGACTCTAATTATTGTTATTATCAATACTATGAATATTATCATCGTTATTATCTTAATCAGGCCTACTTCGCCCCGTGCCTACTCGTCACGTTGTTTAATGCCAGGATTAAAGCTTAAAAGAGGACAACCTGGTGAAAAATATTACATCATTACCAAAGTGGGAATTAGAATAAAGAGGAATATAGGCTGCCAGTCACACAAGTGAAATGTAACGTTGTGACACGAGATGGTTGCTCACACTCACCCTCCTTTCCCCTCATATTTCATGAATCCTTATACGACTTCAAAGCTCTGTTAGAGAACAGTTAATAGTAAATTTTAAATATGCAGAAAACATGATTAAAAAAAATAACAAGAGAATATAAGAAGCAATAACAAATTTTGATAACTATAGGCCTATAGCCTAAATTTAGGGCAAAGATCCGATTATAAGCCTGTGTATATAAAAACTTAATAAGCAGCACACAGCTCAGTAAACAGCTCCATGTTGATGTGAAGAGGTATTGGACCGCAGCCACTTGTGTTGAGCAGCTTGTCTATTTTAAAGCAGAAATACAAATTTGGCTTTGCCTGAGGGCCGCTTTTGTAAAATGACAGGTCGCCAGGGGACACTTAATAAACCAACATTAATATATTCATCAGTAAAAAATTAATAGACAAGGCAAATCCATTCTCAGGAGACCTTCACAGGTCTGGTGTCAACAGGGACGTTTCTAGAATTTGACGACATTCGAGACCCAGCCCAGCCCCCCCGAAACCTTTAGCATTAGCATAGGCTACATGATGTATGCTGTTGGTTCTAGGATGGAAATTATATGACACATACTGGTTTATAACACCGCAAACAGATACATCATTAGAGGCCCTTGCTGATATATCAAATATTGATTTATTTCCAAATAGGAATTTTTGTTTGCATGCTGGAATTTCTGACATATTTTGATGTAAAATTGGTTTTTAATGATGTACTGTTAACTGCACCTCCCCTCCCTCTGGGGTGCACAATGAATCGTTGTTGTTGTTTACCTTTCCAAAGATGAAATTGTTTCTGATGGTTAGAGCCGATGTCTGATAAATATTATTACTGGTGGCCTGTGTTCGGCAAATTGATATGTTTGATGAATTTAGGGTTTTTTTGTGAAGTCTGCTGATGGGTTCAACAAGAGATTACTGGTTATTTTATGTATTTTAAGTCTGTATCGAGCATCCAAAGCTTTATCTTGCTGTTTTGTTGTCATTGCTGTTGTTTGTTTAATGATTGTTCTGGGGTTTTTTTTCATACTGTATGTGTTGTTGTTGTTGTTTGTGGTTGTGATGGACTCTAACTGATATTGTTGTTGCTGATGTTATGTTTTATGTATTGTGTCCCCTATTGTTTATGAATATAAAAAAGATAATTTAAAAAATCCAGCCCCACACAGGTCTGGTGTATACAGGGGCGTTTCTAAAATTTTAGGATATTTGGGGCTCAGCCCAGCCCCCAAAACAATCCCCAGCAGTATAACCTATTTAGGATTTTAAAATGCTGTGTCTTTGATTTTTGTCCCCCCCCTCCCCCCCATTTTTGACAACATTACCCAAAACTTAAAACAAACACATTGACTTTTTTGATCCATTAGGTGGCGCCACAGTGGCACGATGTAGGCCTCTCACCCACACAACAAAATGATTTCCTTACTGCGCAGAATAAATAGAGCTGCTAACACAGTGAGAACAGCTGGTGAGACATTATCAGGTCATTCTTTGTCTTATAGAGGACAAACAAGTCTGTGTGGATCAAACCCTTGATTGTTTCGATGCGCGGATATCCCCCTTATCAGGCTTCTCTGGTTTTTGGAGAAATATAAATGTTTGGGACCATTGTGACATTGCATATTGTTTTTCCACTGCAAAACATACATGTTTAACGTGTTTTGTATGTTATTATTTTTGTTCTGTTTTCTTGTATTGTCCTTGTGTGTGGGGCTCCTGCCATAAACAGGAACATAAAAACAACCCATCAGTTGATGACGGGCTTAGAGAACCTGGCCTCCCTTGGTGGGACTCCAGACATTCATTGCTATGGGAGACATGTCTGTTGGGATAAAGCATGCTGGGAACTGTCACCATAGTAATGGCATGAGGCCGGGAAGAGGAAACAAGAACGACCCAACCAAGAGAAGAATAGGAAGATGGTGGCTGAGGAAGCATTTTTTATTCTATCCAACCTTGTGTCTCAACAGAGGTTCTTCTCAAACCAAATATTAAATGATGACAGCAAGATGTTTACTGAACTGAGTTTTTTCCTCCGTCTCAAGTGATGCAATTATTTGAAATGCTGCCTTTACTTCAAGATATTTCGAATGATATTGTATGAGCAGAATGCTGGAAAATTGCACCAAGATAGCAGATTCAGTGTTTATTCACACAGCAAAAAAAACCCAAAAAAACAACATTGTAAGATACAGACAATACACATCAAACTTAAAAAAAGAAATGGATGCCGGCGGAAAGATGAGGCTAATTGGTTTAAAAAATCTAAATAATAATCTGAAATGTTACAAACATTTGGTCAATAAATAAAACAAACAAGGATTAAAAGACTGTTTTGAATGTGGAACTAAATCTGTGTCAGTAAAGACCTAGGAGGTCAGTGACAGTTTTAAAGTTAAGGCTGTTTTTTCATTTGAGTTGGAAAATAAACAGATTTTGCTGACCTGGCAGCCCTGAGTAAATACTGTGGTTCAACGTCTTCACTGTGTAATGAAGCTGAGTGTCCAGACAGTAAACGTCAGCTTGTCTTCATGCTACACAGAGCATGTCCCTGTCTTTGTTCTCAGCCCGCTCTTTTCCAAGTGCCTGCAAATGCGCACAGCATGCAGTCATGAAGTCAGTGATGTTTTTTTTCTTTTAGTTTTAAACTATAAGAGAAACATCTGAAATGATGAAACATCTTATTCTATTAAGAGTATATGGAAAGTATTTTCTATGCTTGACCACTTAAAAATGAAGGATTAAAGTTTTTTTAATTCTAATTTGATTTATTAGGTCTTTATTGGACATGGGCAATATTCATTGATTAACTTAACAAAAAAAAAAGAACAAAAGGCTATTTTTCATCTCTTTACTGAGTCAGATGTTAAAATGGCACCCTAATAATAGAACAAAATGACATATCTAAATAAATCTACATCTATAACATAATATACCGTCCATGCACAAGACAGTATGGCATCACAAAGGCAAAGAAAAACATGCAAGAGAAGCAACAGAGAGGCATAACATGGGAACATTTATTTAATGACCAGTGTAGGCCTACCTATTTAATTTTATTGTTTATTTTTGCAGGGGATTACGCCCAGTTACAAGCAATTGCACCAGAGTTAGCTAGTTGCTCATCTGTATGTGTTTTCCCTGGAAAGCTAAAAAAAACAACAACAAACAAAAAAACCCAAACAAAAGCAAGTAGCTGACATGACCAAAAATAGGTCAATACATAAAAATCCATGAGTATAAAATTTGTATGATTGACAAGCTACGTTAACACAAAATGGATTATGACCCTTTAAATCATAATTCGGGTTTCAGTTGAAGATGGCTGCAAAACTGTCCAATCAACCAAAATGTTGTTTGCCTTCAGTGCCGTTGTGTATTAACTTACATCGTCCCACAAATGTTCAGAATCTTTTAGCTCAAAGTGAAGATTACAGAAGTTGAAAAAGTTGCTTAAAAATAATAGCACAACATTTAGCCTAAGCCTAACCCACAAGTTGTATCTAATTTAATG
The DNA here is from genome assembly GCF_008729295.1 of Plectropomus leopardus. NCBI lineage: Eukaryota > Metazoa > Chordata > Actinopteri > Perciformes > Serranidae > Plectropomus > Plectropomus leopardus. The sequence goes on from NC_056475.1 coordinate 17,791,464, forward strand.
CAGAACAGGAATCAAATTTCTGCTTATTCACAAAACCAGCATTTTTCACTTCTGCTTCACAGATACTTCTGCTTTCACATGTGGACTGCAACAATTTCCCTGTCTGTCACCTCTATGAACCTTTGCCCCCCTTATATGTTTTCATTTATGAGGAATGTAGCAACAAATTACAAATCCATCCACATTTATAAGTGAAAGGCACTTTTTCTTTATATTCTTCGCCATTTTTGTAGTCACATTATTTGTATTTTGTCTTTAAAAAAGAAAAATATACAAAGAAAAGTCAGACACTTTCCTGGAAAGCTCTTTCTCAGGCAGGATTTGATACCAGTGAAATGATATTAAAACAGAGACGGGTATTTATCAGCAAGCATTTATTGTTTATTCTCCTCATGACATAAATGATGATACTAAAATATTTCTGTCCAATTAGTCGCTATTTTGGTCTTTCACAACAGCTCCAATTTATCTGAGTTTACAGATATAAATAGTTAGACGACTCATTAGGTCATAAAAGACAGCTCAAAGCTCCCTGATAAGAGCTGCAGGATTATCAGGATACTCTGTGAGAGAAGAGGAATGTTCTGATTTCAGGAAAAACACTCAGGAGTCAGAAAACAGGAGTCAGTGCACAACAGCCGCATCTTAAAGGTGAGGGGGGAAGGTATACTAGAGTCCATGTTGTCAACATCTTACAACTACCACCAACACTACAGCAGGGCATCACTGCAGAGACTTTCCAAACCATTTGTTATCTGTGGAGGCTTAGGTCATGTTTAGGTTTTTGGCTCTGGCGCTGGAATATAACTGATATCCAGTGAGTTCCTGTAAGGTGGAAACTCTAATTTAGAATTTTTTAAGGACTTACTGAAACTCCTCCTCCCAAACCACCAGAGATCCATATCTTCTTACACAGGCATGCACAACATAGAGGGTTTTTTCTAACACAAAAGTAATACGATATGTAACAGATGAATAGGTAGATTGTGTTTACTTTGCTCACTTTAATATCTTATTTATTCATTTAATGTTGTGCATGTTGTGTGGTAGTATTGCCTAATCACATCTAACCCGCAAAATGACCATTTCTATAGCAAATACTCACTGTGTGTTACCTTGAATTTGTAATTCCTCCACAGTGAACGAAGAATCCAAAAAAGGCAAACATTCTTCATGAATTGATGTAAACAGCAGCTAAACTTTATCAACGGCTTAATGTTATCAAACATCCGTTGAAGAATTTTCACACAACCAGTGCAGTATAATTCAAGTCTCCTTTATCCAGTTGTATGCGCAGTACTTCTCAAACAGATTTCGCTAACATTGCCATTAAAAACACATCAGCACAAACAGTCTAATGCAAGGACGAGGAGCGGGCCTGTTTGAACTCAGCACAGTTTTAGACTCTAATGTGTTAATGCAAATGCAGGTGTTTGTGAAGTACTGAGCATAACACTGGATAAAGGAGACTTGGATTATACCGCACAAGTTGTTGACTAAATGTTTGCCTTTTTTTGGATTCTTCATTCACTGAGGAGGCATGCGAGAAAAAAAAGAGTTTTCTTGAATTCAAAGTAACATGCAGTGAGAAATTGATGGTCATTTTGCAGGTAAGGTATTCTATAAGCTTTTTAATGGATGATTACATTTAAAATACAGCATATTTGTAGATACATGCCAAAAGAAAGTGTTTGCAACAGACAGCTCATCTGCTTTACACAACTTTACTGTCCATCAGTCAGTGAGGTTAAAAAATCTGTGATAACCTGAGCTCTGAGTCTCTATCAGGTGCTTGTTGGACTTTGCTGTTCTGTCATCATCTTGTTTGTGAGACATCTGCTACCTGTCAACCTCACGTGTTCCTGCTGGAAAGAGAAGTTGACATTCAAATGTTCTTACTTCGGATCCCAAAAGTACACTGGCCTTTATTCTCTTCTCATGGCATTGTTTTGACCTTTCCTTTGTCTCTCAACTCTAGTTCTCATTTTGTTCACTTCAGTTCAACATCAGCTAATAAACTTCACATTGAGAGTCTATCAATAATAATGTTTTAAGTGGTTTATTTCCTGATCTTTATTCATACTTAAACATTTTATTGAATAGATAAGCTCATTAAAGATACCCCGTAGTTTTTTTGTATTGCATACCGACATGGGCATGCAAGTAAAATGAATGACATGGTGAATTGAGCTAACTCATTAGTGGATTCAGTTAAGCAATATCAACGCAATGCCTGTGCGCATTGCATGTGGACGCATACACTACCACCCTGCCCCTCACCAGGGTATGATAACATGGCCTCCGGTTCTGTCTGACCGTGTTATCATCTGACGCTACCCCGTGTGTTGCATGTGGACGCAGAAGGTTGTACGCTGTACGCTGAAAGAACTGACAGAGCTGCACTATTTGACGAGTTTGGAATGAGAACGGTTTGAACCATAACACTGTGGGTACCGCTCAAGTGTAATTTCTGGACACTCACGAACGCCTTGTCAAGTTATGCATGCTACATTGTGTCTTTTCAAAATAATCTCCAGTTTTCACAGGCAATGTACATTTTCTGCCTGCTAAATGCATGCAGTATGTAGGTGTCAGGAACTGAAAACTAGTTAAAAACTTTGTTTTTAGGTCTATTCTCTTGGGTTTAGGCAACAAAAGCATGTGGTTGGGTTTAGAAAAAAAACATGAAATGAGCAAGACATGAGAGCAAATAGTTTATATGCTACACATACTAGTACACTACATTGTTATTAAATACCTCGATTGACTTTTGGTTTCACTAATGACTAGCAGGTTCCTAGGTTAAAGTCTTTATAATATAGCAGTTGCTCAAAGCATCAAAACATGCCACCACCAGGTCCGTCTCCTACCCTTTGATAAAGGGTGACTCTGTGCGTTGGTGTTTGACGCTAAGGGCCACTAACCAAGTGTTGGTATTTAAGGAATTTGGTTGGAATCGTCCAAAAAATCTTTAACATCTCATATTATTATAAAACTCGTTATTTCCATCTTTACTTTTTCAAACTACTCTGAAAAGTGCCCATCCCAGTTTCCCAAAGTGTTTTGTTTGACTAATAGTCCAACGGTTTTTAAACAATTAAAGAAAACAGAAAGAAGTAAAACCTTTATTAAAATAATGTTTGCAATTAATGCTTGATTAATGGCATAAACCAGTTATCACAGCTGATTTTAGATCATCTCATTGTTTCAGCACAACATTAATAACCTGCTATGATTTGTGGCTTTGTTGTGTTACGGAAACTATTTGCATCACTGTCTTCTCTATTATACACTTCTGCCAGCGTAATTGTTTTGTGTCAGCACACACTGATGAATACAGAGATAAAGCCTTTATCAGAGGAACTGAAAACTAAAACCTCATATTAAACACTGTCTGTGTAAATAAGGACCAACTACACTAGTCAAGACAAGAACACTGAAAGGACAATGACTGTATTTTTAATATCAAAAGGTCAACATATTTCTATGCTGAATTCCATTTGCTGATCCACCTCGTCATTGTCCTTTGAGATTACAGGTGTACAGCAGTGTGGCAGGGGTGTTACAAGGCTGATGAAGTACCTTTGGTTCTATTTTCTACAGATAAGGCTGTAAAATGATAAGTCAGTGGTTCAAACCCCTCATGGGACCCTGCAACACTTCTTGACTCAGTATCAGCATGGATAATATCGATATTGATACTGATTAGTCAGTCCAGTGTCTTTTAGCACGTTGTACTTTACCCAACAGATACACAACAACATGATGCTTTAATTAATTATTTGCAACATTTATTTATTATTTTAATTTAGAAATAATGTGCAAAAATTCATTGATATTATAGCGGTACATTAGAAGTGGAACAAGGAACTCATTTAGTAAAGAAACTATTAACGGTCACAGGGGTAGATTTTGGGAGAAATACAGGTGACCCGTCCGTCTCAATATTCAAGTGTTCAAGTGCTGAAAAGGTCTGTTTTCTTCTGTTCCTCTCCGTGTCTCTTGCCTTTAAGGCTGATTTAGTCCTTTTGCCTGTTTATATAGCTCACAGGCAAACATCCTTGGCAGGTGTGTGGCAGCCCAAAGAAGCCCACAGCACCTGCCACACCTTAGCGTTATTAAGCTCTGGCTAAACTGAGAGATGGATTTAACTCTATAACACTGGCAAAACAAAGACACCCAACTCCCAAAGCCAAACCCGACTTTCAGCTTTTTGAATTATTTGATTTAGACTGATCCTTGTTTGTTTTAGTAGCACATGCTTTGTGATGTGCCTGCTGCGATCTTATAGCACTCTACAAAGGGTTAAGCCATCTTTCTCGAGGAAAGAGGGAGACAAAAAAACCAACATCATTCTTTAAATGACTTTTATTAAAATGTTCAAACATCTGAAGTTCCAGCACTACTGTAAAACATCTGACAAAGCATTTTATGTCATAAATCAGCTCTTTTAACAATGTTTGAGTAACAATAAAGTAACAAAGTTTTTAACACAAAATCTATCTAAAATATTTAAAGGAGATGAAGATGAATTTGTAAGATTTTTCATTTGACCACACAAAACACATCCTGCTGATGTGGAAACAAACATCCTACAACAGCCTGTTCCCTCAGGCTGTGTTTTACACACACACACACACACACACACACACACACACACACACACACACACACACACACACACTCTAAAGAGGTCCTTAATTTTTTTTTTTTTGTTTGACCCACAGAGGATAGTACAGACTGTTGCTTGACAGAAATAAAAGATACAAAAAATAAAAAATAAAAACACAATACAAATCTATCTGAAACATAGACACACAATAGAGTTTATAGTACAAATACAATTTATTACAGAAATATAAAATAAACTCACACATATGGACACATAAAAATGTTTGCGTGGCAACTGAAACAGTCTTTTCTATGACCTCAAACAGTGAAACTGTGAGAAAGAAGTTGTTTTTACCTGGGGTCGTATCATGGAGCCATCTTTAGTTTCAGTCTCGGCAGAAACTCTCCTAGGCAAATATTACATGCAAAACACACACACACACACACACACACACACACGCAAAACCAAATCCATGTAAAATGAGAGCTGGCTTTTCCTTGTCATTGTCAGTGACACACAGCATTTTAACTGAAAGCTTCAGTGAAACACGACACCAGCAGTCCAACAGCTAATGATAGAGCCACACACACACACACACACACATGCACACACACAAGAGGCAGGTGTTTTTTAGATTCAAATAATGCTACAGACGTTAGGGTATAAATACAAAAAGGTCTCAAAGAGACGTGGTTTGACATTTCAAAATTTATGTTTTTCTTAAAAACAGGCTCTAATGTTCATATAATGGAAATAGGAGCATCTTTAAAAACGCACCTGCTGGATTACAGCAGAGCAAGGACCTTTAAATGACATAATAATGAACATGTCAGCCAAAAGCAAAACAGAAAAGTCAATATTTGTACACACATCTTCATCTCGGAGTCTTGTTGTGGGGTTCACCCTGTGGTTTCAGACAGCAAAATACAACACAGACACACAAAAACACTCATGTGCAACAGACATTTCCATTGTACCCTATTTTCCAAATGTCGGACACTTCTGTTCAGACATAGTCTTTCCTGTCGTATCCTCCGCCTGCACTGGTGCTGCGTGGGGCGGAGTAGGCCATCCGGGGCGGCTTGTACTTCTGCTCTTTCGGCGGGCAGCTGGTGCACAGCATCGCCCCACCAATCAGGAGCAGGGCCGCCGCTGCCCAGCCGATGTAGAGCGATGCCCCCAGCTCCCTCCTCTGCCCGCTGGTAAGAAGGGGATTGTAGAAATCACGGATGACGACGCTGGCTGTCCAAGAGACGGGGATGAGAACCAAAAGGCCACCAAGGATGAAGAAGATTCCAGCGATGATCATCACTTTGGCTTTGGACGCCTCGTCGTCAATGCAGTTGGTACACTTGGCACCGACGATGGAGATCATGACTCCCAGTACCCCAAGAATGATGGCGATGATCATCATCGCTCTGGAGGCTTGCAGCTCCTGAGGCAAGGCCAGCAACGAGTCGTATACCTTGCACTGCATCTGGCCGGTGCTCTGGGTGACACAGTTCATCCATAAACCTTCCCAGATGGTCTGAGCAGTTACAATGTTGGCTCCGATGAAGGCCGACACCCTCCACATCGGCAGGGCGCATGTTACAATTGCAATAATAAAACCAATGACTCCAAGGGCAATGCCCACGATCTCCATGCCCATCGACATGGCTGACCCTTTGTGTAATGACAAGAGCAAGCCTTTCAGATCGCAGTAAAGATCTTCCTCTGCTGTTCAGGCGTTCTTGAAAAGTGTGACCACCTGAAAGAGGGTGTGATGTCGCTATGAGATGCTGCCACGGAAACATGTGGTCCTTTATACCTCAGGGGAGCGAGGAGGAGTCCCCTGGTGATGATGTCAACAGGAGGCTGTCTTCACTAAAACACCACCTGTGCACATATAGTGGAGGAGGGGAGCTGGAGGCACCGCGGGTGAGGAGGGATGTGATGGCGGGAGGGTGTGGCTGTGGTTGGTGGGGGTTGGTCACTGGTAAAATGGTTGTTTTCTTGAGAAAAGGGAAGTTTTGTTAAAAACAGTCAAAAAACAACAAGCATAGTTCGTTAAATCTAAATACTGACTTACATACATACAGCATTTAACTACGATGGAGAGCAGAGAGGGAGCTTCAGCCTCAGGATACTTAGAGAGCTTGTTGTGAGTAAGCATGGAAACGTAAACACACACACACACACACACACACACACACACACACACACACACACACACACACACACACACACAGATGCAAACACACTCTCGGGCTATAAGCAGGCTCTGATACTGTTGATCTATTGTTGCTTCCTGGTTCCAGTTGTGTGAGTTTCTCAAACAGTCAAGATTCGGTGTTAGGAAAACAATCCTAAAAAGCTCAGCTGGAAACCGGAATAACTGCACCCAGAGCAAATATGAGCAGGGAGAAAACATAATAGGCCAATTCTCAGACACCTTTAGCATACAGACAGCATGATCTTCTCAGTATCGGTTAGACGCTGACCAAACATTTCCTGGAGACACATGTGGTTTAGAGTACTGTATAAAAGCAAAAAAAAAAAAAAAAAAAAAAAAATACTGTTGCTGTTTTTTTTAACCCCATGTTGAAATTGTCAAGCAAGCGTTTTGTGTGTTCTAAAAAGTTTAAATAAAAAATAACATTGATTTTAGTAATGATAAAAGTGCCGTTACACTTTCAGGCACCTTGTCATTTACTGTAAATAGGTGAAATGTGTGTGACGATACCAGACTGACATTGTTGGTAATGCTGTGGAAACACTGAGCAACTTTCACAGGAATGAACGTGTGTAAATGTCTCTTTAAACATTTATTGTTTGCCTCTTCAAGGACATTAATAGCAAACAGCACCACTTTTATTTTAATGTGGGATGTTCTTTGATCACAGTCATATTTTTGAGGTGGCAATCTGGATTATTTGCAAGGGCCCATTTTAAAGATTATTTTGGGGAATTAGTAGGAAAGCGATAGCATTAAAGGAGGAGAGAGATAGGATGATATGCAGCAAAGAGCCGACAGCAGAATCGAACCCGCTGCTGTTATGTTAAGGACATAGCCTTTGTACATGGGGTGCCTGCAATACCGGTTGAGCTAACGGGCGCCCAAAAACAGGGCAACTTTAATCTTTTTTTTCAACAAATCACTCACCCACAAACCAAAATCTCAAAGATCTACAGTCTGATTCAATGTTTTAGTCAAACACACACACACACACACACACACACACACGTTACAAAAAACTGTCCTCACATTCGGAGTGTGGAGCCCAAAATAATTTTCACAGAGATATAAACACATAAACAAACCCTTAAGGCTGAACGGGGGGCCTGTTTGTCCTTCCATCGTGTTTATGTAACAACGTCAACTGACGCATCACTACTGAGATAACAGTGATAACCTGTAGCCTACCTGTATCAGCACACCTGTGTCCACCAGCTGCTTGTGTTGCTAAAACAAAAGGTGCATGCGTCCCTTGTCATGTTAAACCATTTTAATTACTATCACAGTGGCTAAAACTAAGACACACTCATTAGCCTCTTAATTATAATATAGGAGATGTAAAGTAATCCAGTACGTTTCTCAAATATCCTAACATTCTATTACTTTAGTATACTACATTTTAGAGGGGTATTTTTAAAGGATTCAGACAGTTACTATAATGGAATCGAATTATAAATGATTATATTATTATAGGTCAAGATAAGACTTTATTGATCCCCCATTCACAAGTTGCAGTTTATAAAGTAATTAAAAATATCCCCACCTTCACCAGCTGCAATATTTATGGGATGTACAAATTAATTCATCAATAATTAATCCAATAAATAATAAATAAATGGAGCGTTCTGTTTGATGAGTAGGCCTACTTTCGCTTTAGTACTTACATTTTAATGCTAATGGTTATGTATTATTTAGTAGAAATTTTATTTTGCTTTATTTGTAACAGAGTAACTGTGATTTGCTATTTTTCACTGAGCAAAAGTACTTATTCCTGGTACTTATTCCTTAGTACTGGGTGTTACTGTTAGTATATTCACAGAGGAGTTTCAAAAAGAGGTTTGTTCAATGTTGCTCAGATGAGCAGAAATGTAGGTCATGCGTAGTTATGCTGCTGATGCAAAGTTGCTCTGCTACCTGAGCACACCTGCCAGAACACAGAGGGATAATTTGACTATTCAAAAATGGGAAAAGCTTTTATCTGTGGTTCAGACACTAAACAGAGGGGCCTGCCCTTACCGTCACATCAGAAACCTAATCGAAAATCATCTGTCAAACGCAACTCTGACATATGTTGGGAAGTTGTCACAACACTTTTTCAATGCTGGATTTGTTAAAGAAAAAACCCAAGAAGGTAAAAACAAACAAAAACAAAAATCTGTCATGCAACCTCTTTCAACATTAAGAATTGAATGAATTAGGGTGAAACATGAAAAGTTAAGCCTGCATAATGTGCCATGGTAAAAAAAAAAATGTATTCCTATATTACTTAAGTTATTTTAATCATTTCAGTAGATCTCAAAACAAAACATTTGCATTCATAAAGTAAACTCTCATTATTGCCAAACACATACAATATTAATACAACAAAAGCCTTGTTATATAAAAGCAGAAAAAGTAGAAACTCAGCCTCGTAAAGCACTGCATGTAAAATGGGATAGAGATAGGAAATCACTAACGTATCACCCAACTAATGTTCATTTTACATAACTTATTCTTACAGTTCTCTCTGCCATGTTGACCTTGCTTTGAGCGCCATTTTGCTTGACTGACTAATGTTTCACATCTGTGACTGCATCTGCATTTTGTGATAATAGCAAGAAAAATATCACTTGGCACACAACAAAAAAGTCATTTTGCTTTACAATAGTACTATATGTACACACTGATCAGTAGAATGAGGAACACAACACAACATGTTAAAAGCACAAATAATAAATATATATAGGATAAAGTCTCCTCATTGAACTGACCACATAGACCAAATGCTCTACTAAATTTTCTAACTACTCTATATCTGGCCACTTCCTCTTAAACTTGCTTAAGACCAATGCTAATTGTAAACATTACCATCAAATATCTGTATAGAGCTTCCTCATCAAAAAAAATATCAAAAAAACTGTCTTTATTTTTACACTTATTTATGTTCGGAAATATATACGAACTAGTTTGGCCCTTTTGTGGTGATCTGTTCCACTTCACCCTCTGAAACCCGAGCAAATTGGTTTGATTTCTCTCAAAAACACAGGTAGAAGGCAGAAGCCTGTTCCCAAAAAAGTGCTGAATTTTCTAATTTAAAAAAAAAGTTGTTTTTTCTCTACCATAATTTAAATATAAAATTATTAAAACTTATTCATAAAATATTAATATACTTTTGTGGATATTTTTACCTAGTTTCTTTTTAATATATATATTTTTTCCTCTGCCCTCCTTTTTCCCAACTAATTTTGAGGTAATTTCCTTGTCAACTTTTACTTATTTCTTGAAATTTGTGGGACATTTACCACCAAGTTGGTCATTGCCTTTTCCCATGTTTGTTTGTTTTTTTTACCTCCAAAAATCAAGCCCACTTTCCCTTAGTTTCAAGGGTTTAAAAATGTAATCATTATTAAGCTACATTTTTGTACATGTTTCCTTACAACGTACACGTAAGCAGGATAAAAGTGAAAACAGCATGTCACTACTTCTCCTGCTCCCCCCTCAGTCCTGTCCTCTTCCTCAAACGTAGTCCCTCCTGTTGTAGGAGCTCGGAGCGTTTGACCTCGGCGCGGCGGAGTATGCCACACGACTCTGGGGGTGCACGCTGTACCTCAGTGGTTTCTCTTCCCTGGGAGGGCAACTGCAGCAGAGGATGGACCCTCCAATTAGCAGCAGGGCCGCAGCGGCCCAGCCAAGATACAGCGCCGCCCCGATCTCCATCTTCTGACCAGAGGGGATGACTGGACTGTAGAACTCAACCACGATGGTGTGCGCCGACCAGGAAACGGGCACCAGCTGGGTCAGTGCTGCTGTGACGAACGAGCCGCCTGAGGCGACCATCACCCTGGCTTTAACCACTTCATCCTCGATGCAGTTGGTGCACTTTGCTCCCGCTACAGAGATGAGGAGAGCCACCACGCCAATGATGATGGAGACGACGGTGAGCGCCCTGGCGGCCTGCAGGTCCTGAGGCAAGGCTAGCATGGAGTCGTAGACCTTACACTGCATCTGCCCCGTGCTCTGGAACACACAGTTCATCCACAGGCCCTCCCAGTACACCTGAGCTGTGACAATGTTGGACCCAATGAATGCAGTGACCCTCCACATCGGCAAAGCACAGCTGGTCACACTCAGCACCAAGCCGAGCACTGACAGAATGACGCCAACTAATTCAAGTCCAAAAGACGCCATCGTTCACTCAGAGAGGCGTACGCTCTTTACATCAAAAGCTCCTTTATTTGTCCTTTCTCTCCTCTTGGTTCCTCTTTTATAGAACTTTCTCTTTCTCACCGTTTTCTTTGCTTCCCTTTCCCCTTTTTTACTGTCCAGCAAATGTCTACAGGCCTTCTTGTTTTTGCCCTCACAGCTCCTCTTTGTGGACTCTTCTTTCCACCAGGTACGCCTCCTCTTCAAGCCGTAGCTCCTGCACCAGCTGCTGAATCCAGAAGTGACGATTTGTCACAGTGTGTTTCCTCCCCTCTGCTGCGTGTACGTGTCTGCTCAGATGTTACTTTCCTGTGTTCTGCTGCTCTTAAGGAGTTGATGACCCTTATCCATGTATCGTTTTATTACTAAGTGGTCAGGCCCTCCTGAAAGGTGACATCACTCGTCAGTCCAAGCCAATCAGGCAAGTCCTGGGCATTGGCCTCGTTTACCACCTGGGCGTGTTGGTGCTCGTTTGTGTGCTTTTTCAAATGAAGAGTAGTTTTATGGGTTAACCTTTTGCCCATGGTAGCGCTGGGTGTGTCTGCTTTATTGCTGTCAGGAGGTAATGAGTGGCCAGGCAGAGCTTGTTATGTGGTTGATAGGTGACCACACAAGACTGTAACGGATTTACAAACACGTATTGGATGTGTGTGTGTGTGTGTATATGTGTGTGTGTATGTTTGCATAGAGTTGGATTGTGTTTGACAGAAACTGGGGGAAGAGAAAATGAGAACTATAATATTTTAGCTTTCTCAATCTGCTTTCTTTCTTTAAATATTTGTTGTGATGTGTCACGTTTTTTATTGCCTCGACAAAAACATAATGTGGCCATTTTTATGTTACTTTTTATGACATATACCATTCCCACTGGGTCACACAGTCTATGGGTGATTATACAATAAAATTCGAGTTAATGACAAACTGGAAATGCTGTGAATATATTTTATAGATTTGTGACTGCAGCTTCTGTGAACCTACCCTTTTCCAGCTTTAAAAAGTGGAGCAAACAAGTTCTTTGGTTTCATGTTTGGGAGGATTTATGATAGAAACTGCGGTGCAAACTAAAGCTTAAGCAAAAACAGTGTGATAAACACATAAAACTGAAACATGAGTCGAATGAAAAGACTAAAACCAACAATGTGTTAGTTGGTCTTTCTGTACCGTTTGATCTCTCCTCTTGTTTGTGACACACAGAGAGCCCATTTGTACATACTGAAAACATAAATATTTAAGAAAAGTCATGGATGAATGTGTTTTGTTTTGTTTTTTTAATACTTAATTTCTGCTGGGCAATGTTACTTCTAGCAGTGTATATTATAAAAGTGGAGCAAACTGAACGTACAATTTATCTACGAGGCAGACTGAGTGAGGTACAATTCCTGTTTATTATCAATATCACACTCTGACACACTTTTATCTTGAACAGTATATGTGTACTGTACATATTATCGCACTTCAATATTAATCAAACACGTCTACAATAGAATAGCTATCCCAGTAACCATAAGATAAAGCCCGATAAAAGGCTATTCATTGAGATTATCTGCGTGTTTAGGAAGGAAACAAATAATCTTCCAACAATTCAAATCATATCTGACTGTCAGCGCTATCAAACTCTTTGTTTACATGCTTAAACAAGAAATATTTGATGCCGTAGTCTCTGCTGGACAGCACTACTACAGTTTGTTCTCCAGCAAAGACTGTCTTGTGCAAAAGTGAGAAAGACAAACACAATTGTTATAGCAAACATTGTCTTTATGGCAGATGATATTTGAATCCAGGTGTCTGTCCCTAACCATGCTTTTAGAAACCAGGGTGCAAACAGCCAATGTTGCTATTTACAACCGGGTGTATAATCGCGGGAAAGGATTATACCGGTGTCAGGTTGAAACGCCGTCGGTAACAATGTAATATAAGGAACTGGAAAGTCCCTCTTAGTGGGGCTGGAGCAGTGGTGGGTTGATCCAACAAACCCCAAACTTTCACCCAGGAACCCACTGTTTGCTTCTTTTTTTCAAACCTACCCACATGCTTTTGTTGCACGGAGAAATTAACATAAAAAGGTGTTTTACCGATGTTGTAAGTTTATTAGGGATGGACCCAAATATTTGGCGATTCGGATATTCGTTAATTGGGTAGGTATCAATGAGCCTAATGAGTTTCTCATTAGGCTCAATATAGGCATTCTGATACTGTAAATGATGAATGTCATTTCAGTTTTGTAATCTTGTTGCTTCGCCTGTTACGCACACAGTGACCGGAATGATCATTTTACCCAACGATTACCCAGCAGAGTCAAGCCTTTTCGGTATCGGTGTGAAAAGCACCAGAGTGGAGTGCTTTCCTGCAGCACAGAGCAGGTGAATTTTAGTGTCTTCTATAATGAGGACACTTATAACAGACACACAGCTGAATTTAACAGACTAATTTAGAGCACTGGACAGATTGTTGTACTGATAACCGTCAGGGTTTTTCTTGACTTTATAAATTACTAAAAAGTGTCACAACCACTGTCAAACAGTTTGGAGGCACAGCAGGTTCTCTCCTTCTCTCTCTCTCCAGACACAGAAAACTGTCACAGTCCGCCCATTACGTAAAATTGACACGGCCTCCCCAGAACGTCATCAAGATACCTAGTGGGCCATACGTAGACGTGAAAGTCCACTGACCAAGCAGCAATATTTGAGAAGTTTGAATAAGAATGTTTCGACATTACTGGTACAAAAAAATTGTAAATCAACTCTGAATAATATCCATATCAGAATTATTTCTATCATCTGTTTTAGATTTTACATAATGAAACTTTAATGCCAGCTATACAAGTTTTAGCCATACGTGTTTGGTCTTTCCACATTTATAAATACTGTAACAGTTTCACATATATTTGTGTTGTTTAAGTTTCACTTGAAAGCTATATCTCTCACGAGTCAATGAATGAGTTTCAGTTCCCTGTTGATTTTTTCTGTGTGTCAATTTGTGAGTGTGAGCTCTTCCTCGTCTCCAGCTGCAGAGCAAATACACAAACGATCTATCATCATATACAACTGGGTGTGTGGAGAGGGTATTTCACAGGACACGCTGTATGAATAACAGGTTTATCTATTTGGTTAGCTGCCAAAGGAAATTCAGTCAATAGGTGCAGGGGTCAGCAACTCCTGCCAACACACTGATTATACTTTAGTAACCTAAATACAGAAGGGAAGACAGAAAGTTATTTTAAAAAATGCAGGAAGTAGGCTACTGATAATGTCCTACTGGAAGAGTTTTAAAAATCTGAAGTTAAAGTACAATACATGTAGACATACAAAAATATGTTATTGTTATTTTTTCATAACTTTACTTTTGATTCAGTGTTTCAGAGATAAACAGCTCATACTCTAGGAGAGTGACTTAAATGCGTTTTGGATCTGACCCACTAACCCTAACACTGGTATGGGATGAGTTTAGCTGCAAGTATGTGGTGTGTTGTTTAGCATAAATGTTAAATTAAAGAATTATTTCATTGTAAATATGGCTGACCTGATGGTAAAATGAAGCGGCAATCTCCTTGACTGAAAAATGAAGCCAACATGAAGTGCCAAAAACTTCAGTTCCCTAATGGCAGTGTGAAGCTGGCTCTAAAAGCATGTAGATCCTCATAGAAGCCCATGTTATAATGTCTGTAATTTACAATATACAATGTAACAGCAGAAATAAACATGTTTACAGACTGATACAAAAAACAGCGTTGGTCTCTAGCAACATTTATCATTAATGACAACAGCAGGGGTGGTTTTTTTTTTTAATTACTCACCTGTTCAAATGTTATTTAGGCTTAAAGATACACATACTTAAAGGTGTGGCCACTTTGACAGGCTGTCTGTGAGGTTTCAGTGCAGTCTAAGAGTCAGATCCACCCCAACACAACCCTTATCGTAATATGGTCATTCCTTGCTCCAAAAAACAAACTGCCAATAGCTGAATTTGAGGCTTCAAAACGGCAGTCCACGAATCAATAGGTAATGTCAGGGTAGCTATGTCCATTACTTTATACAGTCTGTGGGTAAAATTGGGGGGGGGCACAACTAACTAAGGGACAACAATTACAAGACAAATACAAGCTCTTTGTTACCTCAGTAATAATGTAACAATTACTGTCTATCTATTGCTGCTGCTGTACTTATTTATTTGGACTTTCACCTAGGAGACTAATGTTTGTGTCCTGTGTGAAACCAAAGGTCAAGGTGACAGAGATGGCAAGACGTACTGCATGTCAAATTACATATGTCACTTACTCGTTAACTTCAGAAAGTGAAGTTATAAAACAAATGTAGTTATTTTAACCAAAATTATGATGTTTTTTTTCCTCTGGGGATGAGAGCCCCGTTTTCTGTGAACATGGAAGTTTATTTCGAAAAAACAAAGCGTTGATGGAGCGGAAGCTGACACATCCAAACATTCAGTCGAGGGGTACGTAGAGCGTCATAGTTTGATGTGTAGGACCATTGACCATGCTGCTGTATTTGATTAGTTGAGAGTGAAAACATGCTGACAACAGAAACTAAAACTCCTTTTTTTAAGTGTATGAATGATAGCAAGTAAACATTCGAGAAAAGGTAGGGCTCATTTATGCTCAATTTAAGATATCTGTGTGCTGACACGAACAGACCCTTATTCCATATTCTGCGCTCATTTTTTCTGCATTCGTGAATGTTTTTTTAAGCTTATGAATAGTGGCGAAATGAAGCAGTGCTACCAGAGATTGTGTGGGCAGTGTAGTGTCGTAGTTAAATTCAGCTGTAGGAGACAACAAATACATTTTAAAAATGGGGGATCTAAAAGAATTGGCACTATAGTGAAACTAATTCTCTGTCCACGTCATGACGTATTTAATAATCTGTAAGGCTAGAATGCTGCCACCGTTAAAAGGTACATTATTAAGGAGGACCTCATAAACATGTTGCATACCGTATTTGAAGACCGTACAGTCAATACTAGTTTTATGTTGAATAGATTCACTGCATCAAATGAATATTTTCTCTGCCAAAATCTCAAGTTTATCTGTATTTATTTTTTTAAAATATCTCTCAACCAATCACAGCCTTTCATTTCAAACTGCTTGTTTCAAAGACAAACGGGGATTTTCGCCATCAGCCCTCACAAGGTCAATGGTCAGTGTCAGTACCGCTCTATAAACGGACCCTCAGTTACTTAGTAATAAGTCCTTTGAAAGAGGTATGGAGCCTTGGATTTAATGGCTGCTCAGAGATTTATGAACACATTGAAAACTGCCGTTAGAAGCTCTTTGATGACACACTGTCACAACCACACAGCTATCCTTCTGTCTCTGTGCGCACAGAAAACTCCAGAGTACATCAAACAAACCCAAGATGTATATTTCACTGGTGCATCAAAGCCATTATATAACTAAAAAAAGTACAACAAACAGCATGGAATAATTATATGAGATTAAGATATCAGTTTGGGTCCTCTTAAACCTCCAAGTGACTCTGTATGGGATATTTAGGTCAGATTATGGCACAGTACAGACACAGTGAAATGACAAACATTTCAAGAGTAGAAAGTGCTGCCTCCCTTTGGGCAGAGCAGTGAACAGCACACAGAAGGGCAAAACTTTAGAAAGTTCAGCACTTTCGTTTTCTGTCAGGGTTATAACATTTAAAAGTTTCAAAACCCCGACTGCCGTATATCATAGCACTTGCCCTTGCACTGACCCCTCTTTGTTGCCCTTCCCGACTCCCTCCACATCAATTTCACATAAATAGCTCTGTGATCTTCTTTGAACATGAAAACCTTGCATGTTCACTTTTACAATCGGCCTTCAGTCTGATTCAAAGAACACACACAGACCGAACATAACAGATTCTTGAGCTTCTCTCAAAGCTGACCTCAGCCTTTATTTCACGACCTCTTCAGCTTTCACTAACTTGTTTCAAATATTCTCTATTTGTTTTAAGAAAGTCATTCTAATTATTAAAGTAAGACAATGACTAAATGCATATTGAACTCTGTAATTTTCTAACCTCACAGTGTCATGAAATCATGGTGCTGCCTCAGATTTCTTGTGGGAGGAACCACCTGCATTAAATCAGTGGTCAAAGGCCTTGCATCTTGTGCATTTCCTTGGTAAACTGATTTCACTGGAAATATGTGACAAAGTGAGCCAGGAGTTTCACCCTCTGTTGAAATCAACAACAGCACTGAGGAATGCAGAAGGCCTGCTATAAAACTGAACACAACCTCAATGAAGCACCTAGATCTGCTTTTTACTCAGATACCCCTCTAAGACAAGACAGTGGACACACTTGAAATTTCGATTTGCAGTGGTGTTAGAAATGAAAAAATTTGTTAATGTCACAAAGAAAGTCATAAATAATATAAATTGCAATATCTTCCTGTAGGTATTTTGTTACTGTTAAATCAAGCAACATGTTGAATGTTTTCCCAGTTTCAAATACAGTTTCAGTTCCACGAAGTGCCAACCTCTGTCCTCAGGGCTGCAAATTTGGGTCAGTTTGTGTGTAATGATAATAATAATAATACTAATGAAAGACAGAAAGAATCATGAAAGTGCCAATGAATTGTGACTTCAGGGTTCAAAAACTAGCCAGATTTCCTCAGCATGATTATGATTTAATTTTAAAACAAGGCTACAAAACCTGAGCACAAATGTTGTCTCTTTATGTCTAATTTAGCATCCAACATTTTATTTATCACCCACAGTACAGTCACTGCGATCAACATCAAAATGTATCCCTTGAAACCTGAAAGAAAGGTCTATCAAAAATAAAAGACAAAGTTGAACTGAGGATACAGACACACACACACACACAATTATTCTCATTCTCTTTGATGAGATACATTATTAAGATGCATTAAATTGGTGAAAAAGGTCAGATCAAAAGGGATTCTCAAGACTGAGGTTAATATTTTGCGTGATACATGGAATCGTGCAGCCTTAACAAAAGGTAGCTTAAACAATCGATATTGAGCTTTGGACATGTCTTGACTGAAGCCTGGTGTAAATACACCCGCAGATTGGTATTGTAAATATCATATTGTCTGCCCAAGAGATCTCAAGACATGTTAAGTGGAAAAGTTAATTTAAGTTCACACTAAATACTTTCAAATTTAGCCTGTTGAAGCTGTTTGATAAAGACTACTGAGAAATAAATATGTGTGATCTTTATAACCTTGCTTAAATATCAAAGTTTAATGTGGCCTATGACTCTTGCACAGTACTGTAATTTGGCTGTACGTAACTGCTTCCTGTCTCACTGTCAAGGAGAAAGTAGCAGTTTTTCTGAGAGGGGTCTGGTACACAACGCCTCATGACAACGATAGGGGATTAATATGCATTATCCAGAACAGCAAAAAAAAAAAATCGTACGTTTGGGTCCTGCATATGTTTGCCATCAAGGTATCAATACATTTTTTAAATATTTGTTGTTTTAAACGTAGTTACGCCAACGGTGGCTAGTGTTAGCCTCTGAAGTTTTATGGTAGGATTTGCTTTTTTCTGTGGATAATATAAGCTAAATGTTGATATATGACTGTGTGTTCGGCTTTATTAAAGGTTTTTAGAAAGAGTGACACAAGGACATAGGTCTAAAATTGTCTTAATATGTTGACTATAAAGCTCAGGTAGATTATTTGTTTTAAAGAAGATCAAATATGGATTTGAAGTTTTTCTATTGTGCATGCCATTTGGTGCAACTTATACAGAAATGTATACTGAAATAAGCTGTTTACAGCTGAGAAAAACATTTTTGTTGACGTTAACTGAATTTAAAATAAAAACTAGAATAAAACAAAAATAAAAACAAAAACTCAACTTTTTACATTTGATTTAGGCTTGAAGTTATACATCAATAAGGGCACAGCAGCTTGAGTGACAGGCTTTCTGCCTTAAGTGTCCTCAGCTTCTTAGTCAGATCCACCCCTCGCCCTTATATGGTCACTTCCAGCTCCAAAAAAAAACAAGATGGCAACAGCAGAAAAGCTAAACTTGAGGCTTCTAAATGGCAGCCCACAAACCAATAGGCTGTGTCAAGGTAGCTACACTTGAAGTTTCAGTTCTGTAATTTCGCTGCTAGATAGCACTAAATCCAATAAAAAAGATTGTGGTCTTGATTAAATAATGAAAATGTCCAGACAGACGAGATATGTTTACTCAGTTTACATTAAATCATCATAATGCGGTGGAACCGACACAGTTGATTGAGGACATTCTTCACATTACGACTTCAGCAGCATGTCATCCATAGTTTGTGAAGGAGTAATGCAGGAAAATCGCTGAGCGCAAGACCATATTTGGTCCGTCTGAAGTTTTCGTCACAGGTACTGATATTCAAAACAGACTGAGTCACCTGTCATTCAGGACATTACTCCACCCTCCTGCTGCTTGAGGTGAAACTGAAAATGGGGAGGTGGTAATTAAGAGAGGGAATATGAACTGAATAAATGTTATTTCTTTATTTTTTCTTCAATAAGAATTTTACATTGTGCCAAAGTTGGGTGTTTTATTGTGCATGTGGTGCCACACGCAAAGCAGTTACAGGTCTCCTTCAGTTATACTTAATGAGACTGGATGGGTGGGGGAGGGTAAACAGGTTATGTGTTTGGGAGGTTTGGGGGAGTGGACCTGAAGAGGAAGCACTGATGACGGTTAGCTGTTTTTTCCTCCATCGCCCCTCCTCTCTCAGAGGGAGGAGATCATATGTACCTGTTCTTCTGAATCCTCTCCCATTCAGCAAACTCTCTTGACTAACAGAGCACTTGCCTCCATCACAGAGGAGGACAAACAACCCAAAGGCTTACGTCACTGCCACAGAGGAGCTACAGTCTGCAGAAAGGCCTTTCAAGTCAGGACTGAAAAGAGAACAAATAGGTTGTCCACAATGGTGTCCACTGGGCTACAAATTCTGGGCGCAGCTCTGGGAACCCTGGGCTGGATTGGTGCCATTATCGTGTGCGCCCTTCCCATGTGGAAGGTCACTGCCTTCATCGGCAGCAACATCGTGACCTCGCAGACTTCATGGGAAGGTATTTGGATGAGCTGCGTGGTTCAGAGCACAGGCCAGATGCAGTGCAAGGTTTACGACTCCATGCTGGCCCTCAGCCCTGACCTCCAGGCCGCCCGGGCCCTGACGATCGTCGCCATCGTGGTGGGCATCATGGCTATCCTGCTCTCTGTAGCTGGAGGGCAATGCACCAACTGTGTGGAGGATCCATCATCCAAGACCAAGGTGGGCATTGCAGCCGGAGTTCTGTTCATCATTGCTGGGATCCTCTGCGCCATCCCTGTCTGCTGGACGGCCCACACCATCATCCGAGACTTCTACAATCCGCTGATGGTCAACGCCCAGAAGAGAGAGCTGGGAGCTGCGCTCTACATCGGGTGGGGAGCAGCCGCCTTGATGCTGATCGGAGGTGGGATGCTTTGCTGCCACTGCCCCTCTAAGGATGAAGGCTCCTACACTGCAAAGTACAAAGCTGCCAGATCTGAGGCCTCAGCACCAGCGTCCGGAAAAGATTACGTCTAGAAGGCAGTAAAAAAGCGGTGTTTACCGGGACAGATGAACTGGTGCTTCTGGGTTATGATTGTTGATATTTTAGGTTGTTACTTGTGCAAAAAGTATTCCTGAGTTTCACTCCTCATGAGAGTGTTTAAGTGGAATAAACAGCAAGAAGGGAACCACACCCAAGGAGGAGTTTTAATTTTCATATGCATTCATTTGTATTTGTGCGATTGTTAATATGAGTATTAGTCATTTGCAAGTTTTTTCTGAGCGGTATGAATATTCTATAATTACAAAAGTTGAAATGCTGTATGTGGGTTGTTTTTATAAGCCATATGTATGTAATTCATGATGTGTCAGTTGAACTGTAAATAAATATTTTGTTTACAAATGAGAGATTACTTACTTTTTATTTTCACACACATTCACAGAGCAGCTGTGTTCGACTTCATCCAGTTGTTTTTAAAATGGAGCAAATCAATATATCATTCAAAATCTTTTATTGTTTTCCCTGTTTTAATGTTCTTTTTACACATTTAGTCATACATAAATGTCTTTTCACCACTGTGTTCAACCAAAATAAGTATCCTTTTTGAAACAGAACACCTTCACAGCATTTGAGAGGCACCTATTGTCTGACAGACTTGTAGATCAGGTTTAGGTGTGGCAGAAAAAGGAGGCGAGGTGGTTGGAAACTGGTCTTTGTTCAAACTGTGAGCCTATAGGCAACAGTGTTTGTACTTCATACAGACTCACAGGACCAATTTTTCATCTCTTCAGAGATTAAATATTAAAAATGCCAGGAAATATTCATATCACTTTGCTATGATCTTTAAAAGTCAACATTTCCTTTCTCTGTCAATCTATTTTGACCGATGTGATTAAAGTCCCTTAATTGAACATTCTAACCTAGAGTTAATAGTTCACACTGTATGTCTGAATAAACAAGCTCATTAACTTAAACTTTTAAAGTTTGCCTCCATGTGTGCTAGCTGTATATATGGAGGTGACAATGAACTGATTCTGATTCTTAATTGGATTACACAACTGTTGTTAACTTTTTCCACTTAATGGTCTGTTTTTAGTTGAACATGCTGACCCAAAATCTGAAATCTTGAGTTTGTGTTTGCTCAAGGCTGGATCTGTGTGGTGTGTGTGTGTGTGTGTGTGTGTGTGTGTGTGTGTGTGTGTGTGTGTGTGTGTGAGCACAGGTGGGATCTGGAGCCATTGTTCCCAGTCTCAAAGTCTTGCTTGAGGTAACAAAGCTTGTATGTGTGGGAACAATGAACAGAGAGAGGACAAGGTTTGTGGATATCAGATCTCGGCTTTCCCCTTTTGTGTGGGAGCACAGAAACTCCACCCTGAAAGTTTGAACCACAATGGGAAGCAGTTATCTTCTCACAGTGCGACCTCAGAGCATCAGAGCACAGCAAACACTTCCTCAAGCAGGTGTAAGAGTGGAGGAGTACATGAGAGCAGTAATAACCCCTGTTGAGTTTTAATCTTTTAGACGTGAAAGTTTCTTTAAAAGCAACCTCTTCCGGTGTAGAAGTTCAGTCCTGGCTGCGGTGGCTTTATCATGGCTTCTCAGGGCCTCCAGATCATGGGCGTGCTGCTGGCCTTCATTGGCTGGCTGGGCACCATCATCACCTGTGCTTTGCCCATGTGGAGAGTCACTGCTTTCGTTGGGGCGAACATTGTCACCGCCCAAGTGATCTGGGAAGGCCTGTGGATGAACTGTGTGGTCCAGAGCACAGGCCAGATGCAGTGTAAGGTGTATGACTCCATGCTGGCTCTACCTCAAGACCTGCAGGCTGCCAGGGCCATGGTGGTCGTCTCCGTGATCGTTGGGGTGTTTGGCATCCTCATGGCCGTGGTTGGAGGAAAGTGCACCAACTGCATGGAAGACGAAGTGGCCAAAGCCAAAGCCTGCATCGTGTCCGGAGTGATCTTCATAATAGCCGCCTTGTTGATCATGATCCCAGTATCGTGGTCGGCTCACGCGGTCATCAGGGATTTTTATAACCCCCTGGTAGTCGCGGCTCAGAGGAGAGAGCTGGGGTCTGCACTTTATATTGGTTGGGGCTCCGCTGGGCTGCTGCTGCTGGGAGGAGGCCTGCTCTGCAACAACTGCCCCCCAAAAGACGGCTCAAGACCCTACATGCCTGCCAAGTTTGCCCCTGTGAGAACCGTGTCTTCAAACGTGGACTATGTGTGAGTGTTTAGACTGCAGCAAGTAATGTCTCGACAATTTTCATATTTGTTAATGCTCTCACTGAAAGTGTCACAGAGGGATCTATTTCTCAAAAATGTTGATGCTAAGGCTGACACAAACAAGAACTTGGTCTATTGGGTTGGTTTGAAAATAATATACACTCGGACTTTGAAATACTTTAACCCAAGAAATAATGTGGAGCACTGAAGTGACAAAAGACAGCCCAGTAAAGTATTTTATCCAGTTGTTGTTTTTTTTTTGTTTCTGGAGGAAAGTTGTACCTACTAAAGATTGACATTTGCTGTCAATTGTCAGTTTTCACATGGAATTGTTTTTTTTTTGTTACAAATAGACATTGTCTTTATTGTGAATCTAAGGAGTGAAAACCTGTAACATTTTTCACAGAAAAAATACTATTTTACCTACATACCTACTATTAATTGTTTTATTCATAGAGAGAGTGGTGCAATACATACATCTTTTATTACATTTTTAGGATGTATAAGTTATTGTATAGATTGCTGCCTAGAGACGTTTTGAAATTTTAACAATTATGAAGAATGGAGATTTTTTTTAAAGCTCATTGTAATCTTTGACAGTGTGTGCTTGAAATGGGTTTTGTAGTTTTTTAGTCGACGATATAATTATATAATGATCACTGTCTTTTAACCGTAAAAAATAAAGCTTCTTTGTTCACACGTTCCTTTCTCATGTTCACTTCGCACCTGCAGAAAACACTATAATAAAACTGAAACTTAACTTCTCAATAAGCACTGGTGATAAGGCACTCAGGAATTTGGGGGAGTAGACTCCTGGGAATTTACTGTATCTGCCCGAGATGTTTGCCATGGTGTAATCCGCTGCCCTTGTATTAAGATAGTAATTTACCGTTTCTGTCCTGAGTAAAATGGACCTCGCTGCCAGAGACAACACTGCGCTGTGTATGCTCGGATTCATGTTGCTAAGGAACTGTTTTATATCTCCAAAGAATGGATATTTACAGTTTGCCCAGTGAGAGCACTTCTGCCAAGTCCTTTCAGCCTGATGTATCCCGAACCTCTTTAATGGTTTTCTTTTTGTTTACACACATTTTCAATTGAAACCAGTCTGACAAGAAAAACAATACACCCCTGTAATTTTTCACTTTTGTGTCCGTTTCCATTTTGGCCTCTCAGATGAGATACGGCCAGTGGTGGAGAAAGTATTCAGATTACGTTGGTTGAAGCATCAGTACCACAATGTATAAATTAGGGCTGGAAATCACAGGAAGCCCCGCAATATAATGATAATAAATAAGTAATGATACAATATTATTGCAATTTTAAATGTTTTGCAGTACAGTAATAATGCAATAACATGGACTGTGATGTATTCAGGTTTATTACCCTTTTAAACTGCAAAATATGTCCCAGAAGGAAACTTTGTCAACATTTGTGTTATCTTTTAAGAAAGTTTTTTTAGTCTGTAGATCTCATTTGTCATGAACTGATCTTTATTTTCTAGTAGGCTACCAAAAGTTTAATCTGTATTTGCAATATTAAAAAAAAGTTATAAAAATAGATACTTATCACCCATGTACTGATACAATCACACACTATCCTGACATTATGCTATATCAAAAATGTCCCCTCATCCCCTGGTTAAAATAGTTTGTTACTTTATTGTAGGTCAAAGTGCAGAAATATTATCAATAAAGTGTACTTATAAAAAAGTATAAGTACACAGCAGAATGACCACCTTCAATGCTAGAGTATATGATGGATTATAATGTGAGTGTGTGAGAAACATTTGAATGTTTTAGCTGGTCAAGCTGGAGCTGTATTTAACTATTTTATACAGTAAGTCTTGAATAATCTCGTACAGTTAATTTAGTTAGTTAATTTTATTCATAAAGTGCAATATCACACACCAGGGGCTTTACAATCTCTACAGCATATGACACCCTCTGTCCCACTGTTTCATAGTTTCATCAATGCATCATTTTTTATGAACTGATCACATTTTTGTGTGTAAAATCTTAATCATTTAAGTATAGCAGTCAAATAAGTAATATCTTCAAAGTGCAATAATACCTCTCAAGGTAAGTATCTCAAAATATGTACTTAAAAATAATACCATGATTAATGTACTTTATGTTTCACCAAATTAGACATCTCAAAAAAACATTGCTGACAAAAAATCTGTTTATTGTCTGAATGACAAACATGACACATTATGAATACATACGAGTCTTTCTGAAGTGCTTATGCTGCAAAAAACATCAGAAGAGTCTTAGACTGAATTAATATTGAAATTATAACACAAAAAAGAAATGAATAAGCCTCGATCTTAACTCCATGTTGCATTTTGGTAACAGGCAACATACCTTGTAGAGTCTATTGCATGTTTCGGAAACAAAAGGTCGCAGTGTGTTAGTAAAAGAAATGTTAATCACAATGCAAATCACAACTTGATAACCAACAGGTTTGTGCTGTATGTAAAGTCAGTTGCCTTTTAAAGGGTTCCCATTTAATGCAGCAACTCAGACGAATTCCTTCCCGGGAGTTGTGGATTTAGGCGCCGAGTACTTTGCTCCATTATAGCGGTCTCCTCCTGATGGGCACTGACAGCAGAGAAGAGTACCACCTATCAGCAGCAGTCCTGATGCTCCCCAGCCCATGTACAAACATGCACCCAGCTCCCTCCTCTGGGCGTCAGGGACCAAGGGGTTGTAGAAGTCCTTTATGATAGTATTAGCAGGCAGAGACACAGTGACCAGACACAGAGCTCCACTCAGGACAAAGAAAACACCTGCGGAGATTGCCACTCTGGCTTTTGCTGCTTTGTCCCCGACACAGGTGGTGCATTTCCCTCCGACCACAGAGAGCAGCAGGCCAAACAGAGAGAAGAGGATGGCGATGACCACCATAGCTCGAGCCGCCTGGAGGTCCGGAGGCAGGGCCAGCAGGGAGTCGTAGACCTTGCACTGCATCTGTCCGGTGCTCTGCACTACACAGGTCATCCACAGTCCCTCCCAGATAGTCTGAGCCACCACGATGTTGTTCCCAATGAAAGCAGACACTTTCCACAGAGGCAGCATACAGATCAGTATGTTTCCAATCCATCCAAGCACCGCCAGCCCGACGCCCAGAATCTGCAGCCCTAAAGATGCCATTGCTGTTTGGTGGTGGTCCTTCTCCTTCTTGCTCCGTCTCAGTTCTTTACTGGCTGCCAACTGAAAACTCTACCTCTGCAGGCAAGTTTTATATGACCCACAGATGCCTCAGAGCAGCCCCCCTCCTCTGGGTGGGCTTTGGCTTCATTGCTCAGATATAAAACATCCATCACGCTGCCTTTGAGGTCAGAGGTGTTTCTCCACTACAAAGAGGCCCTGTGGTGCCCAGGCAGAGCTCTGAGAAAGAAAGGGAGCTTGAACAGTGTGCCTCAGTCAAAAGCTTGCTGCAGGAAATGTCTGATGTTGTGAAGTTGTGAAAGTTTGCAAAATGTGAGCAAACCAATAACAGGTAATAAATTGAGCAGCGATTCCCAAGCAGTTAGTATAGTATGTTGAGAAACTGAGAAACGTTGTGCCAGTATATACAGTAAATATAAAAATATATACACATTACTGTACAGTATACTGCAACATGCCCAAGCAACCAGATGGAATTTTCATAAAAGCTGGTGATTTTAATCTACTCATCCTTCAACTCCAAAGGTGAGGCAGTATCAAGGACAATTTTTAATTTAATTTTGTAAAACTCTGTTTAAAAAAATGACTGATAAATTCACCTTGTACCTTTATACAAATAAGGCTGTAGTTAACAGCTATGTCACAGTTGTTGGCAACTATTTTAAGCACTTCTCATGTAATACTATGTTCCAATGTATTAATCCTATGGACAGTGTCAGTAGAAGTCCAATCCATTTACCATTGCGAAAAGAGGGGAAATAACACAGACAGAAAAACAGCATAACCTCACAAGGCTGTTGCCAAGTTTATCCTGACAGACTTACAGCCATTCACTTCAGTGGAGTGAAGTTCGTTTAGGTATGCTGGATAACTGCTGATAAGTATGCCACGTATGAAGTTCAAGCTGCTCTAATAAGGTTATATGCAAATTAACAAGGACTATAGTTATGGTTTGTTTGTTTTTTTACTCAAAGGAAAGTGAATATTCTAACATAATAACTGTGAATATGTGAATAAATACTGCGGTTAAACCTTATAGTTCACTTAGTTTATTGATCTAGGTTGGGTCAAAGAAAAAGCCGCATGATAAGTCACACGGGATAGGTGAGAAACCTCAGTGCATGTCAGTTTGTGGAGATTGCATAGAGTTTGTGTCAAAAAGAAAATAATGTGGTGTCTTTTTTTCTGCACCAAATTATGGAGAGAAGTACCGGTGAGAGTATCAATTAGTATCGCTATTTATAAGGAATAGCTGTAACAGTATTGATTACATCCTAAAGATAGCCATCCCCATTTAAAATTCCACATGAATTCCACTGCAATAAAATACATAAAGTTCAGTCCTACCATGATCCAGATGTGTGAATCAGTGTCTTTATCCTTGAAGCATGGGTTGCCATCGTCCTTGACCAGCTTTGGGTGTGCAAACTCCAAACGATCCTCACAATTAAAACCAGGCCTGTTGTAAAACAAGGCAAATGTTTTTGTCTTTCAATTTTTTATATTATGACAATCAAATTAAAACTTGAGACAGATAAGATTTCACAAATATCAAACTGTGTTTTAAATAATAGTTAGCCTCGCTGGGATAATCTAGTTAAGGTCTGACCTGTCCATGTAAAATGATTTTTGATCTAGAACTGGTCTAATGTGGTCAACATGTGAAAAAGCAGTAAAATCTCCCTTTTTTGCATATTCCTAAATAAAATAAAAGTTTTATAAATGTGAAAGTGGGTTTCAGACAGTCAGTCGGTGCTTTACCTTAATTATCTAACATGCTTTCACAACAGTAAGAGCTGCAAAAACCTTGGATCTGTCACTAAGCAGTGCAGGTTACTTTTCCTTAACTCTCCCCTCATTAACTGCTGAATCAGAAGCTACAAATCGGAAGCTAACTTCACAGTCATATCTGAACCGCACGCAAAACATGGCGACTGCGGTCACCTCATTTAACTTTACCTCATTTAACTTTTAACTATACTGAAGTTAAACTTGACCACTCCTGTTAAACGGAGTTTCTCAATTCGCTTTACAAACAAAGACAGACCACAACACTCAATAAATGTCTTAGCTGAGCTTCGGACAATTTTAGCTTTACATTTAGCTTGAAAATAGCATGCTAGTCAACACAGGGAGAATACATTTTCAACTCACCAAATCCCGGTTAAAAACTGACACAAAAAAAACAGACTCCAGGAACGTAAACGTAAAGTGAACACAAATCCTCCAAAAATCATGGAAAAACACAAATGTATATTGTCTTACTTTTAGTTTCCCTTTTTCCTCGCTCCTGTTAGCCACGCCCCCCTCGGTGGGCTCGTGCGTTTTACTTCGCTCTGATAGGTCCTCTCTGGCCAGCACGCGGCGCTACAGCCACAGTGATTGGCTGTTATCGCCGCATCGGTTAAAGCAACAGTACATAAATTAAAACAGACCTTTTTCCCGGCAGACATGTTGACATTTCCTAGTAAGAAAAGCATGGGTGAAATTGATAATATTAATGATGGCTTGGTTCCATTAAGTGTTCCAGTAAGATATTCAAGTGAGCCAGCATGCACAATGCCAGCACCTCCCCAGAGTGGAATGCAGCCATCATTAATGTTAAAAATCCCAACTGTGTATTTCCTATAATGACAAGTCAAAGTGTCTGTTGTGAAAGGGGTCTGTATCAAAAATAATCAAAACTACCATTATTAAGATGGCCAACAGGGGCAAACGCGCTGCAAGTGTATTTATTTGTTTTATAATGTATACAACCTAAAAAACATGCAGACAAACAAAGCACAAGCAAATTGTGGGAAGATCAGCATTTGGAAAACCTGCTGCAAATCCCTAACAGTTGGGCTTTTGTGCAGAAATATGGAAGTTATATAGATAGAAAATGTAGTGCCAAAGCAAAGGGCTGTCTGACAGCAAGGCAAAGCAGTGAAAATACTCCAAATATAGTGTCCACTCCACCACAGAGAAATACTGAGCGTTGGAGTGCAAACAGGGAGTGCAGCGTCCTCTATCTACTGTCCACAGATAAGTGGGCTATCATGTACAGTACCACTTCAAATATCCTGAACTATCCCTATCAGATCACTGTTGCTCACAGATTGATGGGAAAAGGTAATCAATTTACATGTTTTAAAGATGATGGTGTTGATGTAGGGCCACAGGAGCTAATCTGAAAGAGCTGAAAGTTTGTTTGTTTGTTTGTTTGTTTTAACGGCTGGGAACCACTGTGTATCTAATTCTTTACTGTTACATTTTATTCTGCAAAAAGTGAAAATTGAATTTATAAAATATATTGTAAACCGTAACTCATTTTTATTTTGGTTAAATATTGACATCTATACTACATCTTTATTCCTGTAAGAATTTAAAGTTCTGATATGATCAAATATTTTCTCTAATATCTTTGGGAATATCCTTTACTCCTGTCTTTGTTTGATCTGTTTTGGTTCATTTTAGTATGGATGTTTGGCAACATGTCTGATCATTATGAGGAAAAACAAGCAAACTCAACAGTTCAGCTGAGCCTCACTGTTAATCAGTGCAAGTGGAAACACTCTGCCTGATTGCTGCACTGGGAAAAAAAGCATGAAATAAGGTGGCAACTAGGCAGACATCAATAAAAATGTGAAGATGAATCTCTCTGTGTCTTTTTTCTTCTCATGATTCAGATAAAAACATGACAGTGAAATGATGACTGCACTTTAACCCTTTAACAACTGGATCAATATCTGTTTTCTTGAGCTGCATTCAGATGCTTTTCACTACCATTTAAACCTCTGAAACCTGAGAAAATTGGTTTGATTTCTTTCAAAAACACCCCAAAAACATGATGAGCAACTTGACAAGAAATGTTCTGAGAACTGCAAAACATTAGTAAGAGGTGGCAAGAAAATGTTCTGAAAAGTAGCTTAGGAGGATTGTCAGAAAACAAGGGAAAATGACCAGAAAACTATAATTATATTTAAAATTTTGTTATGGTCTTTATTTAATTTTTTTTTTTTTTTAAAATACTGTCTTGATGTCATTTTCTCTTTTTCATGTTATTTTTCTTGTTTTGTTTTGTTTTTTTAAATGAAGTGAATCGATTGGGATATTTCAAAAGCGAGTGTTTCACTTTCTATTTTTATTTAAGGTAAAACATTTGGTGTGTGAAGAGCTGCAGTCTCAACTTCTACCACTGTGTGTGGTTGACAATACAGAACTGACTAAATGACCTCAGGTGGTTTCAATGTGAACAATTTCGAACAACCAATCAGAGGAGCCCACAGCCTGCCATGTGAGCACAAAAGCTGCAGGTAAAAAAATCACATCTCTGTATTTCATTGCTGTCGCTCAGTGTGAGACAAATATGGCGTCTGCAGGCCTCCAGATTTTGGGCATTTTTCTGGGCACGATTGGCTTCCTGGGAGACATCATCATCTGCGCCCTGCCCATGTGGAAGGTGTCCGCTTTCATCGGGAACAATATTGTGACAGCGCAGACTTTTTGGGAGGGCCTGTGGATGAACTGTGTGAAACAGAGCACCGGACAGATGCAGTGCAAGGTCTACGACTCCCTGCTGGCCCTGCCACGTGACCTGCAAGCAGCCCGCGCTCTGGTTGTCATCTCCATTCTGATCGTCTTCATGGGAATCCTGCTTGCCGTCGCAGGGGGGAAGTGCACCAACTGCATTGAAGATGAAGGAGCCAAGAGCAAGGTAGCCATTGCTGCGGGGGTGTTCTTCATTGTCGGTGGTATCCTGTGCCTGATCCCCGTGTGCTGGTCTGCTCATGAAGTCATCAGGAACTTCTACAACCCCATTTTGAGCGACCCACAGAGGAGAGAGCTCGGTGCATCGATGTTCATCGGTTGGGGATCAGCAGGGCTCCTGTTAATCGGAGGAGCACTTCTCTGCTGCCAGTGTCCGCAGAATAAGGACAGCAGATACTCTGTGAAATATTCCGCCCCTCGCTCCGCAGCAAGCACAGGAGCATACGTCTAAAATGTCCACATGCTCATCACGGTCCAAGAAACTGGACTGAACTCTTTAATGTTTTTATGGTCTTGACTTTGAGTTAAAAGTGTTTTCTAATTGTTTTTAATAAATTAACCTTTTATACAACCACTGCCTTATCTTGTTCTTATGGGGGGTGAATGCTGATTTGTTGAAGTGAATACGACAAAGGTTTTAACATGGTAGTTTGCTGACAATGCATTAATTCTTGGCTGAGTTTTAACTTGGTGATATGGGTGCCTCCAAGTTTTTACTTTTAAAACTGTTTAGTAAATGCCAACATCCAGCAGGAACTATTTTGCAGTTCATTTTAGGCTATCAAGTTTTCTTAAGTCACACTGAGGCTAGTGCTTGAACTTCTGTGTTTGGGTGAAAATCTGTTGCATACCTTCAAGATGTTGCACATGCAGTGTTTGCGACCGAATTGGGTTTTTGAAACCTGTTGGGATATGGTAGAAGTACAGGTGTTGCAGTGTCCATCATATTGAAGTTTTCCAGTGAACTAGCTTGCAGAATAAAGATCCTGTATCTGAAATCAGTTCCCATTTACCTTAAGTGAGCAGTAAGTTGATTTGTTGTAATGTAGCTGCAAAGTCACAGCACTTGTAGCATGTCTAAGTGTGTTAGCCTTATCCTTTGAATTTTTGCTGATTTTTTTTTTTTTTTTTAAGGTGGATGGGGTGTGTGAATATCTTAAGTGTTAACAAAATCCATTATGGCTCACAAGACTATCCATACATTTGACATAATAAAGCTAATTGGCTAAAAGTTTTTTTTTGTTTTGTTTTGGGTTTTTTTTAAAGCATTTTAGCATTAACTAGTTCAAGGATTCATGGGTGTAACAGTTAGCCTATCATTACAGTACTTTACATAAATGGGCTCCACTAGTATGTTGAGATGTTCATATGTATTTTCAGACACATTTTAATATTTGAAGAAAATTATATATAAAAACACTTAAATTATCAAGGGGTAATTTGGCAGCCCCTCAACAGTAACTTGAGGAATCCCTATGGGGTCACGGACTCCATGTTGAAGACCAAGGGTTTACAGATTAAACATTTCACTCCAGTATTCATGAAGTTTAGGACAGGCAGTACATCTGATTAATCTATATTCCATTTATTAAATCAGGATGACACAAATCTTCCACTTTTTGACTCTTGTCAATATTATAACAACCAAAATTGCCAGAAAAAAAAATGTTGGAATTGTACATTTCTGTAAACCACAGATAGGTTATGCTGTGATTAACACGCGGTTAGATTTAGGTACAAAAACCACCTAGTTATGGTCAAGAAAAGGTCATGTTTTAGCCTAAAATACCCACTTTACCGGGCACAGTCCCTGCAGGAAAAGCAGTGATATCCCAATAAAAAACTGAAAACACAGCAATGACAATGGGTTTTATTGTTGGCATTATTTATAGCTGCCATGCCATCCATCAAACCCTTCACCTTCAGATATCAAAGTCATCTCATATACTAAGTGGCTTTAGAAACATTGATATAAGTGTGAAACGTGCAAACTGAATGTATTTGGGGCTGCAGAAATGTACAATGCCAACATATTCTTCTGAAGACTAGGCAGGTTATAATCTGAGCATGATAGTTGAATCACACTGGTGAGCATTCACTGAAAAGGTGCTGATGCACTTTGCTCTTAATGTATCAGTGTGCATGTCTTTCTACCTGCTCAAGTATGATGTCTTTTTTTAGAAACTGTTCATGCAGTCTTTTACTGTCCTGTCAGGTTTAAAATGATTCTCATGTAAAGTTTGAAGATATGTAAAAGTGTTCCTTTGCTGAAAATGGTTACAATTAGTGTCTGAATCCATTTAAAATTTATGATGTGAGCCTTTTGTTTTTGGTCACAAAGCAGTCTTTCATGCATGAGCGCTTTTGTTAACAGCGTTCTCCTCCTATTTATCACAGTGAGCAAGAATCAGGACAAGCAGGAAACCTGATCCACAAACTAGCAGAGTCCCCTCCCTGTTGCCATTCTTTCTTACACCTGCAGCACAAAAAACACACAGCGAAACACAACCAAAGCTGCGTTTACTACAGAGTGAAAGCTTGATTGAAAAATGATTTTCAGACCAACTGAAGGTGGACTCTGTTGCTGTCTTTGACTTTTAAGTTTTAATTTAAATACGTACCTTGGATTTGATTTTTTTGCAACATGCAGACTCAGATAGTTGGCGTGTGTTTGGCAATCATCGGCTTTCTTGGCACCATCCTAATCTGCGGACTGCCTATGTGGAAGGTGACAGCCTTTATTGGGGCAAACATCGTCACCTCTCAGGTCTTCTGGGAAGGCTTATGGATGAACTGTGTGATCCAGAGCACGGGTCACATGCAGTGTAAGGCCTACGACTCTATTCTGGCTTTACCACAGGATCTACAGGCTTCCAGGGCTCTGATCTGCGTCTCCATTGCTGTCAGCGTGGTGGCTATTGGGCTCACTGTGGTCGGGGCCCACTGCACCAACTTCTTTCATCACGACTGGCTGACCAAAGCTAATGTTGGCCTGGCTGGAGGTCTGGTGTTTATATTAGCAGGGCTCCTGTGTGTTATTCCTGTCAGCTTGTCGGCTCACAACATCATTACAGGTTTCTACAATCCCCTGCCCACCACGGAGCGGAGAGGAGAGCTCGGGGCTTCCATATATGTGGGCTGGGCATCTGGAGCTCTGCTCATTATTGGAGGAGGTGTGTTGTGTAGCACCTACAGATGCTGCAGATGAGGAGAAGAGACAGAGGAGGACAGTGCATGACGTCAAATGCATACTGCAGTTGAAAATGTGCAGTGGTGTGTTAACTGATGGACTTTCTTTGTTTCAGTCTTTGATTAAAGCTCCTTTTTCAACATTAATTTCAACCTTGCTTAAATGCACTATACCAACATTTTACAGCTAATCTGTGTAAAATATTAAAATATGTTGCATACTGAAGTTTACAGTGAACTGCAGGACCAGGATATGAAGTGTTTAGGATTGTTTTTAAAGTGAAGAATGAAAAATGAAGTTGAAATAGATGAGCCAGTAGTTGTACAATGTGATATTATAAGACGCTAACTGAAGAAAAAATATGTTAAATGCAGAGATGTGAGTTTGTATGATGTTTTTTTTTATAGAGCACATTATGAATTCTGCAAAAACAATCAGTTTTTAAGACCTTTAAAGACCAATGATGAAGTTTAATCATAATCTTGAACAGTATATTTTAACAGCCAGTGCAGCGTATCTTAATTCTTTGTTTGCAAGAAGACAGTTTTACTTGATGTCAGTGGTGCCCCCAAGGGGGGACGGGGGGACATGGCCACACAGGTACAAATAATTGGAGGCCGATATTAAGAGACTGTGGCACACTAATTTTTTAAGCTAGCAGGAAGGTGAAGTCTGGCTTTATTGTATATTATATTTGCTTGAATAATTATCACTGAAATCTATTTTTATACTTTTTACATAAAATGTATTTCTGTCATTTTTATTTTGTTTTCATGTTCTTAGGGATGTCTTTTTATGTATTTTATTGTGAAACTGAAGGCAAATTTTCACATTTGTGAACAATAAAGTTTTCGTAATCGTAAGGCGTCTATGGGTACTAACCATGTTGGCATAGGATTGTTTTGGAACTCAAAATGTTAAGTTGTACCTTTTACTGGTATAGGTCTATGCACATCACATAATTCATAATATTAATTTGAAAAAAACAAAACAAAACCATACTATATCAGTATTTGGTTCCTAAACACTAGTTTTCAGCTAGCGTTTATACTTCCTATCCTGAAATTAAGTTAAGGCTTTTGGTTTTGATGTGTCATCCAAAGATTTTAAGTGTCCCTGTCTGGTCACCCCTATGAAAAATTTCTGGGGGTGCAAATGCATGTTTAGGAATTTCAGAGACAACTTTCAAGAGCTTGAATCAGAATGAGGTGAAGAAACAGGCTAAATAAAAAATTATTATCATTTTATCACAAGAGTTGTGAAAGAAGTTGAATTGTACTTAAAACAACTAAAATGTCTAAGATCACTGGGTTTGTTTCCTCACTTTTTTATAACTGAACAATATGTTTTCTGTTTATGGGCATGTTTTGACATGTCAGATTTATTCAATTTATTGTTTATCTTAAAACAATAAATTGACCTTGTATATTTGTATTTTTGTACAGGTGTTAAGCATTTCTTAGGTCTCTCTTTTAGCCCTTTACAAGCAACAAAATAGCTTGGAGCATTGCTTAAATTATCTACAGAGATATATGATGCCAAGAAAAGAGAAAAACATCTCTACTTCAGCCGTTTCAGTGTGGATAAAAGCCTGAAAAACTTGATTTGGGTCTAGCTCAGGGCTGTTTGAATACTCTCTGATATTTACAGATGGCTCCCAACCCAGGACCTTGTTTGCATATTTCTGTTGATCTTTGCGTCATCTGACAACTGAACGTAAGAGCAAAACATAACAGCTGACGATAGCAGCTCTCTATTTCAGAAGCAACAAGACAAGAAAATGCCTCTTCTGGAGTCACAGTGGATGTTTAATTAGCTTTGTGGTTTTACCTTATACCTGCATAATTGAATATTTTTAAATGGGAGGGCAGGGCAGGCAGATCGGGGGTCTAGCACTGGTTCTGATTGGTGTTTTAGGAGTGTGTCTGACATGTGGACTGCCAATGTGGCGTGAGACGTCTTTTGTTGGAGCAAATATTGTGACAGCTCAATCGGTAAGTTTATTCCTCATCACAGAGAAAATCATTGCACATGAATTTGAATTTGATCATGTTGTGTCCATAACAACAAATACAACAGACTGGTTGTATTGAAGAGTGAAGAGTATATAACTTGAGAGTCATGTACAGTTATGTTTGTAAATGTTGGATTACACTGAAATGCTTGGTTTCCTCATATAAATTTATATATCTAAACACTAGAAAATAAAATACCAAAGGCTTTTAAAGGGATAGTTCACCCCTAAATCATATAAACCTATTTTAATATCTTAGCTTGTGATGCTATAAGCACAAAAAAATAAAAAAAGTAAAAAAACTGACAAACTCAATGCCAAGCCCTTTCCAGAAACCATGACCTGTTGAGTTTTTGCTTTGAGCACTACAAGCCCAGTGCCATATAGCTTCATCATAATGGAGAGATGGCAGACATCTCTACAGACGATATCTCCAACACTCTAGACTGACAAAAAGCTCTACAGGTACGAGGAAATCGGTACTTTAATTTGTTGGTGAACTGTCCCTTTAAAATTATTTTTAAATTCTGCAATAACAAGGAGCATAGTTACATATAAAGGCAGCTTCTCACCACAAAACATCTTGTCCAGTTTGTTTGTATCCCGTTGAAGGTTCCCTCCGTCTCTGTTTTAGGTGTGGGATGGTCTGTGGTTACACTGTATTGTTCAGGCCACAGGTCAGATGCAGTGCAAGAGACACACAACATCCATCACTATGACCTCTGACATCCAGGCTGGACGTGCCCTCACACTGATTTCCATCATCGCCGGCCTCCTCGGCTTCATTGTCACCCTCCTCGGAGGAGGCGTAGTCAACTGTAGTGGCGCTCCACCTGATCCTTTAGAGCCTCCGACCAACTCTTCCTCCAGAAAAAAGGTGCTGAATTTGTATTCATATTTTGTAGACTGGGTGTTTTGGGATCTGGATGGAAACACTGCAGGAATATACACAGTGACTGTAAGCGGGTTTCCATTAATGCTCAAACTGCACACATTGAAATTGCGAATACAAAATACGCCTAATGGAAACACGTCAATTTCTATGACAGTGAGTGGCTGCAATAGAAATAAACCTGAAAATGTTTTGGACATCCATCGCCATGGTTACTGGAATGTTATCGCGAGAGAAGAGTCGCATAAAATCATGAAAGAAGTTGCATAACATCACGTTTTATCAATGGAAACGCGGTCATCTCGCAATTGTGTTTTATCAAAATTTTAAAAATATTGCTTAAATTTTGTGCAAATCTCTAATGGAAACCTACCTAATGACTTTATTTCTGTTTTTAAAAATTTTTACTGCGCTGCAACACTTTCTCATCCCAAGCCGTCATATAGCTTAAGAGGTATTCACGCTTTGTTTTACGAAATAAAATATGTCAGTCAATACCCCACTCGCAAACTTTTAAGCTTTTATTTGTCCTAAAAAAGACTGTTGCTAATATGTGGCTAAATGAGACTACAGAATAACATCAACCGAGCTGCACTGAACACGAACACACACACACACACACACACACACACACACACACACACACACACGTATATAGATAGATAGATAGATAGATTAAAGAAGGGTGTAACTGGTTTCTACCTTTACAATCCTGAAATGGGCAGGAACAGGCATTCGCCCCTTTACCTTCAGCATTCAAAACCCAGGAAGTGTGATGGCCATCAAATGAAAGTCTGACCTACAAAAATCACATCATCAGTTAAATCACATATTACTCACATACAGCACCAATGCATACAAATAAAGAAACAAAGAACACCCCAGAGCATCACAATAACTCACCACAGGAATGAAGGACAGTGTCTTTGCAGCCTGAGAGTTGCATGGTGTATATATAGACTGAGCTACACCCATTGAGACCTAATCAGGATCACTTAAGGTGGGCTTGCCATTAAGGTGGCCCAGACAACCCTTCTTCAATAGTATCACTGATATCCTCTGGTTTTAGGTGTGTCTGCTGGGTGGAGCTCTGTGTATCCTGGCCGGCATCCTCTGCCTGGTATCAGTCAGCTGGTCGGCAGCAGCAACCATCTCAATCTACAATGACCCCTTTGTGACGGCAGCCCTGAAGAGAGAGGTGGGCTCCTCCATATACATAGGCTGGGTTGCCTCTGTGTTGCTCCTGCTCGGCGGCGCTCTGATCTGCTTCGTCTGTGGGGAGAAGGAGAGACCACCACCCTCAAACTACTCCTACATGCCATACAGCACCAACGCTCTATACAGCGACTCTGCATCCCACATGGCCACTCTGAGGTCTGATGTTATAGGACCAAACACCTCGAGGATGTTAGACCGTCATACGCCAAGCAGGATGTTAGAGCACGTAGCCCAAGTACATGAACATAATCAAGCTCAGAGCGGGCCGTATAATCAGCCGCAGCGGACACAAGCAGCATCTGAGCAGGGGACGTATGGCCGTAATCCGTCAAACAGATCAGGGACACCAGACAAGGGGAAGGGCTTAGTTTTGGAAATGAATCCATATCTGGTGCGTGACATTCCCAGCAGGACCACGACTGTGCCCAGTGAATATTATTATAATACGGCCTAAATCTGGATGGATCACTGGTCTGAGAATGACTGAACACAGAAATCACTCAACTGTGGTCGCTGATTGTCTCTGTTGACATGTAAATGCTCACTGTCTCAATACCTTTCTTCGGATTGATCAATAAAGTTTGATGCCATTTTGATTTTGATGCCATTGTTATCATCACTCGAGATATCTGAATTTACAAGCAGCTGTTATTACAAACTCATACTGTGAAGCTAGACATTTTTCAAACTCGAAGAATTTAATTTCTAACTCTATATGGCTGCACAATAAATGTTAACCAGATATTTTGAACATATTTTGTATATTTTGAAACTCCAGCAAGGTAAGGTAAGGTAAGGTAAGGTAGATTTATTGGTCAACTTAAATGACCATAAATGTACTCTACCTTACCTTATTGGAGTTTCAAAATATACAAAATATGTTCAAAATATCTGGTTTACATTTATAGTGCAGTCATAAATTAAATGGAGTCTTATGTCTGAACATTATGAACATCATAAGCTTAAATGAAGAGCTGGTGCCAGATGATACAAGACTTCTGAATATCAGAAGTTGTACTGCTACTTCAACACAGAATTTATCAAATGGAGTTATTAGGTTTCTCATTTCCTTTTATCTTCATCGAGATAACAAACGCGCACACATTTTGAAGATAAATGTAATTTCCTCTGGAGAATATCATCTTCCTCCAGAGATAAATGTTGTCATTACAAAATGCAGATTAAGGACTGCATGCCCTTACAGAAATGTAATATGTGCACATATAGTAATTTTCCATTTAAATCATATATGTACATAAAAAGTAGAAACAGTAAACACATTTCATGTATAGACATATATGTCTAGCTTACACAAATGTGTACGTTTATGTATGTATAATATTATACTGTAGGTAATTATACATATAACACGTGTATTTGTATAAATGTGCGATATAAAAGTTATTTAAAAAAAAAACATATTGCACATATGCAAACGTTAGCTTACTTTCTTAACCACTCTTACTCTTTCTGAAGTCTTGTCCAAACGAGTACTTGAACCCCAATCTCCGGCTGTAAAAAAATAAACAAAACGTATACAACTGTAAACATACAGAATTTTTTAAAACATGTTGTTTTCATAAACTTGCACACACACACACACACACACATAGACATACAGTATATATATGTAAATAATGAATGAATGAAGCTCAGCTATGAACTTTAAGAGTCACAATGTTAGCAAAGAGCTTAAGTTTTAGACTTTCGCAGCACATTTTAGTAAATATCTGCTGCGTCACTCAGCAACATGGTGAATACTGACCATATCCACAGGTGGTGCTCTGCTGACCTCCATCTGCTGGGAGAAGAACAGGAGGGAATTTCCCTGCAGGGATGTTGTCATGTGAGCATTCAAATACCTACATGCCGCTAAACTCAACTAGTATCGATAGTCGTGAGAGTGATCACTCAGGGAATCATTTTAAAGCTATTGATCTCTGCCAAACAGAAGAGTACTGGAAAATGTACATACACCATAAATGACTGTCACATATTTTTAGTGACACTGTGAGAGTTCTGACTTCTTAAGAGGAACGTCTTAATGTGAGGATTTAAGAAGTGACTGGTATTTAAATATTATATATAATAATATACATGACACAAGTAACAAATCACAACTGGATGATGTTACAGGTTTGAAAAGTCTCATTTCATTTAAAATGAATCAAAGTTGAAATTAACACTGAAACTGAGGTTCCTGCAGTGGATTGTTTTGAATGTTGATCACTAAATACCTAATTGCATAATCTGTATCCTTGAAGTAAGCTCTCTACTGCTGATAAATAATTTTAGAATCAATTTTAAATGTACAGAACAATCGCACGTGTGCGCTGATGAGACACACTGTTTATCTGTGCTAGATTTTAGTGATTTTGACCATTTGGGGCCTCTGTTTGCATCTGTGCTGAGAAGCAATCTGGTCAGGTGAGATTTCTCCACAAACCAGTTTCAGCTGAGAGGCAAAGGCGGCAAACTCCTCCTCTGACTTCTCCAACAAAACCTGTAAGTGAGGCAGCCACAGTCAGCTTCCCCTGTGGGTGGGCAATAAAAACCTTTGCCCGCTCCTCACAAACAAATTACTCCAGTTCCCTGCAGCCCACAGTCTCGCCTCTTTGAAGGGACCGACAGAGCTTCAGCATGGTGTCTGGTGGAAGACAGATTCTGGGTTTGGCCCTGGCCATCATCGGCTTTCTGGGGAGCATCATCGTCTGCGCTCTCCCCATGTGGAAAGTCACAGCCTTCATTGGTGCCAACATCGTCACTTCGCAGGTGATCTGGGAGGGTTTGTGGATGAACTGTGTGACCCAGAGTACGGGACAGATGCAGTGCAAAGTCTACGACTCTCTCCTGGCCTTACCCCAAGACCTGCAGGCTGCCAGAGCACTCGTCGTCATTGCCATTATCGTCGGGGTCTTTGGGATCCTTCTCGGCGTGGTCGGGGGCAAGTGCACCAACTTTGTGGAGGACGAAAGGCAAAAGTGCAAAGTGGCCATCGCTGCTGGAATCATCTTTATCATCGCAGGCCTCATGGTGCTGATCCCTGTCTGCTGGACCGCCAACACCATCATTCGTGATTTCTACAACCCCATCATGACCAACGCTCAGAGAAGGGAGCTGGGGGCCTCGCTCTACATCGGGTGGGGCACCGCAGCACTGTTGTTTCTGGGTGGGGGCCTCCTCTGCAGCTCCTGTCCCCCCGGAGACGAAAATGACTATGACGTGAAGTATTCCAAGGCTCGCTCTACAAACAGCAGCAAGGCCTACGTTTAGATCTTCACCGAGAAGTGGAACTGGGACAGTCTGTCAGAAAGAGATAAGATAAAGAGTTTATGAAAGTGCTGCCTTCTGTTTACAATGTGTGTTTTAGTCTTAGAAACTTCCATAAGACTCATAAATGATGTTTTCTTTTACAACCTTTCAATGTGAATATACAGTATTTTTTTACACCATAATGGACAATGTGTCCCAAAAACTCAAATATGATTTTTTCTGGCATTTGAGATTCTAAACATGGCTGCTTTATATGAAAAATAAGTGTATATTTATGGGAAATCAACCTATGCAGTGACTGTTTTGTATCTATCTATTATTGTATACCATTAACATTAAAGTCATTGTTAAGACATGTATTTGTGAGCATGTGAGACTTTTTTTCTTTGAGTCCTTTTCACTGTGGGGTGTTTTTTCTTTTTTCAAAAGAAGAACAGTTATAGTGATGACAGGTGCCAAAAACAGTGGATCTGGTTTTTCCAGTGTACATGAAAAAATCCTTACAAACAGGTTGTGTGACAATGTGTTCCTACTGTCAAAGAAATGTTGCTCAATAAACAAAGAAACTAAGCGGTAACCTCCTGTTGTGTATGTGTATATTTCCTTGTAATCCCTCTTTTTGTCTTTTAAGACTGATGAGGTCTGTAAACTTTTGCACAAGAAAAAGAGATTTCTTGATTTGTTGTGTCTTTTAAACATGAGTACAGAATTGTGCAAAAATCACAATGGTAGGCACAAAAAGTATCCCTTTGAACTTTACAAGGACAGCAAGATTAAAGATTATTGTGAGCCTGATTAAACGGTTAGGCAGTGTGTGTGTGTGTGTGTTTGTGTGTGTGTGTGTGTGTGTGTGTGTGTGTGTGTGTGTGTGTGTGTGTAGGAGAGGTTTGGCATGTTTCAAACAGGTTTTTCTGCGCAGTAACTGCTGCTAGAATGAAACTGGTTTTCCCTCAGGAGATTGTGTTCCACATTATTCTCCTTTTGTTACACGAATAAATTCTGCATGCACGCATTATTCACATGCATAAAAGCATTGCCAGAGGATGCACAAACACAAACACACACACACACACACACACACACACACACACACACACACACATGCACGCACTAAGCCCACAAAACACTGAGCTCACACAAGTATTAACTTTTGAGTCAAATAAATTCCCTCTTTTTTAAATTTGCAATCCAATTCAGCGTTTCTACACAAAGGTGGCGTGTGACAGAATAAAGATGATGCCTCATGAGTATGCATCTTAAAAACATGTGGCCCAGAGGCCTATCTTTCTTTCCCAAGCTTACCGTTTCCAAAATAATCTCGTCAGACAAAGATAATGAGGGAGGGAATATGATGTCACGGTTTCACAGCTACCTCTCTCTCTCTCCCTCGCTGGTTATGAAAACCTCCTCCTCTTTTGTTTCCCTATAGAGAAGGTGTGGTGCGTGTACACCTGACTAGTAGCGCACAGGCAGCCGCTCAGGTGACAGAAAAGAAAGAGCACTCCCAGGTAGAGAAATAAAGAGAAAGGGGGACAGAGGGAGAGAGAGGGGGAGGAGAGGACAGCAGTTAGGGACATGAAGGGGGAGGGACAGAGACAGAGGAAAAGTAGGTTGTAAACAAATGAACTGAGGCTGAACAGAGACACACCTGGAGTCAAGTAAAAGCTACTGGAGGCATGACGGACTAGTCAGAGAGAGCTCTGCGTTCCTGGGACAGATACTTTCACATCACTGCAACTGTTGCAAGGAAAAATGGAGAGAATGAAAACGGCAACACTAAACACTGAGAAAGACTGAGAAAGAAAAGCTCACAGAGAGATACAAGAAAGGAGAGAAGAGAAAGTCAAAGAAGCTCCACAGAGAGGAATAAAATCATCAGAGCACCTTTTCTGCAGGTCTGTGAGGATTTCTCAGCTAGCGTCTATACGTCATGGCCTCGATGGGGATGCAGATGCTGGCCAGCGCCCTGTGCCTCCTGGGTTGGGCAGGGGTCATCATCAGCTGCATTATGCCCATGTGGCGGGTCACGGCTTTTGTGGGAAGCACCATCGTCACCTCCCAGACCATCTGGGAGGGCATCTGGATGACCTGTGTGGTCCAGAGCACAGGGCAGATCCAGTGTAAACCGTACGAGTCTCTCCTTGCTCTCAGCGCAGACCTGCAGG
The DNA here is from genome assembly GCF_008729295.1 of Plectropomus leopardus. Classification (NCBI taxonomy): domain Eukaryota; kingdom Metazoa; phylum Chordata; class Actinopteri; order Perciformes; family Serranidae; genus Plectropomus; species Plectropomus leopardus. The sequence continues at coordinate 17,834,666 of NC_056475.1, forward strand.
CCGCCAGGGCTCTCATCGTGCTCGCCATCATTACAGGCAGCATAGGCCTCATTCTGGCCTTCATTGGAGGGAAGTGCACTCGCTTTTTGGATGAAGAAGGAGGCGGAATTAAGGGCAAGGTGGCTGTAGCAGCAGGGGCGGTTTTGATTGCCACAGGACTGCTGTGTTTGATTCCCACATCGTGGGCGGCCGGATCTGTGGTGAGGAAGTTCTACAGCGCCTCCTTAGATGCTCAGCGGAGGGAGATTGGAGCCTGCCTCTACATCGGCTGGGGAGCATCCATCCTGCTTATTCTGGGAGGGGGTTTGTTCATCAGCTCAACGTGCCCCCTCAAAGCCCACGATGCAGATAAGAGCCCTTCTGTCCGTTACCTGGTGGTCCGCTCCTCCAACGGGTCCAACCAGGCTGGTTCTCAGCACAGCAGAGCAACGTCTCAGCCGGTCGGAGCAGTGTTCCCCAGGTCCCAGAGCTACGATGGAGCTTCAACGAAGCCCCCTCTGTACACAAGGCCACCCCAGGAGGACGGGTCTGCGCAGGGCTCGAGGCTGGAGTCGGAGAGGTCATGGGCACCATCGACAAAGTCTCAGATGAAAAGACTGGAGTCGATTAAGTCTGAGTACAGTGAGGCGCCCTCTACAAAGTCTCAGCTGAAACGAGCAGAAATGGAAGAGAAAACATCAGTCAAGAGTGACAATGAGGATGCGTCCTCAAATCCAGCGAGGACATACCTATAAAATGGACACTGACACACACACTCACACATACAGTATATGTACCTAAGTTTACACATGCAATATAAAGGTTTTACACACTATGGGTTATTTAGAAGTAGTAGTTTACTTATTTTGTGACTGTTAACTGATGCAAAGAAGTCCATTATTTTTTATGTAAAATCATCTTTATAATTCATCATGTTGCTTTGATTAAAGGACAGAGGGGAAAAGGTCTGGAATACATTCATCAATATGAAGGACAATCGCAGTTTTACATGTCTTGTGCACTTTAACAGAAACTGGATCCAAGCACACGTGAAGTATCTTCTTGTTGTCATCTTTTTACAAAATGGCCTTTAATTAAAAATCATTCATTTTGGCATGTTAATGTGGAGCATTACACTAGTGACAGCTTTTTTTCTCACTATCTAAATGCACTGAATGAGGATGAATCCGTCCGCATTAAGAATTTTACCTCAGGCTTTTTAGCTTTTTTGTCTCTGCTGGACGTTCACCATCCTGAATGCAACATAAGTAATGAAGCAGCAACATATTATATCTTATTTTCCATCATTACTCTAAATTGATATCACTGCATTTTTTTTTCCAAGTACGTGCTTGTTTGATGAGCTGTACAGCCATGAAAAACTAAAATAATAAGTTACACTTTTTTGTCATAACTGTGAAATGTGATTTTATTTTGTTGAAGAGATTTTGCTGACAGATGTCTTTGTGTTGACCTCTTAATAAACGACTAAATGTAAAACTGACAGAGTAAATCTTTTTCATTCATTTAAATGCAAACACGTCGCAAACAACCTGAAAAGAACCTTTCATTGATAGTTTACGGCATCCCCCTGGACTTTCAGTCTTCTTTCTGGCTATTAAAATCTACAGGACAAACTGGTTTGACAGAGAGTGTGTTTGCAGCGCAGGTGTGCAGGGTTAGTGCAGGGAGGCACAGTGTGATTGTGGAGGATTCAAACTCAGTTTCAGTGAATGTTTCATGTTTAGTTTGGGGTTTGTATAGTCAAATGTGCAGTAACATCATCATGTAGGCACAATCTAATGCTGCCAATTCTGTTCTGAAGACTGTGATGGATAGATACATGACATAAACCTGTAAAGTTGTTTTAACAAGTGACACAACAAAACTAAGTAGGCATAACAGAAAAAAACTACAATAACAAAAGCACTTCAGACAAATATCTGTGGGTTTTAACCAGCATTTCAGCACCAAAGTCAAGAGTTTTTAATGGGTTTTTGATTACAGGCCATACATATGGTCTGTGGTTAACACAGGTTTAAGATACTTTCATGTTTTGTTCTTTGACATAAAACACATCAGTAAATACCCCACTGGTAAACTTAGAAGTCTTTATGTGTCCTAAAAAAGGCGGTTGAGAGGCTAAATGAGACTACAGGAGGTCCTCACATAGAGCCGCGCTGAACGCAGCTTTGTAACTATGGCGACGCAACTCCAAAGTAGCTCCTTTTAGCTTAACATTAGCTTTTTACTACTGGCGACTGCATTTAGGCTTTAAAAATACTTTAAAAGGGTGTTCATTTGTGAAGATTATCTTACTGAACAACGTGTGTAAGTGTCATAATTGTTTGTTTACCACAGAGTTTATTTCAGCAATGATCCAAAATCCAGAGGGAATCCAAGGCTGTTTCTGACAGAGCGACGTGAGCTTCCGGGTTGGCCTACGCACAAGCATCATCTCCGGGGCCCATCAACACTGACTGCCAAGAAGAAACCCTGCTTTCTTTACTGTTCATCCGAAACAGTACTGCACCTCAATCCTCAATTTAGTATTTGAAGAGCAAAAAGCTACAAAGACAAGGAAATTCATTTAGGCTGAACTAGGCTGATGAAGAACTCATAAATTAAGGACAACAGACCACTGTTCAAAAGTTGTACTCTTTTTCTTTTTTTAAAATTTTTAAGTATGAGAATAATGCCTTTTTGGTGTTTTTATGAACAAAGTTTTTTTAATAATAATAATAATAATAATAATAATAATAATAAGAGTAAAAATAATCTTATAGTACCCCCATCAGGGCACTTTTTATGGCTGTACAGCATGACCATAGACTGCATATAAAAATCTATATACGGTTTTAAAATAATAATAATAATAATAATAATAATAATAATAATAATAATAATAATAATAATAATAATAATAATAAAGAAGAAGAAGAAGAAGAAGAAGAAATTAATAAAGTAATCATATTTTTTATAGTACATGACCCACCATCAGGGCACTTATACAGAGCGCTCTTTCTTGTCTGATAATATTGTGAAACACTGCCATCTCGTGGTCAGTGGTTCACATAAACATACTGTGCACTGTTAAGTCTTCTGGATTCTTCATTGTTATGATGGAGATCTTTAAAATGTACTTACTCCACTGCAATTGTAGTTATCGCACTTGAAATAAAGGTATCTGCTAAAAGTCCAGCTTTGTTGTCATTTATCTGCAAAAAAAAAAAGAAAAAACAGCTTATGCTGGTAGCTGGTTTTAGTTGGTTTTAGCTTATTGAAGATAGTCTTAGATGGTCCTGAACCACTCCTCACTGGTGGTGTGACCAGCTTATTAAGCTGTGCACATTCATCTTTATGCATAACACATGACAGGAGACTTAAGTGATTTATGCACTTTGCTTTTTATACTTCCCTCTCATGACACCGTTACTTATCCATACTTGAGGAGATTGATTTGGTTTCAATTTTACAGCAACTTCAATGGCTAAAAACAGCTAGAGTGACCGTCACAGACCAGCTAAACCATCAAAAAGTATCCAAAAACATACCTTAAGCTTAAGGTGGTCAACCAGCTTAACCATCTTAAACTGGTCAAGCTGTTTTTTTCAGCAGAGTTGAAAGAAGTATGCATTAGCATGGCCAATACTGTTCAGTTGTATTTCAATTGGTTAATAACTCTTTCCTGCAGGCACCCTGAATTTGAAGCTTCTTACCCAAGTGGCAGCTTCATTATAACCTCCAAAGGTAAAAAATAAAGCCAATGCTGAAGTGCCAAAACTGCAGTTAATTATCTATATGCACAGCATGTTAAAACCACATTTATGTAAAAATTGCTTAAATAGACAGACTTTCATCCTCATAAATAATAGTCATGATTAAAATAGTGGATGATAGAAATACAGTGTTCTAGTTCTACCTGACAATGGAGTACATAAAGGTTGTCCATATTATATTATATTATTATATACAACAGTTTTCACTGTTTTTCATTAAAGCTGCTGTAATGATGGTATGCAGAGTACAAAAGTGGGATGGCACTTAGGCAAGGACACAGAAAGTCTGTCATTTGGGTAGAGTTTTTCCCAATAATTTCTTCAAAAAATTTTTTTTTTTTTTACAATTTGTTGAAGACCAAGGCTGATGGGTTCATTCACTCTAACCTCTCCATTCTATATTGTTTTATTTACTTTGTAAATATAAAATGTACATCTTGTCTCACTATCTATACCTTGCTGATTTATTATCAGTTAATAATAATAATAATAATAATAATAATAATAATAATAATAATAATTATTTATTTATGAAATTCCTTTTCAAGTACTGTCCTATCCATTTGGTAAATATTTATATATACTTTCTATGTGCACTGATAATAATGGTAAATCTAATCAAATGCAATGTTTATCTCAGTTCAGATCTTTAAATTATTTTTGCAACAATTAAAACAATAAAACCACAACAAAAAATTGATCATATAAGACATGAGTGGTGGTGTATGTGTATTGATTTCTGTTTTTAGTCTATTTTTATGATAAATACTTTCTTTTCACTCCTTTTCTCCTCTTTGAGAGGACATTAATACATATTTTAAGGTCAACTCTGTAACAACAATCATATTACTTAGCCCGAAGAAATGTCCGATTGCACAAATGGCGACATTGCAGTGACTAACATAAATTTCAACTTTTTAATCTTCAACTTTTGGAGTGTGTCAAAAAAAAACCTCCTCAGGCTTTGTAGCATAATTTGATCCATTTTTTTTTTTTTATCTATAAGTCAATGGAATTGTCTCACATAAAATCTCTATGTGAATATCTACAAACAGTGATAACAAACAGAACTTCAGTGAATCTTTAATTTATCTGAATGTCTCCATATGATGACAGAAGAAGGAGGTCAGATTCAGAATCACATTATTTGATACAGGCAGTAAATGTACAGGCATTTGTCTTAGCATTCAATAAAAACAGAGTTTATGATAAATCAATAACAGCAGCCCAAACAGTTCTTACAGTGTGAAGAGAAGAGAGCCACTGAAGCTGTTTTGGTTATCTGTATTGTCATAGACAGAATGACTTAATGGGAGAACCAGGTGAACTGTATCTCCTGCAATCAGCTCCAAGACAACAGAGTGAGTCAAAAAACTACCACCTCCATTAATCACGTTGTAATTATACATAATCCCCTGGTTGTTTTTGTACAATTTTACACCTGAAGCACCATTACGGCCACCATACACAGTGAACTGGAGATAATAGACCCCTTTGACTGGTGCTGTGAAGAAACCTACAGAGTAGAAAATGAAAATGAAAAACAATAATGACTGATTAATATCTTTGTAAATGACTGCACATGTTTGTGTGAGCTGCAGTTTATTACCTGTAGATGGATTGTAAGCATCACCGATGTTGGTGAAGACCTTGCTGTATTTCAGTGTGATGTCTGTGTTGTACGGTCCAACGTGTCCTGTATCGGTCAGAGCTACGTAGAAGGCCACCTTTGGTCTCTCTGTTAACACAAAAATGTCATTTATACATTTATTTCATTAAACTTAACCTGAACCAAAAAAAGTAATGCATGTGTGTGTGTGGGCGGGGGTGATAGGAAGATACAATCATCACCTGCATTTTCTCTCTCCAGCTGATCAATCCTGGACTTGCTAACGAGAAGTTCACTCTCACTGTTGTTCAGTCTGGTCTGCAACTCTGGAGTTAATTAATACAAAGACAGTGAATTACAGAGCAAAGGACACCATTTACATGCACAACAGATTATAGTCAGTATCTTGACCCTCATCTTATCTGTTGATCCAACACTGAAAAATGTGCTGTCACTTAAGCTATTGCATATTTGTATGAAAATTAAAGACATTAATATAAATTACTACCTGCTCCTTTGTTTGTTGTGTTATTGTTTTATTTACAAAAGGAGGCCAATAACAAGTTTTGCTTGCTTTGCTCCACTAACAGGTTAGTCCAGCCATCACTCACATCAAAGTTTCAACACTGGATCCTACATTTGACTGCATTATCATCACTAGCTTATGCCCTTTATGTAACAAAAGATAATAATGAAGTAAACAAAATGTGGGTTTAGTACTTTAGCATTTCAGAATAATTACTGCTTCAGAATCAAAGCCAGCATCCTTGTTATATCAGTGCTAATATCTCTTTTTCAAACTTCAACACTAAGGAAATAACTGTAACTATTAAAGTCATAACACAATTATCTAAACCTGCACTAAAAATAATGTATCTGTTATAAAACACAGACAGATTAGGAGTTGCCATTGTAATGGAAAAAGAATGTAAATATGTAACCATTAATACAAGTTAAAATAAGATTAGAGAAATTTAAGCCATTAAACGTATTAATGCATATTTGTCAGTGAAATACCTGCAGTCTCTTTTTCTAGGTCACTTGTTTTGCTCTCGGAGGCGGTCAGTCTAGTTCCAAAAGATGTCAGTTCTGTGGCTTGGACTGAAAAACATTCCAAGTTTATTTTTTGTTTGTGGATGCTTGAAATCATTTAAATAAAATTACGATATTATGATATGCATCAGTGCATTGAAAGACTTCAGTCAAACAGTCAAAGGACACATTATCAAAACTGCAGAAAGACAAACCAGTCTGTACCAGAGTTTTCTCTCTGCAGCAGCTCCACCTGCACCTTGGTGACCATCAGCTCAGCTTTAAGTTCATCCACATGGCTCTCACTATCCTTCACTCTGGCCTCCATGTTCCTCAGCTCCACCTTGAGCTCCACCACCATGTCTCTCAGCGCCCTCACCTCCGCCCAGATGTCAGGGGTGGTTTGCTTTGTGGTCGGTTCCTCAGCTGCATCTCTTGGAGCTTTCTCCAGAAACTGGCTGATCTCACCCGCCTCACCGAGGCCTCCACCCTCCCCCTGAGCCCCTGACCCACACAGACCGAGCAGCAGCAACAGCAAACCAACAACAACCCTCATTGTCCAAGTCACACGTCTTCACAAAGGTACAGCGGCAGAGCTGGCCTGTCTTATATCGTCTCCAAACTTCATCTGGCCGAAAGAATGGGAAAAACAACAAATGTTTTTGTTTGCTAGTTTGATTCAAGGCCTCAGATGATTCAATATCTCTGTGCTGGTGAGAAAATACAAGCTGCTACAGGCTGCTGGAACATTTTTACTATGACCTCCTCTCATGCAGTCACAGCTGTGCATACACCGTGTTTATTAATGCACACACAGACAAACAGTCACAGAAACACACTCATCTTAATGCTGAGGCCTTTTACTGTGAATGAGAGGGTTATCTGATTCAATTCTAAGAGGGAATGAACATTTTTCTTTACTCTTATTATTATCTTATAAGACCATACCCTCTTGTTCAGTACTCAACTTTTTCTCACTGGAAAACGGTATTACCTGCTGTATGAAATGCAAGGCTGTAGACATGAACTCAACACTGGGGGAGAACAAATCTGCCGGAAAATCTTTGGACTTCATGCAGGATATCTGACAAATAATGTCATAAAGACCAGAGCACCATTGTGGGTCGCTGGGTGAATGTGTGGCTAATTAACTGCAGTTAATTTAGCCACAACAGCTGACATTAGGGATGATTGATTGAACAGCTTTATTCCACTCAACGCTGTTACTGACACTGTTCAGCAAAAAGTAGTTATTTCCACAATTAAAGTTCAAGTGCAAAAGGACATATTTACATTCACGTTACATTATCATGCATCCTGCCTAAAGTGAAGTGTTTCTATTGGTACAGTGTTTCAGTGATAAGTTTCCCATTGCCTGATGGGAACATTGACAGATGCAAAGCTAGCCAGAGGAACATGCTCAGAGAGCACAGGCTTTTTACCAGTTTGTGCACATAATGTATGCTAGCTAGCTACTGACAGGAATTCAGCATTCAAGAACAGTTCAAGAAGACAACCATTAACAAAATCATCTTTTTCATAACACTATGTGAATCTATCACAATCAACATTGATACAGCCTTTTTTAATCAAGATATTGAATCATGTAACTGCTGCAGTACATAATTTTACTTTTAAGCACATGTATTTGCAATATGATGAGGTTACTGGACCGGCTCTGAGTGTGAGAGGGCAGGCGTGAGTGTAACAGACTCAAGTTGACATGTGCTACAGTTGAATGAACAGAGAAGTTGGATGTCTGTGTTACACTTTCAAGAATGATGTTACAGCCGATCCTTGGTGTAGCACATTAATTTTTTTATTCCTGTAGGAACAAATAAAAAAAAAAACACATCAATATCAGTCCTTGGCGTCTGTGTTGTACTACTACTGCTTGAGGGTGGGCTTATTTCAGAACACGCATTAAAATTAAACAAACAGAATAAAATTACAGTCAAATGTCCATGTAATGATTCATCATGTAAACATCTTTTTAACTAAGAGCACTTTGTTTTAACTCCATTCATCCTCAAAATGAACTGTTTTACCCTTTTAACTTCCGTTATAGTTATTTATTAATCATTACTATTTATTCTTGTCTTTGTAACCTCCTTGTTCACGAAAAACAACAATTATTTGAATACAGAAATCACGTTTCTCATTATAAACTCTCATTTCTAACTGTCAAAACAAACCAATTTTCAATGCATCATTTACGCTCTTATTCTGAAACTCACAGGAAACTGCCTACTGCATGACGGTCAGAGCCGCCATGTGCGCGAGCTTCATTATGGCTAACACTGGCGCCATCGGCCGTTGCTCATTCACACACACACAAAAACACATAAAACTGTTTTCACATCGTCCATTAGCATGAATTAAGTTCACCGTTGCACCATTCGCACTTTAGAAGTCAGTTTGTTTTCACCGTCCCTGGCACTGCCCGCCATATCGGACTACTGTTCATTCGGTCCACAAGCTAGCTCGTCTTCACTCAAAGTTATGTTCAAACTCACTACATGTCACCGTCACAGTCTAAGGCTTTTACACGTTATATTGTCATCATATTTCATTCTGGTTATGATTTCTGAACCTCTTACCTGTAGGAACAATAACAAAAAAACCACATTAATATCAGTCTTTGGCGTCTGTGTTGTTTCTGCGTAACTCTGAGGCCTGACGTCTTACTCGGCTTGAGGGCTGGCGTCAGCCGTAGACACCTCATGCGCACAGCGCCCTCTGCTGACTCAATATTTCAACCATGTAAACATAACCACAACTGCTATTAAATGAATGAAATCACACGGGAAATCCCATTACAATCCCTTTCTAACGTTTTAAAGTCCTTAGCTGTTTTATTGAGTTTAGATTTTAAATGGGGGCAAGATATTTGAATCAAAATATTTGAATCAAGTCTCTAAATCAAGTCTTTAGTGTGAATGTCTTTGAAACACACAGTGCCACATCTGCTGCCTTGTTGTAGTGGTGTTAATTTAAGAGGATTAAAACAAGACAAATTGTAGCCTGTTTCTTATCCACACACCATTTGGACAGGAAAGCACTACAAAACAAGAAAGGTCACAATACCAAAACATTACTTTTTCTTGTTAGAGAGAAAGAGCCTATGTAGGTAGATTGTTGATTGATTGTTTTCATATCTGGATGCAGTAATGGCTTTAGAGAGAGGACTCAAGAGGACACAGATAGTTATTTTAGGTCAACTCTGTAACAACGGTCATATTTTTAAACCCAGCAAATGTAGAAAGAGTTCAACGATTGCAAAAATGGTGACATTATAGTAACTAACATGATTTACAGTTGGGGTTAATTAGGCTCTGTGTATCCATAAAACCTCTCCCAGGCTTTGTAGCAAAGTTTGATACAGATTTGAAACTATAAGTTCATGGAATTGTCACATATAAAGTCTCTATATGAAGATCTACAATCAATGATGACAAACAAAACTTCAGTCTTTGATTTATTTGAATGTTTCCATGTGATGACACAACGTGAAGTCAGATTCAGAATCCCATTATTTGATACAGGCAGCAAATGCACAGACATTTGTCTTAGACAGTGGTGCAGAGATTTATCAGCATTTTCTACAGAATCACAGTGGATTCAATAAAAAACAGAGTTTATGATAAATCAATAACACAGCAGCCTGAACGGTTCTTACAGTGTGAAGAGAAGAGAGCCACTGAAGGTGTTGTGGTTATTTACACTGTCAAAGACAGAATAGCTTGATGGGAGAACCAGGTGAACTGTATCTCCTGCCATCAGCTCCAAGATAACAGAGTTAGTCAAATACTGAAGATCAGTATTTTTTTCCTTCCATTCAACATTAAACATAATCTGCCGGCTGTTCCTGTACAATTTTACACCCATATAACCTGTATTGCCACCAGACACAGTGAACTGGAGAGAGTAGACCCCATTGACTGGTGCTGTGAAGAAACCTACAGAGTAAGATAAGAAAATTAACAACAATAACGAGATTTATGTAAGCTGATTGACCACACATGTTCGTGTGAGCTGCAGTTTATTACCTGTAGCTGGATTGTAAGCATTGCCGATGTTGGTGAAGACCTTGCTGTATTTCAGTGTGATGTCTGTGTTGTACGGTCCAAAATGTCCTGCATCAATCAGAGCTGCGTAGAAGGCCACCTTTGGTCTCTCTGTTAACACAAAAAAGTCAGTGAACACGTAACCTGAACTAATGTGTGTTTGTGTGTGTGTGTGTGTGTGTGTGTGTGTGTGTGGTGAATAGGAAGATACAATTTCACCTGCATTTAGCCTCTCTAGCTGATCAATCCTGGACTTGCTATCATGAAGTTCCCTCTCACTGTTGTTCAGTCTGGTCTGCAACTCTGGAGTTAATTTGATGACAGTGAATTAAAGAGCAGAGTAAACTGTTAATATGCAAAACAAACAATATACAGTATCCTGACCCTCATCTTTGTGTTGACCCAATACTGGAAAAAGTATTGTAACTTCAAGAGGCCCTATTTTTGGTTTCATATTTGTATTTTAGGGGCCCACTAGAATAAGTTTACATGCTTCAATATTCAAAAAACACATTATATGTCTCATATTCCCCTTTTCTGAAGCACCTCTGTCTGAGGCCAAGTCCATACATACATGGGTATTTCCTCCTGGAAAAAAAAAAAAAAATCCTGTCCACACCAACAGTATGTCAAAGAAATCTCTATCCACATCAAAATGCAAACGCAGGCTGTCAAGCTATAGCAAGCATAGGCCAAAGCAAAAGGTGGCAATATAACTTCTACTGTAAGGCCACGATGGCCAATCAGAAGCCTGAAGTAATTACCAAAAAAGGCACAACCACCACAACAACAACAACTACAGAGCATTGCAGGGGAGAATGAAGTGAAGTTACACACGCCCTGCCTGCTTGAACAGCTGTGGTCAGGCATGTCTCACTGACTCATTGACTCTATACCACCTTTTATTACAATTTCACTGTCTTTATCAGTCACGAGGTGAGGAAATAGAAATACATCTGTTGCTATCAAACTTCCCTGCTTCCATTTCAAAATAAAAGTTCTCTGACAATGTCTGTCGACAGAATCCCATCAGTTTGCGACACATGGAAATTTATTGAAACATTTGCAGGACCGTGTTGTTGACAAGGCAGGAGCTTGCACGACTTAATAAATGAGTGGATATGTGTCCATAAATTTTGAAAAACAGAAGTCATAGCGGCATGCAGCACAGCAGAAGTGTCACAGTAGCAACCATGTCAGTATGAACACCACAAGCATGAAACGCTGCAGATCGGCGAGGTTGCCATCATGCGCTTGCTCAGGCATGCACTGTGCTGCAGGCGAAGATAACAACTCACACTCTGATGTCGAACAAAGGAGGCAAGCATAAAAACACAGCTCTCCTGTCTACAAATAAACACTGAAAACTAAGTTTTCAAATATCTTCACCCTGGTAGGACTTTTCCAAAATGTCCCTTTTCAAAAACTCAATTTCTGGGACAAAAGGCCAAAACGCATAGAAAAAGCTATGTTTCTAGAAGAAAAAAAACCCCTGTATATCTGTGGACTAGGCCCGAAACAGTCTGTCTGATTTATGTCCCACCTCCAATTAGTCCAGTGTGCTCTGATTGGTCAGCTGGCTCTCTCTGTGCACATTCTTCTCTATTTGTCACATTGTGACATCACTAAGTTACAGAAGTAAACACTAACACTCAAACGAGCTGTTTCAGGAGCTGTGCCCTCTGAGGGAGAGAGTGAACGACCTTTTGTGAATGGTTAAAATAGATTATCTTATCAACACTGATTTCAAAGATGTATTCTGTAGCTGATAATAAGTACATCAGTGCACTGACACACATCATCACCTGCATTTTCTCTCTCCAGCTGATCAATCCTGGACTTGCTAATGAGAAGTTCACTCTCACTGCTGCTCAGTCTGGTCTGCAAGTCTGGAGTTAATTAATACAAAGACAGTGAATTACACAGCAAAGGACACCATTTACATGCACAACAGATTATAGTCAATGCCTTCACCCTCATCTTATGTGTTAACACAATTCTTCTTCTTGCACTATTCTGCATGTCTAACTCTGTGTTTTATAGAGGGCTGTTAAGTAACAGGTTAGTCCAGCCATCCCTCAGTCAAAATTTCAACACTGGATCCTACATTTTACTACACTGTCATCACCAGTTAATGCCCTTATGTAACAAATGAGCAGAATGAAGAAAAAAATGGTTGTATTGTTGTAAAATACTGACATATTAGGAGTTACCATAGGATTTTTAAGAAGAAGCAAAAACTTAAACTACATTCCACAATGTAAATATAAAACCATTAACAAAGGTTAAAATAAGAGCATAGAAAATGAGAAACCATGAAATATATGCAACCACTGTGTTTCGCAGAGAAATACCTGCATTCTCTTTTTCTAGGTCACTTGTTTTGCTCTCGGAGGCGGTCAGTCTAGTTCCCAGTGATATCAGCTCTGTGGCTTGGACTTAAAAACAGAAGTTTGATTTTTGTTTGTGAATAGTTGAAATCTTTTAAATAAAATTATATTAATACCTGATGATTTAAAAAAATATTTAATCTGTAGCTCACCATAAGTGCATCAGATCATAATTGACACATTTCAGTCAAACACACTATCAAATCTCAAGAGGAAGAGGAACCAGTCTGTACCAGAGTTCTCTCTCTGCAGCAGCTCCACATGCACCTTGAGCTCCACCACCATGTCTCTCAGCGCCCTCACCTCCGCCCAGATGTCAGGGGTGGTTTGCTTTGTGGTCGGTTCCTCAGCTGCATCTCTTGGAGCTTTCTCCTGAAACTGGCTGATCTCACCCGCCTCACCGAGGCCTCCACCCTCCCCCTGAGCCCCTGACCCACACAGACCGAGCAGCAGCAACAGCAAACCAACAACAACCCTCATTGTCCAGTCACACGTCTTCACAAAGGTACAGCGGCAGAGCTGGCCTGTCTTATATCGTCTCCAAACTTCATCTGGCTGAAAGAATGGGAAAAACAACAAATGTTTTTGTTTGCTAGTTTGATTCAAGGCCTCAGATGATTCAATATCTCTGTGCTGGTGAGAAAATACAAGCTGCTACAGGCTGCTGGAACATTTTTACTATGAACTTTTCTCATGCAGTCGCAGCTGTGCATACACCGTGTTTATTAATACACACACAGACAAACAGTCACAGAAACACACTTATCTTAATGCTGAGGCCTTTTACTGCATCTCTTTCAATTCAGAGAAGGAAGGAAAACTTTCCTTAACTCTGTCTCACTAAATATCTTTTAAGACCATACCCCCTAAATGCAGTACTCAACTTTTTCTCACTGGAAAACGTTATTTCCCTGCCATAGGGAATACAAGCCTGTAACCATGGAGTCAACACAGATATTAGGACTGTGTCTAAATATGTGTATTTTGATACATATCTCCAAATGCACAAAGGCAGATTATGAGTTTCTTGGAATGTTGTATTGTTTAAATCGATTATTATTGAAATAAAAAATAGACAATTATGTGGCCTTTGTTCTGTAGTTACGATGACTGCATTTTATTGACACATTTGGAGGCAAGAAAGATTAAATCACTGCCTATGAGATCACTACTGTTTGTGCAAACATCAGGCAAAGCAGAGACTTTGTTTTGTAATCAGTGTTGTAATGAAATGATATGCATAAGATAACTTGATGAGCAAAAAAAAAAAAAAAAATCATTGACACAACTTTGATGTGAATGTGAAATTTTAAGATTTTTGTCACTTCAAAATAAAAAGGCATTCCTTAAGGTATAAAATTGTTCTAGGTGAAAATCATTTTTCAACACTGGGCTAAAATTTGGCAGAAAAATCCCATTCTAGAAAAACAAACAGTAAATTCCTCAACAATGATAGAGCTCAAGAAAAGGGGTATGATGATGTTATTTAAGCATTTATAGCACAAATAAATAAAGTTCAAGAAGAAAATTGAAGCACTTAAGCACGCTGTTGATAAAAAAAGAACACTTCCACCGGGTCATATGAGACAATGCCATTTAGGCAAGACCAAGGTTAGCAATACTCATTTATAACCCAATCATGAGGGCAATTATGAACCAAGCGTTTGTCACTGTTCAGTCTGACAGGCCGGTCCAAATTTTAAAAAATGCAGAATTTCTGGCTGAACATTTGGCATTCAGCCTCTCCCTTTTTAACAATGTAATGAGGAGTATGGCACAATAAAGGCCCACTCAGATTACCCACCTTTATATATGTGAAATGCTGTGCACACGCTGCTGTCAGAAACCATTTGAACAACTATTTGACGAAAATAGCCTGCTTAAAAAGGTAAACATTAATGGATACTGTTCATCTCAGGGGTTAAACAATTAGATTCTACATGCAGTGATTGTCTCCAACACTAACCCTGAGAAGGACATGAGCTGAGAAAAAAGACAAAAAAAGAAACAGAAAAGCCATCAGCCTGCTGGTCTGTCAATCCGGTCAGGGCACGACATCAACCCCCAAAATAAACTCACAGCTATGAAACACGAGCACAATGATACCAAATTAAACCTTAGTAACTCAAATAATCATAGTAAAAAATAAAGTTCAAGGCACATCAACAGTCTAGAGTACAAAATATAAAAACTTGAAATGGCAGAGAACAAGCTTGTATGCTTGTAAGCTTGTAAGAGGCATTAGAAACAATAAAGGCACCTGACTGCTGCTATCAGTAAAGGCAATTCACGAACCAAGTAAGAGAAACAGCAAACCAACACAAGTGAAAGGCCAAATCACAGATCAAACACCACGTTTAACATTTTTATGGAGTGTCACGTGTAGAGACTGTCCCAGCACATGTCTGCTTGGACTGTTCTGTAAGTTGCAATTGTTATTTTTATAAATTACTTTTATGCACAAGATCACTATGCTTATTCCCACATTGCATATCATTGATCACGAGTTGTCTCTGGTGTTATCAACAAAAGCTTGGTTAATACATAACCTGAAATTTGGGCATTTTGGTTTCTTTGATGTTCTAATTTCTAAAGTTTGACAAACACTTTGCTGGTTTGAAAGACAATAACCATATTCACAAAATCAATTTGATATTCATAACTTTGAAGAATTTCCCCTCAGATAAGATAATTTACCTTATTACATCTAAAGCAGGAACTTCGCCTAAAGCTGGCTTGTGAGTAATTTTGACCTCAATCCCTATCCCAAAATGTTGTCAAGGCACTAATGTATGACTCGTCATTAAGTTATGATATTATATCTGACCAACTTACTGCGAAGTATCCCTTAAAACCACAAAAAAGCCATCAGCAACTCATTCATACATCCATCATCAGCACCATGTCCTGAATCTGTTAGATACACACATTAATGTGTTCATTATATATATAAAAAGAAATGTGAAAGGCACTGTAGTGTAGCAGGTGGAACAATCTGCACGACAACCTGTGCAGGGAGCCAGCAGTGGCTGTTTGTTGTTGAGGACAGTTTTAAAGTCTTTCAAAAGCACAAAGTGTGTGAGTGTCTGTCTGTTAGTTTCAGCCAGGTAAAAAATGAACCGGACATTTTGAGAAAGTATTGAGTCACAACAGCTGGTGCGCTCCTTCCCCATCTTGCAGGATCACACTTCTTCAAAGAAGGCCATCTGAGACATGTATGCAGAGTTTCGCTGCAAAACAACACAAGTGTAAGCAGTTTGAGAGAGCAAAGGTGGCTAAAAATCAGTGCTAAGACATCTGCATTCATGGTACGATAAGAAACTCAAAGACAAAAAGTATGTGTGCTGTTATATAACTGTCACTACAGATGCAATTAATAGTATTTAGGGTGGGGCCGCGAACTCGGTAGTTACAAGTGTGAACCAAGTACAGATGCACGCTAAACCAATCTGCCAAATTTAGGCATCTGAGAGTGCATCTGGGTGAGAATGCCAAGTTCGGACAGGAGGTGGAAGTGCCCGACAACCTGTAAGCCAGTCAGTTTCCAAGCAAGCTGAGAGTATCACTGCAGAGCTGATCTGCAGTGATAGTTTCGGCATCTGGTCTGTTTTCTATTATACAACAGTTAGTTCCGACCGAGCAAATTGATTGGACAAGAGTCATGCTGTGAGTGCCGATATAGAGTATAACAGCACTGTGACTGTCAACTTTGCATGTATCACTTCATTTTACAGGTGTTCTGAGCCGTTAATTACATTAACCATTAATTAGCCAACATTGAGGGCGATAACACACTTTGTAACGCAAAGAGCAAAGTATTTCCACAAATAAAATTTGAGTAAGATCTTCAGAAAAGGACAAAGGAGCACGAAGGAGCCCGTATGCTTCAATGCAAATCTCCTGTTATGCTAATATTACACAGGAAGGCATCTCAATGTACTGATTAAGCCGTTAACCCATGAGCACAACATGTATACCACCTAAGAAACTGTCAACAGATCCATTAACTGGCTGTACAATAAATGGAAACACATTTAAAAATGAAATGTACATGATACAAAGAAGTAATATGTAGACCTACACAAAGTAGCAAATCATTATCTATTGCTGCTTTTTACCGTTAAAAAAAGGCACTCTGAACTGTTGTATAAAAGCAATATCACACTGGAGGTGGTGCTATTGTACTGATTATCTTGAGCATGAGGCCACTGAATGACAACCGTGCTGATTATCAGTACAGCAGCAGCCCCTCTTTTGTGATATTGCTAGTATCAACTGTGTTTTTGATATTACATACTTATTCCGAATATTTGTTAATTGTGTGTCTAAACAGAAGGCAAGAGACAAGGAGACACACACACACACACACACACACACACACACACACACACACACACACACACACACACCACACAAAGACAGACAGACAGACTTAGCTCTACGTTTGATGAGAAAACAGGGGAGCAGAATCAGTGGTTGACCAGCGCAGAGGGAGAGAGCGAGAGAGCGAAGCCGCGTAATGTCTGCAGCTTGCTCAGAAACTACATTTTTTTACATTTACATTTTTAGTATTACACAAAGTAATTAAATTACTGAACAAAGGTATTGTTGGGAACCAGTTCTAGGTATCTTTACAGTATCAATTCAAATGTGAACAGCACACAACCCTAAAAAACTTCACATGCTCCGTATTTTAAATGTTTTGTCACCCCACTGCAAAATATTCACAATGGGTGCCCTTTATACTGTTGGCTCAAGTTATATTTGTTTATGTATAGGGGAGAATGTTTGTGCTTCAGGTTTATAAGAATGATTATGATAAGATAAATTCTTAGTGCTGTCAAAAAAAAAACTACTATAATGTATTACAATATCGACTACGGTGTACACATGAACCTATTATTATGAAAAAGTACACAGACGGGAAACACTTTATAGTATTAGTTGGATTCACTGGTTCATACACTCTATTAGACAATCGGACAGGTAACCAATCACCAGTAAAACTAATAATATAAGTAATAATAACACCAAGATGAAGATCTTAAGAAGTGATGACACGTACGTTGCTGTGAGGTATGTAGACGGGCTCCTGGATGAATCCCCTCGCCTCACTGCGGAGGCCGTAGATGCCAGCTTGCTGCTGCTGCTCCTCCAGCTTCAGAGACTCGATCTCCGTCTTCAGTTCCTTCAGCTGGTCCTGCAGGTGTTTACTCTTCTCCATGTACTCCAGCCTGCATTGATGCGTGACAACACATCGTACACAAGCAGATCTGAACTGTCTTTCTAAAGTGTTGTTACAAGGGAATTTAAACTCACCTCTCTCTCTCGATCTCCATAGACAACCTTTTCATGTCAGAGTCCTTGAAGTCGAGGCGCGTAGATGCAGATTCATAGGCAAAGTCGGCTGCTTCAGGAGGAGCAGGGGGAGCAGGAGTGGAGTAGGCTGCTATGAGCTGGAACCCAGGAAAACGGATGTCAAGTCAGTGGTTTTACGATAGCAAAAATTTCAATTGATATGAAGCCTAACTTTTTGCAAATGATATATTTTGTATGGCTCTGTAACTAGTTGCTACTACTTGAGTTGTTGCTCTTATTCCGAGCAACAACTCAAAATGAAAGCAAACTTTTTATCTACTAAATCCAACATATAATTTAACACTTACAAACAGCTGGAGGTTGCACACATTACTTTCATGCTTATATTTCAGCGTTTTGAGCTGAATTACAGCGACTCTTTTCTTGTGTGAACTTGGCTGCTCGTATGATGAAAATAGTCTCCTCAAAAACTAACTCCTTAAATGCACTAAACATCACATATTGGGGATTAATAAAGTGACTGCACTGTAACAACTAATATTTATAAGTCAGAGATTCATCAAAAACAAACTTTTAATCTAGGCTCGGGTGGTATCTTGATGTTACGTTGTAGCCGAGTATTTAGAAATACCTTTCAAAACTACAGACACTCATCCTTTTATTAAACTAATACAGAGATGCTGTATTGAGGATGCATTGTGCGTCAAACACTGTGACTGCCGGTGGTAGGACAGTTTTGGTGAGTTTCATTTTGTTTGTGTCCTGTTTTAATGAAGTGCTCTTATGATGAGTTGATGCGGCAGCTGAGTTAGTTTTAATTTGGTGAAAGATAATCTTGAATGCAGAAGATGTTCGTTTGCACTACACACAAATACTGTCATATACTGTATACTCCGGTGAAATTTCAGGAAGGTACGAAGAAAATAGATACCGCCCAAGTCTATTCTAGCAGCACTAGCATCATCACCATACAGGGTATGTTGTTTTGGTGATCTCCAGCAGCTTTTGTTTGGCTCTCCTCTCAGCGTCCTTTGCCTCGGTCAGGTCCTGTTTCAGATGATCTGCCTCCTTCAACCTGGAACCAGAGGTTTTGGTTACTTCAAGGCTGGAGGAAAACACTAATCGTGTTATTAATATATAGTAAACAGATTACCTAAGTGATTTTAACTTATTCTGGACAAACAGAGAGATAGAATGTAATGATAACTAATAATGGCTTACATTGAAAAGTAAGATAAATGTCATGCATATAGACTGAATCACAAAGTTTACTTACAATAACTTCTGGGTAGAAAACTACCACATCACATACATATAATTAAAAGGCACTGAGAAAACTCCGGCTTGGGTGGTACCCAGCCTGACACCCAGGCTGTGAGACTACCAAACTCCTCCTTTGACTCCAAAGATGTAGCAGGATTTAAGGACACATTTCAATTTCATTTTTTAAATGTAGTTTAAAAAAAATGAAATTAAAATTTAAATGTAGTTTAAAAAATTAGTTTTAAGCCACCCAAAAAAGATCAATATTAGTTTCAGCATGCACTGTATTTAGGATATTTTCACAGCTTTAACTTGCAGTGTGACAGCCCTTAGCGAGAGGGATTTGAGGCAGTTTTATCAAAAACACCTGAGTCCATTGAGAAAAACAGTCATTTTACTCCACCAAACCGCAGAGCTGCAGGTCTACCACTGCCTCGATCTGCTATTTCGTAAGGTTCAGTGATGCTAATATTCAAATATAGTGTACACTTAAACTGAAGTATGTTTTGCTGCAGCCCCATCCACGGCAGCACATTGCTTGGCTTCTCTGTCAGTAGATTTGTTTTACTAAAGACGTCTGCAAAACATAACAGTTCATAAATAATCACAGCAGAAACGTCAGATAGGTCGGACCACCGTGTTTAACTCTATATCTTAATCTATATTTAGACTGGTTATGAGCCAGTCTTCTACCCGGAAGTGACTTTGGTTGTTAGTGCGACGTCACAGTGATTTGGTCGATAGAAAAGCTGTCACTGGTTCCAGACCTCCTCTCTGACTGCTCCACCAGTTTGACAGCCAGCTGCTCTGCCTCCCTCATCTTCTGCTCCATCAGCCTTTTCTCCTCCTTGGTCTTCATGGCGGTGACCTCTAACCTCTGCCTGTCTTGCTCAGCCTCTGCAGCCTTGTGGGCCAACAGCTTGGCCTCCTCCTCAGCAATCTGGGCCTTCTCTGCCAGCAGGTCTGCTGTCTCTTCAGATCGCAGCTAGAGAAAATGCATTATAACATTTAAAAAGCGATTAACCAGCTAATACCAGTTGAGTTGTGTAAGAGTTTAGGGCTGAGTGTGAATAAGTAATCTGTCTCTGTAAAATCTAATAAAAACAGAAATGTAAAGCTTGTTGCCCAGACAGGAGCTCACCCAATAGTCCGGAAGATTCAACAATTATCTCATGTCAAGTATATGAAGGCCTCACCAGTGCCTCGTTGGCCAGTCGTGCCTCGTCCTGCAGCTGGAAAAGTCTTCGTTCCATTTCTTCTTTTGCCCGTTCCGCTTCCTCTCTCATCTGTTTTTCCCGTGCCAGGATTTGACGCTCCATCTAGATGGAGTCGAGGAAACACAATTTAACTCTAAACAATCAACAATGATTATGTATGCATCGTGTACATCACGTTTTATCTGTTATCCTCATTGTTACGGTGGAGCTGAGAGCGCGCTGACCTTCTTGCGGGCCTTCTCCTCTTTCGCTTGAGCCTTCATCTGTTGCACTTCAATGGAGTCCACCTTCCTCCTCCTCATGAATAGATCGTGGTTACCGATGCACAACTGCAGGATCTAAAGACACAGGTGATACATAACAGCAATATCTTACTTCTAATAACTCTCATCTAGCTTATTTATAGTTGAACATTTACACGTTAAAGAGGTAAACCAACCAGCTTGTTGACGCGCAGCTGAGACGAGTAGAACTTGAAAACATCTTTCTTTTTATCGAGGGGTTTGATTGTGAACTGCAACATGAGAAATGAAAAAAATAAAGTTCAGTTATCCTGCACGACTGACTCTAATTTTGTTTTAGCATTGTTTCAGAAAGCAGCACAGCTCTGATGCCTTTACAACAATACAGCTAACGGGTTAGAGAGGAAATTTCCATACTGACCGCAGGTTCAAAAAAACAGCTGTGTGTACTGTCGAGCTGTAACAATTACTTATTAGACAGAAAAATTCATTGGAAACTGTTATGAACATCAATTGATACAATTTAGGGCATTTTTAAAGAAAAAAGGCTAACATTTTGGGGTTTTTCTGCTTTGTAAATGTGTGAATTTGATGCTTTTTTTTCATACCTGATAATAAACTGATAAATTTAAACTGTTGGTCCAATAACATGTTCCATTTAAAGGCTCTGAAATTTTTATTTTTTTTTTTGCTGTTTTCTGACATTTTATTGAAATAAAGATTAATGGATTACTCCTGAAAATAATGAGCAGATTAATCAATGATGAAAATAACTGTTAGTCGCAGTCTTAATGTATTGGCAGTTGTATTGTTGTTGTGTGTGGCACGGTACATATCGTAAAAAAATATATAAATATTCTGCATATTTTCCTAAGAAAATCTTTATGGTTGTGGAATTTCCATACAGTTGAACAAACAAACAAACAAAAAAAAACAGAGTGGCGTAAATAAAAAAATCGGAAAAGAGAGTCCACTGCTTCCATTACCTCCTTTTCACTGTAAGAGATGTTGCGGATGCCGCTCCAAGGAAAGGATTTGTTTGGGTTGAGTTTGCTGTTGGGGCTGTAGATGTGAAGACCCTGAGCATCCACTCCTAGTAACAGGTCTGTGTCCCTCTTATTTTGCTGTCAGTGTGATGTGTAAAACAGAAATGTAAACCAGCATGGAGATAATGCTTAAGGTTGTTTTTTTTTTCAAAATACTTTATCGAGGCACTCACAGTGATGGCAAAGTAGCTGACACCGTACATCTCAAGGTCCTGAGCAATTTTTAAGTATTCCATCTCAGCCTCATCCCTGTACGGATGGTGTAGAAAAACAAGGAAGAAAAGGTTTACACATGTATTACACTCAAACTACAGAATCTAAGACTACAGCTTTTGTATAGTAGGGGTGTCACGGTTTTCCAAATGTAAGACCTGAAGTGACTTTAAGGTCGCCATTACATTCAATTTCAATTTCAATATTTTTTAAGCATTGATGGCTATGTCTTGGTTAGACCGAGTCTTAATTTGTAAAGATTAACAGATCATTAGTTTTATGCCCTGAAGTCTGTCATTTACATTTACAAATTCTTCTTTAAAAAAGACAGGCCACGTGCCATAGTATCAAGCGTGATATAACTAACTTTTTTTTTAATGTACCACACATTTAAGATTTTATTGTTTACTTACGAAGTATTAAATAGCATCCAATATTATCTCTCTTGACTTTTTACAGTTGTACATCCCCCTAAGGTTATTGAGGTCTGCTGACGAGTTGCTCCTGGCTGTCTCAAGACTAACACTAACACTGCCTGCTTTGAAATTCCCTCTTAAAACACATTTTCATGATTTTTAACCCACTATGAGTGTAGCTTCTACATGTTATTGTCCTTTGGTCTTTTAAGCTTGTCTTTGTGTTCCTACTGCATTCTTTATATGGTGTTTTTTTCAGATTTTATAATTAGTTATTTTATTTTTTTACTGTCTGTTTTTTTGTAGTTTTTTTGTGCTGTTTTTGAATTGTACAGCACTTTGGTCCACTGTTACTGTTTTTAAAAGTGCTAAATTTGGATTGCACTAAGGCTATATGGTTACAGTTAAATAGCTTACTGAAATGAATAGACACTTTTCCCCCCCAATCATCTAGGACCAAAACAAAAAGCCACTAGAGGGCAGAAGGGTACTTTAAAACAACAGCTTGAGTTTCCTCAAAGGCAAAAGCCCTCCTTGCTTCCCTTCCACTTCACTACCATAGCCTACATACTGCAGTTTTCAGGTCAACAACACATTGGTTGTTTACATAACTTAAAGGGAAGGCAAAATTATGCCACACTGCTGACTTTTTTGAAGCAGTACGATAGACGAGTCTCTCCATCGTCTCCAGCAATGGCCACGGTGTCTGGAAAATTGCAGTAAGCTATGCTGTGTTATCTTTGACGTGCTGTTTTTTTCCCTTTAAACACATGCAAATAAGCAGGTTGGGGGTGGAAATCCTGCTTTGCATCAAAATTGAAAACTCTTATGACCAATTTTCAATTTAGAACTGAAATCGTGACATCCCTATTATTAAGGTGTTAATTTCTCTTTAGATGCTGGATTTCAGGAGCCCTGCTTGTGCTGGCCTACCTGGCGATGCCTCTGTGCTCTGCATACCAAGCGGTAATCTTCTCCTCCCACATGTCTGCTGTCATTTGGTATTGCATCAAAACCTGGGATACCATACAGGACCATAGGAAAGACATTATATACTGTGTATTAATGCTGCATGATTGATGCAATTGCAATTGCAATTTCAGGCTGTGCGATTACATAACCGCAGAAGAAGAAAACTTTTGCCAGTTAATGGAAAAACTTACTTTTTTTGGAAAATATTAAGTTATTTTGAAAACAGTACTGTAAAAACTTAAGGTTTTGTATTTTTCTCATTCTACTTAATTTTTGTATGTTTTGAGTTGAGAAATACACACTTTAAAACTGTTAATATTCTCAGCATTTTCCTTTGTAAGTAAGAAGGTAGACTCATGATATCATTTATTATTTTATCGTAATCACAAATCGCAATATTGTTCAGTATAATTGCAATTGCGCATTTTTACCAAATCGAGCGGCACTACTGTGTATACACACATATATGTAAAGTAGACAATAAAGTAGACCTACAATACAGACACTATATGTGAACAACAAGAGTGAAAAATACACATTGTGCTGTATACTTACTCTTTTCGGCAAAAGCTCATCTTGTGCCAGGAAGCCTGGCTTGTGAAAGTTTGGGTCATAGTCACCGTACTGTGATTGAGGGGGAGACGTTAGAAAACAAGAAAAGAAAAAGAAAGAAACGTGGGTGTTACTGGTGCACAATTGCAAAACATAATGGGTCTTAATGGGACTGAGCCTAACCTGACCCACCAGGTTCTGGCTGAGCTGGAGGGTAATTTCTCACTATTCCCTTGGGCCTGAGTGGGCCTGGTTCTTGCCCATTAAATGCTTATTCATCTAGTTATTTTATGAAACTATAGAGAGCTGTCTTGTGCTTACATGGTCCTTTGGCAGGAGTTTTAATGGACTAAATCAAGGGGGAAAGAGAGAGAAAGAGGGGAGAGAGAGGGGGAAAGTGACAGAACAACGAAGCAAGAACCTGGGTAGAGAGAGAGAGAGAGAGAGAGAGTGCACGAGAGATGGGCAGAAAACAAGAGAAAGAGAAAGAGGGCTGCAAGGCGGCTTGTTTGGCAGTGTTTGCTTTTGCCTCCCCAGGAGTGGGAGAGATGTGCGTAACATGCAGCGTAGAGTGGTGATCATCATCTGAGCACTGCATCACCATGGATCGCTGTGCGTTCTAGATGCACCGCGATGCAAAGCCCGTTCTGCCAAACCTGTCATGCACAAGATGACAGAATAATAACAGAGAGAAGAGAAGAAGAAGTGGTGCGAGAAAACACACTAGCCCTTCGCTTGTTATACTTGTTTTAATATCAAAAAATGTATATTTTATAATATAAAAATGCAATATAGAATAGTCCTATTATTACAGCACAAATTCAGATTTTTTAATTGGGTCTTGGGCCCAAAACTGCAGCTGAGGTTCAGGCTCGGGCCGGGCTTGGACAGAAACTGTGTGGGTTCATGTAGGGTCATGCCTGATTTTTTTAGGCCTGATCAGAGCTCTAGTAGGATTTAGGGGCATCTATTGGCAGAAATGGTAAATAATAACTTTGTTTTAAATAGTTCACCTGAAACTAAGAAGCTTTATTTTATTTTTCTAACATTAGAATAAGGTGTTTTATCAAAATACAGAGGGGGTCCTCAGAGATGTCATGTTGGTTCTACAGTAGCCTAGAATGGACAAATCGAACACTGGCTCCAGATAGGGCATATGTACTGTATTTCCGCATTGGCCACCACAGTTCTCCTACATGGTTGGTACCCAGAAGAAGTTTCAGTTGGTTGCATTCAAAAATCTCACTGCTAGATGCCACTCGATCCTACACGTTAGACCATTAAATCCTATAATATGTGCAAGACTAACAGAAAATTAAACATATTATTGCATCATCACATAGATCTGCTCTTTAAATAAGTCACCTCGCATCTTCCTTTGAGGATTAAAATAAGTACCCAAATGTATTTTTATACTTTCTACCATCTGTGCTGTTGTGCCCATACACAGAGTGCATCTTTGCATAAAGCTTATCAAAACATTTTCTTTTCAAGCGTATTCGCATAAAGCATTAACTATGAATTTAAGCTTGACTAAAACGGACAACATGTGTTTTCAGAAACAGGCAGGACAAACATACTGCAGATGCAGCAAATAATAGTAAGGGACCATGCATGGCTTTCTTACCTTGGCCTGAACAGCATATGATGCCAACAGAACAGACGCTTCAGGGGAACAGAATATCTCTTCATCTAATATCTGTTTTTTCACCTATAAAAGAAGACAGGTAGGAACATGTATTGAACCAAGTGAACATTTTTCATTCAGTTTTCTACAGTAAGGAGCTGGATTCTACCTACATATAAAATACAACCAACAGCAACATTTTCAAAGAGTTTATACAAAAATGAATAAAAGATTATTTTACAAGAAATGTGATCAGTTGGATTACCTGTAAGAAGAAGAGGTGCTGAGTTATCTCTTGGACTAGCTCTTCTTCTACTTTTTCTGGGAAGAATTTGGCCAGGAAATGAAATGTTATGGGAGAGTCCTTTGGAACCTCCTGGTCCAACACCTTAGGAAAAAAAAAGGTTCACAATAATATTTTTTATTAGACTAGACTTTCTCTGAAGCCATAATGTCACGTCAAAATGACAGTCTTTGTGATATGTTACCAGCAACATACTAAACAACTACGCAATCAATTGCTTGATTGGTCTACGTACTTATAATTTATGAGGAATTTAAATAATCAATGAAATATAATAGTAATTCATTAAGCAAAAATGGCAAACATTAGCTCATCCCGGCATCTCTGGCGTGAGGATTTGCTGTTTTATATCATTTTAAATTAAATACATTTTGGTTTTGGACTTTTTGTTGAATTAAACAAGCAATTTAAAGATGTCATCTTTGACTCTGAATAAATTTGATGTTTTGGGTTTTTTTGTTTTTTTTAATATGTGGTCTAACATTCTGTAGACTAAACAATTATTTGAAAAATGATAAATGAATTATCTGATAATGAAACACTATCATAAATTGCAGCCCTATAATCAAGATTAGCCTCATCTCCAGCACATACAAATCCTCTGCAATGGGAAAAACATTTTAACCACATAGCGCCTGGAAAATTGTCCAAGTGGTGTTGTTTTTAAAGCTCATTAGCCACTTTGACAGTGACAAGTTCACTAGTTCACTCACGCGTTTCTCTGGTTTCAGCCAGGCGTAGGTGTCCTTTACTGTGTACCTGAGTCCGAAAAACCAGGTCTCCCTCAAACCAACAGTGCGACACACCAGGTCAAACAGGTCTTTACCTTTCCACTTCACCTGAAAAAACAGTGCGTGATAAAGAGACATGTAAGTTACTGTAAAGTTAATAAAAAAGAAACATTTATAAAACTTTGTAGTTTGCTGTTGATCCCCTGTGACTTCAGTTTTTTTATGACCAAAAATGTTCTTTTTTTTCTACCAAATTTAAGTTATCATCAACTAAAAAGCCTAAAACTCAAGGGTACGACACTTGAGAAATTTCTTTTCAATCTACTGATGCTCTGACATAAACCTTATCATACCTCCTTACCCTTCATGCAAATGTAATGACATTTTTTAACATTTGATGAGAGCTTATTGAGTTGTAACCAACTTGCAGCTCCTGCAATATCCTCATTTGTGTTATTAATTTAAGTGTGTAAGTCAGTTTGTGACTAAGCCATGCTGGTATCATCCCATGCTAGTACCCGCTCAACTCAAGTCTTCCGGTGCTAAAACTTCAAAGGAGAAAAATAGGGCATCTCAAAGTCTTCACTTGATGACTTATGCAAAAAATATATTTAATATGCAAGTTTTTTTTAACACCTGTCTTGAGTGAGCGTGAATCCCTTTTGGCTAACATTATGTGAGCTAACAACAGATAAAACATACCATTTGTTGATATTAATCTACCTAGACATGGAACAATGCACTCAGAGTTAGAAAAAGAATCATTTCAGCCTCAAAAGTTGCCTAAATAAATCCATACCTCACAGCTGAACTCCATTTCAGCATCCATGGTGATAACTTTGACTTTGAAAGTCTTTGGTTGTTTCTTCTTTAATCCTAGGATAGACATGCTGAGGGTGATGCTGTCAAAAAACCTGCACAAAAGAACAAAACTTAAGTATTACTAGAGTTAAACTGATTTCACAGCAAAACATGGCATTTTACATGGCAAAGACAAGGCAAGGCAAACGTGTTTAAATAGCACATTTCATACCACAAGTGCTTTGCAGATTAGTCAAGTCATAGTAGCCCAACACCAAGCATGCCCCAAAGGGCTGTGCAAACAGTCATTTCAATTCAATTTCAATTTGATCTTTAACGTCCAAGACAGGGAGGTAGAGATGTACAGCAACAACAATAATAGCATTCATTGCTATAACAGTGATTATAGAAATATGAATAATAATAACTAGTTGTGTGGGGTCACTCCAAAAAAGCATCAGTAAGCAGCATTGGCAGAAAACACAAAAAATGTATAGAGGTGAGTTATACTGTGTACAAGGAATTACAAATGGAAGATTTGACACATAAAAATATGCTAAGCGCATACAGGCTAGCACATATGCAGAACACAGAAATGTGTATCATGCTAAGTATGAATTACATAGCAGGTGTTTAGTAGGTAGGGGCTTTTTATAAAAGTTCTTTGGATGTATAAAAGTGGGTTGTTAACTGCCTGCTGGAGATAACCTTAGTTAGCTTCTTAGATAACACATACAAATACGTATATACGTTTAAACTTTTGTCTATACAGACAGTTGGGCATGCAACTCACAATATTAGAGTGGTAAGATCAATCATTCAGTTAATTTCACTGACACCATGAGCACCAAGGAAGACGGTATTACTGGCACTTTGCAGAGATGTAAAAAAAAAAGATTAGTAGAGATTATTAGTAATACTATTTAAAAAAAAAAAAAAAAGATAATAAAACATGTCCAGTGAACTATATTCATAATTATCATAATTTTAAATGATAAATTATTTTACAGAATTGTTATAATTTTAAACTTTTTTTCAGGTCATTTCTTGCTTTTTTTTTTACATTCTCTCTACATTTTGTAAAGATTTTTAGGAACATTTTTAGGTAACTTACTTATATTTGGGCAAGTTCTTCTTTTATTGTTCATTATTTTCTTCCCATGTTTTTGAAAAAATGTTGTTCTTTTTTAAAGCCAATTTGCCCAGGTTTCAAATGGTTAGATAAATAATTTGATTGTATTTCTCATCTATGCTGAGCAAGTTTTGAGTGAAAGGGATTTAAAGCTTGTCCCATATAAATGCCTGTCCCAAATATAAGCCAATTGAGGTCAATGCTTTAAGCAAAAATAGTTAATTGAAGTTTTACGGTAATAGAAGTGATTAAATGGACAGAGCTATATTTCAACTTCCTACACTAAGTTATGGCAGTTGACTTTAGTTGTTACTGGAGCTGTGAACTATCTATCAAGCAATACGAAATCAATATTGAAGCAGTTTTCCAGAAAAAAAAACCAAGTTACATCTACAACAATGATAAAGCATGCAGCTGAAAAGCAGAAAAAGGCTATTAAGTTACATGCTTCTAAATCATTTAAAACATTTTTTAAAAACCAAATTGCCCATGTTTCAAAGGGTTAAATACATCATTTGAATGTATTTCCCTATTTGCTGAGCAACAGTTTTGAGTGAAGGAATTAAAAGCCTCTCCCATGTAGACACCCGTCCATATATAAGCTTAAAGAGATCAGTGAGCTAAGCAAATGCTAGCCCGGGCTATTAATTAAAGTTTTACGGTAATAGATGTGATAAAAAGGACGGAGCTTTAATTTAACGTTTCTCAGTAAGCTCTGGCAGTTGACTTTAGCTGTTGCTAGAGCCTGAATTATCTATCAAGCCACGCGAAGTTAACGTTGAAGCAGTTTTACAGAAAGGAAAAAAGTTACACCTTAGTAACAATAAAACATGCAGCTGAAAAACAAAAAAGGCCCATTACCGGCGAGTAAAGTTACAGACTTCTGCCGTCCAACAAGGCTCAGAGGAGGCTGGGCTTTTTTCTATAGGGGGAGTCCAATGCTAAGCTAGCTGATATTACTGGACAGCGTTAGCTTTCCAGCTATGCCACGAAAACGGACCAAAACAAGTTGTAGAAAGAGCGAAACTTTTGAGGCATCTCCATCGTGAAACAGATTTACTTTGAAGCTTTTCGAAAGACACCTGGAAACAATTTCGCTCACGGTATCGGTAGCAACGCGCTTTAGCTGGTTAGCTTGCTATAACATTATCGAGAGGACTTTCCAGAAGATTTTTGTTTTGACTCGCGGTCACTCTACAGGTGGGAACACGAACAGCAGCCTGGGATAACGCCACTGCGCGTGCGCATGAATTTGGAAGCAAAAATGCTGCCTTCAATGACTGTCGGAAATATAGGCTTGACACACGTTTATGTTTTTTTTTGTTGATTAAAAAAGTATAGAACAAGTATGGCAACCTGCTAGTGATGAAAAAAAGTATTCAGATACTTTACGTAAGTAAAAGCACTAATACTACAATATTTTAAAAAACACGCATGCAAATAAAAGTCCTGCATTGAAGCTTTTACTTAAATAAAAGTAACATATTCATTAAGAAAGCACTTTAAATATTAAAAGTTTAAGTACCCAAAGCAGAAAAATCTGAAACGCAAAATTATCATTATTATTAGGGCTTTAAACTGTTAGTTCTGAATAGAATATTTCACCAAAAGGGTAAAAATTAAACAATAATAATAAAATAAAATGAAATAAATAGGGGGGTAGCCTACAAATGTATCTCAGTTGTCGTATACAGTGGGATTTTTTTCGAGAATGTCATATAACTTTTTTGCTTGTATTTCTTTAATTAGTTTTACGATTTTATGTTCCTACGTTTAAATCTACTAAGGAAAAAATAAAGTTGAGGATGATTTCAGGATGTTGTTCTCTTGTATGACAAATTTTGCCAGAATTGCATTACAAAGTTTTTGTTTTTCGAGAAATACCGAATGTGATATTGTTTCTGAGGACAAAAGCTGGAAATGAAGAGATATTGTTGAATGTTGTTTAACACTTTTGTGAATGTCAAGCCAACATATTACACCACATTACAGTACATGATAAAAAAAAAATCTGGTCTGTGGTTTCAATATCATTTACACACACACACACACACACACACACAAAAAAAAAAAAACACAAGTAATTCCGTAGAAGAAAAAATGCCGGTCATATTTTTTTTAACGTGTATTTTTCTTTAGGGGATTGTTTTATTGTTCATTGTTGTTGTTAGGGCAGATAGTATGGTGGCCATGAATGCAGCAGCAGGAAAGCAAGGAAACCACGTAAGCTCCTCGCCTTGCTGCTTCCTGATAACGTTAGATTTAGCTCCTAATTCAAAATAACAGCATTTTATGTGTTGTTACATTTGGATTTCAGCTGGGAACCAACTAGTCTACATACCCGACTGAAGAACAAACTGCCACGAAACAAAACAGCGACGCTGCTGCAGGTTAACTGTCTCTGCCATGTGTGCTTATTGCTTGTGTTTTGACAGTAGCAGCATAGGGGGAGGTCAGCCAAGTCCTGCCCTCCAAACAGTGCAAATCAAAGTTTGTTTTCTTTGAAAATGCTTTTACTAAAAGTAAATTATACAGAGATGTGACTTCCATTGTAATAGTTGCACAGTGTTTTAAATAGTTCGCACATTTTCCACACTGAACAAACATTTAAACGCTACACTTGTGTTTTTGCTCCCATTTCTCACAACTTTAAATCACATGTGTGGCATTGTGTGATCAAACTGCACATTTTACAGCGACCTACACACCTGTGTGGTAATGATGCTTCTTAATCAGCATCTTGATATGTCACACCTGTCAGGTGGATGGATTATCTTGGAAGAGAAGTGCTCACTAACACTGATTTTTAACAAACTTGCAGCCAAAATTCAAGAGAAATATATCAACTTAGAGCTAGAAAAAAGTCTTTCTGAGAAAACTGGGAGTCATAACAAAAGTATTGTGTTAAATCTTTTTGTTCAGTCTAGATTAATATAATTGTTAAGAAAATTATCAATTGATTTCATAGAACTGAGTTGGAGATATTTTCAGATTGGTTTGTCTAAACACGATATCACAAAAGAAATCACTGTAAGGCCAAATCCAAGCCAAGATGCAAGTGATCATCTTGTTAGATCTGTAGCTAAGGTATCAGCATACTGAGCTATCATTTTCATTCACATGTTAGATTTATAATCTATAATAAATGGTTGATTGTCTGTTATTAATACTATCATTTGACTATATGGTCTCTGTTGTTTTTCTTTGAACAGGTTTTTATATAATGGCAGCTCCCACTAACACATTTGAAAAAGTGAAGGCAGCAGTCTTATCAGCCCATAAAGGCACCACACCAGCAGAAAAGATAAACTTTTATAACTCCTGGGCAGAGAACTATGAACAGGTGAGATAACTGAAGAACAGTATTGTGATATCAGTAAAATATTGGCAGCGTTTTTGACTTGTTAAATAAAAGGTAATGTACTGATCTCGTGAAAGATGTCTAAAAACATGACTAAGTTAAACTGTTCTAACATTACTGAAAATAATTAGAAATTTCCTAAAATATAACGAAAACACATTTGACGGAATGTTAGAATATTAAAAAAGAATTACAGTTGATTGGATTCTAAATTACTACTATAAATACAGTAGTTTTATGGCTTTTATTTCTTTGTATCTAGCCAAATGTAGTGCTGCAGTGCTCATGTTCACCTTGTTTGTCTATGCTAAAAGCCACTGCTCTTTCTTAAAACTGGTTTGAACAGGATCTGGTAGTTCTGGAGTACCGTGCACCAAGTCTGGCTGCAGACAGCATCTCCTCCCATTTCAGCGGTGACCGTGAATCTGCTGTAGTTTTGGATTTGGCCTGTGGTACAGGTCTGATGGCCAAACAGGTAAACTAAAAAGACAGAGAACCAACTCCTACTTTTGTTATATCCTGTTCAAACTGAATGAAAAGAAGTAACTGCATGCTCACAGTCATAATTTAATATTTGACAAAAGCCTTTTTTTTCTTTGCTTCTTCCGAGAGTGACATAATTAAAGACATCCCAGAATATTTTCATTTGTGAAAGCAAAACAAGCACAGCATTTAGATATGATATCAAATCACCACGTTTTTTTCTTGTACAGTAGCTATAACATCACACCTCAGAAAGTGATAAAAGAGGACAAAATCACAAAGGGAAAACAACAACAACAAGCAAACCAAAACCAGCATAAAAGATAAATAAGCAGGTAAAATAAATAAATAAAGAGAATAGGGATGGGGTTGGGGGACTAATCTTAGAGTTAAACATTGTTATTAAATGGACAAAATGGGATAAACTCAGTGGTTACAGAGGCACCAGCATACTTACAGATAAAGTTGAGAAGAACAAATTATACATATTTCTGAAACAGGACAGAGTTTTTTATTATTAATCTTGAAGGAATGGTTGAAAATGATCAATAAATGGTCTCCATAAGTAGCCATCTAAGACAGAATTTAATTTATAAAGCGTAATAAACATCCCATTACTCAACCACATTGAAAAAGAAGGTGGTTTTTTGATTTCCAGGACAGTTATAGCATTCTTTTTGCTAAGAATGTTTAAAAATATTTGCTTCTATAAAATATTTTTTTCCTTTTCTGGATCAAAACTTTTAATTAAAACCTTTCCAGTCTTGGTGTAGTGATTTAGAACAGCACAGACCTTATCACTGTCAGTTTTTTGTTTCGTGTTTGTTTGCTTTGACCAGAGGGCCTGAAACAGCCAAATGTCTTTTTGCTGTGCAGATGAAGAGACATGGATTTGGACGATTTTGGGGTATTGATGGAAGCAAAGCTATGTTGGAGAGGGCCAGACAGAGCGGGTTGTACCAGGACCTGAAGCAGTCCATGCTCGGAGAGGGGCCACTACCTGTCCAATGGGGTAAATTAATGGTTTAAATAATTTCACATTGGCCATTCATCACTGTGATTCAGTAGGTCAGGCGTTGGCAACCTCGGGCACAGATGCCACCATCGACACACCGTAGCTAACTAATGGCATACTCAGTATACAGTAGAGTAGAGTTTTTGAAAACGTGCAGGGAACTCGTGAAGAGTTCCAGGTGTGTTCAGGGATGCTCAGAAACATCCAAATTTAGAGAGGGGATACAGAATGATACAAAGTGTCATGGTTTAGGAGTCATAGCAAGATAGTGCTTATAACCAACGCCTCAAACTACAAAAGGTGAGGAAAGAGCTTAAGTTTTTATGGAGCATTTTCAGATGCAACAGATTGACATTATATTGATATGATACACTGATTAAGAAGACGTTTTATAAATGGCGCTTCATATCAAAAAGGTTGCCGACCCATGCATTACTTAGCTAACTATATAAAGTTATGTTAAAAACAATTCTTATCTTACATGATAGTTAAGCTTTAATGTTATTAATCCTTACTGTTATCATCAGCAGTACTGTAAACTCTCTTATCTTCTTTACTCCGCCGCCTCTCTTCTCTTCAGGTTTGTTTGATGTTGTCATGATCGTTGGAGCGCTGAGTGTTGGTCATGTCCAGGTTGGTGTAGTCAGAGAGATGTGCAAGTCCACCAAACCAGGTGAGATGCTGTCTCAACTGCAGTTTTGATCCTTAGTTGTGATTCAGTGTACCCTCGCTGTCGGTGAATTTTGAAACCACCACTGCACTCTCACCTGTTTCCACTAGGTGGCTTCATTTGCATGACAACCAGAAATAACGAGGACAATGTGGAATACAAAGTCGCCCTGGAGTGTGAGCTGAAGCAGATGGAGCATGAAGGGCTCTTGACTTGTGTAGAGGTCACTGAGGTTGGAGACTGGGAGAGAGCGGTGTCAGAGCAAGAGGACGGCTATATAGCTGGAACCGTGTACCTCTATAAGAAGCAATGTATGTAGATGTGACATTACACCAGGCAGCTACCTCTAAGGCTGAAAAATTAAGCCAAAAATTAAAGCCATCAAATAGCAGCTTGAGACTGATTTTAGAACAGAGTGAATCCACATAATGAAATCCACACATGGCATCTGTACAGTCTGAGTCAGATCCACCTCTCTCTCCTCCACAGCTCCAACCTCTCAACCAAATATTGTCAATTCTGTCCCCAAAAAACAAGATGACGACTGTTGAAATGCCTAACTGGAAGCTTCAGTATAGAAGTTCAAAAACCAGTGAATAACGCCATGGTTGCTATCTTCATATGTGTACAGTCTATGCATTACACCAGCAAAGGTAAACAACTCAAGAAGATGCAGAATGAAGATATGAAGCTTTATCTGCCAATGTAAATGTAAGACTGGAAATGTTCATGACTAAATGTTTCTTTTTTGTAATTAAGGTTTTTTATTGAACACTATTAAACAAATTAAGTTTAATAATGTTCTGTTTTTATCGAATACACTGATTCTTTAGAAAATGCTGATCAGTCTCTGGACAGCTGCCTCGAAGACAAATGTCTATACGTTTACTGCCTGTATCAAATAATGTGATTCTGAATCTGACCTCCTTCTTGTTTCATCACATAAAAATATTCAATTAATCAAAGACTCATTGACGTTCTGTTTCTTGTCATTGATTGTAGATCTTCATATAGAAACTTTACATGAACTGCAATGATGTTCACATACTGCAAATGTTTAGATTCAACTCTGGGTTTACTTCAGATGCTCTGGAAATATTGCGAATAAACATAAAAAAGGATGAGAAAAAAAACATCATTTGTGTCAGTTTCTCTCTTTGTGAGTACAGAGATAATATGAATACACCTGATATCATGAACACATGTTACCATGACAACTTGACTGCAATGGTTTACCTTAAAATTTAATGAAATTTAATTTCAATTAACAGTCTGTTTACACAAACACAAATAGTGAAAGTACTACTTTCTAGTACAAAACCCATACAATCTGTTATTCAACCTGCATTTGGATCTGCCTCAAAATAAAACATAGCGAAATATTTTTATACTGTTTTTTTTTTTTAATCACTTTCGGGTTTTTCTTTCAAATAAAAACTGCCAAAAGAATGTCTGTATAGTGTTGCCATAGTGAAGTCAACTTTTGAAAAATTTTACCAAGGTAAACAAAAACATAACCAAAATACTATAAAATACACTATAATCAGAAATCTAAACAACACTTCACAAAGTGATTCACTCAAATGTTAGAGGAGGGGTTTGTCCTGACATTGTTATTGCATGTAGTTATACAAAATCCAAAGGTCTGTGGCAAATGCACATATTTATGACCACCAAAATAAACATTTAGCAATTACAGTAATAAAATTAGATCATTACAGTGTTCCAGCAACGCTGAGAGCAAAAACGTCCTATGACCACTTAAAGTTGATTTCCCCAAAACACAATCTGAAGTTATTTTAGAGCATGTTCAATTTGCACAGAGCAATGCATAACCCACATCTTGAGGACCTGAGTAAAAGAATGAGCTTGAAAAAATGCATTTCTCATTTTGAGTCAAGATTGGAGATTTCTTTTAATTCCCTATATTCAAGTTTTGAAGAATTGGACATGTATTTGCATGGCAGTCATGTCTTGATTTAAACCCTCAGCCAAGATTGTACATTTCATCCACTTGACAACGTCTACACAGTAAAAGGCCTCAGCATTAAGATAAGTGTGTTTCTGTGACTGTTTGTCTGTGTGTGTATTAATAAACACGGTGTATGCACAGCTGTGACTGCATGAGAGGAGGTCATAGTAAAAATGTTCCAGCAGCCTGTAGCAGCTTGTATTTTCTCACCAGCACAGAGATATTGAATCATCTGAGGCTTTGAATCAAACTAGCAAACAAAAACATTTGTTGTTTTTCCCATTCTTTCAGCCAGATGAAGTTTGGAGACGATATAAGACAGGCCAGCTCTGCCGCTGTACCTTTGTGAAGACGTGTGACTGGACAATGAGGGTTGTTGTTGGTTTGCTGTTGCTGCTGCTCGGTCTGTGTGGGTCAGGGGCTCAGGGGGAGGGTGGAGGCCTCGGTGAGGCGGGTGAGATCAGCCAGTTTCAGGAGAAAGCTCCAAGAGATGCAGCTGAGGAACCGACCACAAAGCAAACCACCCCTGACATCTGGGCGGAGGTGAGGGCGCTGAGAGACATGGTGGTGGAGCTCAAGGTGCGCGTGGATCTGCTGCAGAGAGAGAACTCTGGTACAGACTGGTTCCTCTTCCTGTTAAGTGCTGATAATGTCTCCATTAACAGTTTAACTAAAGTGTGTGATCTTGTCATGGACATATACAGCACTTTCTGGGCACATGGTCGAATATTAGTTTAACAGATTGTGCATGTAAACAGTTTCCTCTGCACTGCATTAACTCCAGAGTTGCAGACCAGACTGAGCAGCAGTGAGAGGGAACTTCTCGTTAGCAAGTCCAGGATTGATCAGCTGGAGAGACAAAATGCAGGTGAGTGATTGAACCGTCCTATTCACTATACACACACACACACACTACATTTTTAGCCCAGGTAAGTAAAATGCTCTACATTAACTTTTTCTGTGTTAACAGAGAGGCCAAAGGTGGCCTTTTATGCAGCTCTGACTGATGCAGGTTATGTTGGACCACAAAACACAGACATCACACTGAAATACAGCAAGGTCTTCACCAACATTGGCAATGCTTACAATCCAGCTACAGGTAATAAACTGCAGCTCACACTGACATGTTTGGTCATGGTCATATATATAAATTATATACTGTATGTACATATCAACTGTTATTGTTTTCTCTCTACTCTTACTCTGTAGGTTTTTTCATAGCACCAGTCCGAGGGGTCTACTATTTCCAGTTCACTGTGTGTGGTAACCACACAGGTCTAGTGGGTGTGTATGTGTACAAAAACAACCAGCGGATCATGTTTAATGTTGAGTGGAAGGAAGACGCACATTTTAAGTATTTCACTAACTCTGTTGTCTTGGAGCTGATGGCAGGAGATAAGGTTCACCTGGTTCTCCCATCAACCTTTGCTGTCTATGACAGTGTAGATAACCACAGCACTTTCAGTGGCTCTCTTCTCTTCGCACTGTAAGAACTGTTCAGTCTGCTGTGTTATTGATTTATCATAAACTCTGTTTTTATCGATTACACTGATTCTTTAGAAAATGCTGATAAATCTCTGCACAGCTGCCTCGAAGACAAATGTCTGTATGTTTACTGCCTGTATCAAATAATGTGATTCTGAATCTGACCTCCTTCTTGTTTCATCACATAAAATATTCAGTTAATCAAAGACTCATTGACGTTCTGTTTCTTGTCATTGATTGTAGATCTTCATATAGAAACTTTACATGAACTGCAATGATGTTCACATACTGCAAATGTTTAGATTCAACTCTGGGTTTACTCCAGATGCTCTGGAAATATCGCGAATAAACATAAAAAAGGGTGATAAAAAAGACATCATGTGTCAGTTTCTATCTTTGTGAGTACAGAGATAATATGAATACACTTGATATCATGAAAATGTGTTACCATGACAACTTGACTGCAATGGTTTACCTTTTTGACTTTTTGCACACTGAAAATGACCCCTTGTTTTCACCTAAACACAACATGAAGTGATTGCTGTCTATGATAAACTTCGGCTGATACACTTCTTACAGTGGAGAAATACTGCCCTCCAGTGATAAAAGTTTAGTTCGGCATTAATGTGTCTGATGATATGAATATAAATTGTATTTGAGACTGTGTTCAATCTTCAAATTTAATTTCAATTAACAGTCTGTTTACACAAACACAAATAGTGAAAGTATTACTTTCTAGTACAAAACCCATACAATTTGTTATTCAACCTGCATTTGGATCTGCCTCAAAATAAACATAGACACAAACACATTTTTTTTTAATCACTTTCGGGTTTTTCTTTCAAATAAAAACTGCCAAAAGAATGTATGTATAGTGTTGCCATAGTGAAGTCAACTTTTGAAAAATGTTACCAAGGTAAACAAAAACATAACCAAAATACTATAAAATACACTATAATCAGTAATCTAAACAACACTTCACAAAGTGATTCACTCAAATGTTAGAGGAGGGGTTTGTCCTCATATCTAGTGAGAGTGAATGATCATGTGACTGAATGCGATAGACCTTTATGTTGGCCAAACAGAGCTGAAGTACTGTTGTTACCACCAGAGGGCTCAAAAGAACAGATACTAAGTTCAGACAGAGTGGAAAAAAGTTTTCCTCCCTTCTCAGAATTGAATCAGATAACCCTCATTCACAGTAAAAGGCCTCAGCATTAATATAAGTGTGTTTCTGTGACTGTTTGTCTGTGTGTGTATTAATAAACACGGTGTATGCACAGCTGTGACTGCATGAGAGGAGGTCATAGTAAAAATGTTCCAGCAGCCTGTAGCAGCTTGCATTTTCTCACCAGCACACAGATATTGAATCATCTGAGGCCTTGAATCAAACTAGCAAACAAAAACATTTGTTGTTTTTCCCATTCTTTCAGCCAGATGAAGTTTGGAGACGATATAAGACAGGCCAGCTCTGCCGCTGTACCTTTGTGAAGACGTGTGACTTGGACAATGAGGGTTGTTGTTGGTTTGCTGTTGCTGCTGCTCGGTCTGTGTGGGTCAGGGGCTCAGGGGAGGGTGGAGGCCTCGGTGAGGCGGGTGAGATCAGCCAGTTTCAGGAGAAAGCTCCAAGAGATGCAGCTGAGGAACTGACCACACAAAGCAAACCACCCCTGACATCTGGGCAGAGGTGAGGGCACTGAGAGACATGGTGGTGGAGCTCAAGGTGGAGCTGAGGAACATGGAGGCCAGAGTGAAGGATAGTGAGAGCCATGTGGATGAAATGAAAGCTGAGCTGATGGTCACCAAGGTGCACGTGGAGCTGCTGCAGAGAGAAAACTCTGGTAGAGACTGGTTCCTCTTCCTGTTGAGTGTTTGACTTCTATGATCTTATTATGCACATTTACTGTAGTTTCTATTATATCTAATTTTGGGTCAGAAGATAAGATGAAGGTAAACATGCTAATTTGTTGTGCATGTAAACAGTTTGCTCTGCTTTTTAATTCATCAACTCCAGACTTGCAGACCAGACTGAGCAGCAGTGAGAGTGAACTTCTTGTTTGTAAGTCAAGGATTGAGCAGCTGGAGAGAGAAAATGCAGGTGACGGTTGTATCTTCCTATTTACCACACACACACACACACACACACACACACACACACACACACACACACACACACACACACACATTACTTACATAGTCAGTTTACATGTCATGACATTCACTGACTCTTTGTGTTAACAGAGAGACTAAAGGTGGCCTTCTACGCAGCTCTGACTGATGCAGGACAAGTTGGACCGTTCAACACAGCCATCACACTGAAATACAGCAAGGTCTTCACCAACATCGGCAATGCTTACAATCCAGCTACAGGTAATAAACTGCAGCTCACATGAACATGTGTGTTTGTATCAGTTTACATAAATCAGCTGTTATTGATTCTCATTTTCTTCTTTCACTCTGTAGGTTTCTTCACAGCACCAGTCAAAGGAGTCTATTCTCTCCAGTTCACTGTGTGCAGTAACCGTACAGGTTATATGGGTGTACAATTGTACAAGAACAGCCAGCGGATTTTGTATAATGATGAGCGTAAGGAAGAACCGGGTCTTGAATATATGACTAAGTCTGTTGTCTTGGAGCTGATGGCAGGAGATGAAATTCACCTGGTTCTCCCATCAGACTATTCTCTCTATGACAGTGTAAATAACCACAATACTTTCAGTGGCTCTCTTCTCTTCACACTTTAAAGATGTTTTTCAGGTGATTGATATATCACAACTGTTGTTACTGCATACACTGTGCAGATAAATCTCTGCACCGCTGCCTACAGGACAAATATGTATACATGTACTGCCTGTATCAAATAACATGATTCTGAATCTGACTTCATCTTGTGTCATGAAGACAACTTTCAAATAAATCAAAGACTCATTGAAGTTCTGTTCTTATCATTGAGTGTACATCATATCAAAACCTAACATGAACTGCACTGATGTTCACTCCTGTAACTGTAGCTGGGTCAAACTAAAGCCTGAGTGAGGTTTTATTGAGCCATATTAACTCCAGTCTCAGTGCTCATTGCCATGATGGTAAAGCCTCTGGGTGCTCTTGGGAGATGACGGGGCAAATTCAGTCTGTAAGTGGTTTAAATGTTAACTTGAAACAGTGAACAACAGGCTGTGGAGAATGTTTTCTCTCATTTGGTGGGTGTGTCAGAAGTGTAACCCTATCAGCAGCGACATGTAAATAAACACTGCTGTATTAAAATACAGTGTGCATGGTGGTAATGCTGTAAAGATTGCCAATCATCAAGAAGAGGAAGGCACTTTTCCGTTTGAGTAAATATTTGTAACGTTCTGTCAGGGCGGAACCATGGATGTATAAAGAGAGCTGGATACAGTATTGGAGGTGGGCTCCCTTTCATTCTTATGAAAGCTGCTCAGTAACACATGAAGCGAAAAAAAACTGGATTTACGTGGTATGACATTACCCAGATCTTCTCCATTGAGGGGCCCATAGAGGAAGCGCATTTGAGACTTTTGGCAGCTGAGCGGTGAAGTTCCAGTTTAGCGCTCCGCGAACTTGATAAGGGATAAAATGATTTAATCTCCTAGACTTTTGAAATGTTATCAGACCAAGTGGAACAAATCCTGCAATTGAAAGTCATTTTGCAGGGGTTGTGACGCTAAAAAAAAATGTATACACTGATTTATCTCTTTTACATGTAAGTCTACAGGGAAAAGTATTTTTGGGCCCAATGGCATCACAGGAGAATCTCAGACATTCTAACTCCACATTTGGCCAATATGTAAAAAATGGTGTCAAAACCTGGTGCTGTTCCTGTGAGCTTGGGCTGAAAGTGCCCCTGGTGTAGCCAGAAGATATCTAGGCCGAGACTTCCTTCCATTGTTTACAACTGGATTAACAAATTGAGACAGGTGAAGATAACATTCTGGCTAATCTCTGCAAACAGTTATCTACATATAAATGCAGGTAAATCAGTAAAAAAAACTTTGCCAGACAATAGCTAGTGGGTTCAGAGAATGCATTATAACAATCCACAGTTTTCCGACACAGCTGTTATCATTAGCAGTAAGTATTAAGATCATTTACCTAAGTTTGAAAAACAAAACAAAAACATATATGTATGTATATATGTATATATGTGTGTGTGTACGTGTGTGTGTGTGTGTGTGTGTGTGATTGTGTGTATGCGAGTGTTACAGTAATGGTTTAAAACTTCTACTTCTTACAGCCTTTTTTGGTGGCATGTCTCCAGTCTTGGTCATGTGTCAGAGTATTTGCACATGGCACAAAACCTGCCCTCATAGTTTAGGGGGCGTTACCTATGCTAATTGATGACTTATGGTCAAGTGGCATTCAGCATCGAGCACACCTGGATAAAAGCAGATTTGGATGGTTAAGAACGTCTGGTGCATCTGGAGTTGACTGCTATTATGTTTTCTTTTACCAGATAATTAAAAGAAAATATAAGAGAAATTTAAGAGAATGTTGCTGCATGAGGCCCATTGTACCCAAAATGACAGACTTCCTGTCCTTGCTTTAGCTTCCCCAAACTTTTTTTGTTATTAATGTATTCAAAAATCACAATAATAATATTTAATTTAAAAAAAAAAGTTGAAATCAGGGGCTTCAAAGCAATATAAAAAGAAACTTTCCCTATATTACAGAATCACTTTTAGGGCATTTTGCTGCATAAACTGTCTCAATGGCAATGATGGATCTGCTCGGAAGAGATTATGATTACACACAAAAAAGGATTTTCTAAGAACTAAAGAAAAGTGAGGGAGATAAGTGGATGAGGGAGAGGGTTTCCCTCACAGGGACTCATCACAGCGTGATGTCCACCAGCCACAGGAATATCAGATTTGGGAGAATGAGTATCACTCAGAGAGTTCATTTTCCCCGGAGATGGGTTTGCTACCTCTTTAACTATGGAAACCCTGAGCTTCATTCTCCCATCTGTTTGAGCTGATCTGTCCCATGGCATTTGGCACACAGATTAGAGTAATAGGAGAGAAGGGGCAGCGGTACATTTAGAGACCGTGAATTGCATTCTAGGCAGCGCTGACTGGAGAGGAAGGGCTACAGAGACATAAGGGAGTGAAATCACGTCCTACACAGAGAGAAAGAGAGAACAGGCCTTTGAAAGGGTTTTGCTGTGAAGGCATTTAAAGGAGTGAAATAATTGGATGCTGGAGGCCTCGTCTCAGCAAAAGCAAGAATGCAAACCCCATTCTTTCCATGAGGGAGAGGCATGTGGAGGAGGTAAAGTCGGGTGACAGGGGTTGTCATCCAGCAAAATCACAACCAAGGGGTTTTAATATCTTTTCTTTCACACAACACCATGCATTCAATATAAACAGAATTAGGGCATTTTTTCTACAGGATTGTATCTTGGGAAGAAGCCAAGTTATACATTGGTACCAGGGGATCTACACACTGTATTGCTTCTTCAGAGATATTGATCTTTTCATGGCTATTCTGCTCCACTGCAGATGATAGCAAGCTGCTTCCCGGCTTGGTATCGCCCTGGTGAACTTGGCGAGGAATGAATGAATGCCCGAGAAAGAAATGGAGGCAGAACAGTTGAATGTAATCCCCTGACATACTCTTCCTGCATTTGGGCTACGGTTTAAAGAACAATAGGACAAGGACTGGGCAGACTTATCCTCATTCATCCTCATTCAGTTTATGGTAATTCACTGAAACTGCATGAGTCAAGATTAATTGATCAATATTCTTCAAAATGT
Source organism: Plectropomus leopardus (assembly GCF_008729295.1). NCBI lineage: Eukaryota > Metazoa > Chordata > Actinopteri > Perciformes > Serranidae > Plectropomus > Plectropomus leopardus. Next base: position 17,878,114 of record NC_056475.1, read on the forward strand.
GCCACACTTAAAGGTCCAGAGTGTAGGATTTAGGGTCTTCTATTAAGGGCAGAAATGGAATATAATATTTGTAATGATGTGTTAATTAGTTTATAGTCACCTGAAAATTAGAGCTGTTGAGCCTTTGTTAGCTCAGAGTGAGCCATTCATATCAACATCAGGCCCCCAGGAAAGCTGCTCTGCCTTGCAGCAAATGTTTCTCAGTGGCCACTCGCGGTATTACAGCGAAAAATCCTCTCCAGCCCAGAAAGCATTTTCCCCATAGACCACCACTGTAAAAGAGGCATCAACAAAAATGTTGATTGGACACCTCAAACTGCAAACAAGTTCAGTTGTGACACTTTCTATTCTGAAATTTTGAGCCATGGAGGTTTTATATTTATAAAACTTTCCCAGAGCCAAGAAAAGTAATTTAAAAATCTGTGAGGCGAGTCTATGAGGTGAGTGGGAACTCGTGGGCGGGGCGAGTGGGAGGAGCACTACTGCACATAGTAGCGCAGTAGTGTTGCATACCCAGGTAAATCCAGGGGGGATTTATATAGTAACTACACTGAATGCATTTGCACAAATCAAATGTTTAAATATTCGGCCTGAATATACAGACCTCTTTTTAAATCAGCTCAATTGCAATTACAACATCAGCGTTTCACAAAACATACATTTGTTTAACCATTTCAGTAATTTGTTAAGTTGAAGCTGAAAGAGAAATGCTTTTAAGAGTTGAATGAACGTGCATGTACGAGGAGTTACTAATGGCAAAATGATGAGTGTCGCTGCCTCGTAACATAATGATACTGGTTGACGTTTACTCAAGTAATGTAGCTAGTTTGAGGTAGCTTTGCTTGGGTAATTCCATTGGACTACTTCATAGAGTGGTGAAGTAATGTGTCCTAAAACGCGGAAATCCGTTAGCCTCTTAGCACTCCCGGTTCCCTTGTCAAAAAGTCTACGGGTTTTTTGAATGGGCTTTTGGTAAAATGCCTTAAATAAGGTCTGTGGTTAACACAGGCTAAAGATATTGAGACGTTTTGTTCTGCAACATAAAATATGTCCGCTTAAACCCAATTTTTGAATTTTTAAGGTTTTACTCGTCTTAAAAAAATGGCGGTTGCTAACAAATGGCTAAATGGGACTACAGTGTTCGTTTGGTACGTTAGATGTCATCACAGCGGACAAGGAAACTCATTAAATCCACCGCTTTACAGGGTCGCGCTCAAACTTGTAGATATATCTGTTTATAATAATTTTCCATTGTGCTTTAATGTGTTTTTACAGTGTTTGTAGTGGTGATGTTTAATACGTGCGACCACGTTGTAGTTCTTGTATTCCTTATCAATAGCTTTTTGCTTCTGGTGATTTAATTTGTGCTTCAAAACACACAAAAGTGGTGTTCATCTGTGAAGATTATCTTGCTGAACAAAAGGTGTAAGTACCATAAAGTTGTGTTCATCACAGAGCTTATTTATGGCGATAACCAACAATCCCATTCAAAAATCCCATAAGGTTTTTTTTACAAGGGAACCACTGCAATGCTTACTTCCCGGTTGGCCTACAAAAATACGTCATACCTTCACCACTCTACACTTGTACTTCATTACATTTCAGTGGGAAATATTGTACTTTCTACTACATTAGATTTGTTTAGCATTAATTTAGTCACTTTTCATGGAGATTTAACTCGGCACAGTTATCAAATTTCTGAAAGGGGGTTCAGTTAGATAACCTAAAGTTAACCAACAGCGGTGTAGTTAACGTGACGTTACCCGGCTTATGTCTAATATTAGCTAGCAAGAAATCAATTACTCGCTGTTAATTTCATCACCTTTGTCATTGTAATGCCGTTCCACAATGTGAGTTATAAACTCTTTCTCCACTTCTTTAATAAAAGAATCTCTGCAGAGTCATCACACTCATGAGCGGGAATGATGTAGACAGATCATAGACTGCATGTAAAGACAGTTATTATATACAGTGTATAAGAGTGATAAACCCAAAGATCTGCCAGAAACTACATGCTGCTGTGATTAATTGATTCACTTGAGGCTGGCTCCAAAACAGAGAAAATCTCCACATAGCCCCATGTTAAAGTGGACCTATTATGCTACCCCCCCCCCCCCCCCTTTCTTTATTGTTTTATATAGCATTTTGTGCTTGTAAAAGGTCTCCAAAGTAAAGCCTAAGGTCCAAAAGGAACTCTCTCTCCCTAAGAAGACACTGCTCCTAAGCTGCCTGAAGCAGCTCATTTAAATATCAGTTTCAACGTCTGTAACTTGGTGACATCACAATGTAACAAATTAATTATGCATACAATGCCCTGCTACGCATCCGCCTACTCTTGGCATATGTACATCCCCAAACAAGCCTAATTAAAGCTTCAAGTGGAAGCTGGAGGCTGCCGAGAGTGTGAGCTTGAATTGTCATATCGAGAAAACGCTGCTTTTTTCACTGTGACCACAAATTAGCCTTGTATGGATTGCCAAAGGAAGACCAGACCAAGAGTAAGTGGCTGAAATGTATTTTTTTCCACTATTCCTTAACAATAGAACCCAAACATGCTAATTGTGTTTACTTTCTCACATCTAGCAGCTAATTAGTATTAGCTTAAGCAGTTAAAATTAGCCAACAACTCGACTGCAACGAGACTAGCGGAAACAAATGTAGCCATACTCTGCCCGTTTATGTTTTATTAAAGCCCAAAGTTATGCATATTCAAGGGAAAGCCCTGTCTGTGAGGTGTTGCTACAGACTGTTGGCCCTTCATAACTCCAACCTCTTGTCTGAATTTGGTCACTTCTGGCTCTAAAAAACCAACATGGTGATCGCCAAAATACCAAACATGGCTTCAAAACTGTGGTGACAAACCTATGGCTGCCATCACGGTAACTAAATCCATTATTTATATGGTAGCTACATGATGTAACCATTTCCATTGTTTAGATTACAGCACACAATGCAGTGTAATTCTCACTAATTCATAATTTACAGTGTATTTTCTTTATTTTCTTTTTTTTCCTATTATTCAAACACAACATGAATGAAAAGCTCTTAGTGGAGTACTAATGGCTGTTTTGAATCCAAATGCCCACATACTTGGCAGAAAAATGATATACAAGCTTGTTTGATGGCTGTTCATTACAAATATTAGGCGGGAGGAGGTGTTCCCATATTTCATATATTGGAAGGGGGATGTGCCTGACTGTGTTTGCATGTGCTCATACTGTAATGCATGTGTATTTGTGTGTGTGTGTCTAATGTGTGTATGGCATTTGTCTGTACTTGGCAAGGTCAATGCTGCACATTAGTCATCTAGGCCAATAGGGTTTCTCTAATCTGTCAAACTCTGGCAACAGCTGACTGCACGGAACAAATGGTAGATACAGACTATTTTATATCTACAGGGCTTGTTCCAGTGAGATTTATAAGTGTGTGACTATGTGTGTTATACCCATATGCTTTGTTGAGACAAACTTACATATATATGGAAATTTCTTCTGTTTTACTGTAACCATTATGCAACCTCAGAGGGGACTCACAAGGCAGGAAAATGTTTGTGTTGTTTATCCTTTGAATTCATGCAGTGAGAATAACAGGAGAAACAGATGACTTTATTTTGGTTCAAATGGGCCATTATAGAGGCTTTCTGGTGCATCTTACAGAGAGAGTGGCTTCTTTAGCTGATAAACTTTGTCAATGAGATGCAAATCCATGCAGTATTGAGGAGGGAGAGAGCCAACAGCGCTGGGCTGCTGCACACACATGCACGCACACACACACACACACACACACACACACACACACACACACTATTAAAGCCTAACTTTCTTTTTCAAATGCCTCAAACATGCATGCATTTTATGAGACACTGCATCGTAAATGTCTTTCTTCTTGATCAGTCGCTTAGTGATTCACACACACTGTCTGGGCAATCCTGTGCGCAAATTGAATCAAGCCAATCATCCTCACAAAATTCAATCATTCTGCCATGCAGGTATTCTATGTGGGGCTTTATTCAATGACAGAAGAATTGTATTCCAAAACATGATATATCCATTTCAGCTTCAAAATGTAACATAACCAAAATTCCTCAGTTGACTTGGTAGGATTGAAGTTAATGGGATTTTCACTAGCAAGGACCACACCTCAATTGGAATTAATTTTAACAATTTAGTGACGTGAATGTAGATTTGGTATAAACATTGATGTTGAATTATTGGAATGGATGGTTGAGTGCGGTGTGGGGAAGCTTCGGTGGGAATACGCCGTGGCTCCTGGGCACGACAGACCCCCAAAAGCGTGCATTATATGAGAGAGGAAAAAGCCGATTTGAGATCTCTTAGGTCGGAACGGATGTAACGGTGATAAGCTTGGGAGGACTATCTGCCCATTATCTGAATAAAGTGTTCCGGTATACCGCTGCGGGAAGCCGAGGTGGCAGCTCCGATTCTGAGAGAATGTCCGGAGTAATGCATGGGAGAGATGCCTGACAATGACAGGACCTGACGGAAGTGTTGGTGGAACCAGAAGCGGGTAACCACCTGGCCGGATTCAGATGCAAACAGAGGGTCATCTTGGGATTTGCTTTGTGACTTCCGGAAATGTAAGTAGTTGGAGAGAATAAGGAAGGGGTTTAGAACTGATTGAATGTTAAAGTAGAAGATAGGAGTGGGTTGGCTAGATTGGTTGGTTTTGGTTCTTTTAAATAATAAACTATGGTGTCGTTGGAGAAAAAAGAAAGGTCCAAGAGGCAGGCATGCCGACGTGGATCGTATCGAAGGGTCGAAGCAGTGAATTCTGAGCATCTGAGGAAACCAAAGAAGGCGAGAATGAACATTGCCTCTAGAGTTTGGTTGACGTGAGGTATGCTATATCTGGAGCGAATGGTGTGGATACAGCGTGACAGCAGATCCGTGGTTAATGGGAGTCTACAAGGATTTTTGTGAGAGGCCTCTGAGCAGTGAGGTGATCTGGGGATGACCATGAGCTGGCCATGACTACCGGTTAGGAGTTTAGAGATGAACGAAATGCTGCTGAGGTAGACTTTGATTGGGATCAATCAAAGAATGGGCGTGGGTGATAAAGCAGGTTAAGGTGATGAGATCAAATTAAAGGAAAAGTTATGTTATGCATGTCGTGAAAGTTGTGGAAGCAATTCCAAGCAGACCAATATGGAGAGAGAGTTGCAGGGGACAGGCTATTGATGATGGTGTTCTGAGATTCCAGATCAGGGGCATGAAAGCTGGATTTAGAAGAAGCAACAGGCAACAGGTGAGAAAGGAAAGCCCGCCCCTGGGGAACAATGCGGATGCAGGCTTCGAGGTTAAGCAGTAGAAGGCACTGGCAGCCCGGTGCCAGAAGCCCCGAGGAGAGTGAACCAGTGCAGCAGCCGATGCCATACATCTGGGGGCCCCGACATCTCGGTGCCAGATCCCCCAACGAGAGCGAACTGTCGAAGTCACTGTTGATGTACAACTGGGGGCAGCGGCATCCTAGTGCCAGATGCCCCAGCGAGAGCGAAGTGGTGCGATGCCGAGCGTGTACAGCCGGGGTAATGGCATCCCAACGCCAGACTCCCCAGCAAAAGCGAACTGCTGCAGGCGTCGATGTAAGCTGTAGACGGCACTGGCAGCCTGGTGCCAGATGCCCCAAGAAGAGAGAACCGGCGCAGTAGCCGAGGTCGTACGGCCGGGGGCACGGCATCTCGGTGCCAGAAGCTCCAATGACTCCCCAGCAAAAGCGAACGTCTGCAGGCGTTGATGTTAAGCAGTAGAGGGCACTGGCAGCCCGGTGCCAGAAGAAGCAACAGGCAACAGGTGAGAGGCGAGAGGGGAGAAATGGTGCAGTTGCAGAGAGCGGACGGCCAGGGGGCAATGGCATCCCTATGCTAGACTCCCCAACAAAAGCGAACCACTGCAGGCATCGAGGTCAAGCAGTAGAGGGCACTGGCAGCCTGGTGCCAGATGCCCCAAGGAGAGTGATTCGGTGCAGTAGCCGATGTCATGCAGCTGGGGGCCCCGACATCCCAGTGCCAGATGCCCCAGCGAGAGCAAACCGTCAAGGTCACTGCTGATGTACAACAGGGGGCAGCAGCAGCCTGGTGCCGGATGCCCCAGTGAGAGCGAAGTGGTGCGGCTGCCGAGCATGTACAGCCGGGAGCAATGGCATCCCAATGCTGGACTCCCCAGCAAAGTGATCCGCTGCGGGCAGCGATGTTAAGCAGTAGAGGGCACTGGCAGCCCGGTGCCAGATGCCTCAAGAAGAGAGAACCGGTGCAGTAGCCGAGGTCGGACAGCTGGGGGCACCGGCATCTCAGTGCCAGAAGCCCCAACGAGAGCGAAACGTCAAGGTTGCTGCGGGTGTACAACAGGGGGCAACGGCACCCCGGCGCCAGATGCCCTGGGGGAAAGGGATGAAGTGGTGCGGTTGCTGAGTGGATGGCCAGGGGGATCGGCATCCCACTGCCAGATGCCCCACCAAAATCTAACCGCCGCAGGCGGCGAGGATGAGCAGTGGAGGGCACTGGCGGCCTTGTGCCGGACGCCCCAAGGAGAGTGAGCTGCCGCAGATGCAACGGTTGGGCAGTAAGTGGGGTCAGCATCTCGGTGCCAGATGAGCCAACACAAGTGGGCCACTCAAATGGAGGTGGGAGAACGGTCGAGGGCGCAGGCATCCTGGTACCGAGATTGTACGGTGAGGCAAGCTGGTGGGAGTGGGAGGGTGCCGCCAGCATCGCTGACACTCCGGGCAAACCTGACCACCGTGGCCGACGGGACCTAGGAGAAATGGCCGCCGGAGACATGGTGCAGTCAAGAATATGGGTACGAACCGGAGATGGACAAGAGACGAAAGCGCCAGGAGGGCAGATGGGAGGATCAGCCGTGGCCAGGGTGAAAGTAGGCAAAGGCCGCGGCGACGGAAAACGATCATAAAGGTGACCAGAACCATGGGACGGAATGACATGGTGCACAGGATGAGAGGGAAAATTCAGTGGCAACCCGGTGCCAACGGCCCTGGCCCAGACAGATTAGGAGGCGTAGGCGGGAGTCTCAACCAAGGCCGGCTGCTGCGGGTCGTGCGGAGGCACGGTGAGGGGCACTGACAACCCGGTGCCAGATACCCCAGCGAGAGCGAACTGGTGCAGTGGCTGGGATTGCATGGCTGGGGGTGCCGACAACCCAACTGACCAGGAAGCTGTGAGTGTACAACTGGGGACATTGGCATCCCGGTGCAGGGTGCCCCAGCAAGAGCGAAGTGGTGCGATTGTCGAGCATATGCGGCTGGGGGCGCCGATACCCCAGTGCCAGAAATCCCATCATGAAACGAATGTTGCAGTCGCCGAGGTTGAGCAGTAGAGGGCGCCGGCAGCCCGGTGCCAGGTGCCCCAAGGGGACAGAGCTGCTGCAGACGGGCAGGAAGAGCAGGAAGTGGCGCTGGCATTCTGGTGCCAGGCGGTCCAACATGAGCGGGCTGCTCAAATTGAGGAGGGAGAACAGTCAAGGGTGCAGGCAACGCGGCATTGAGAATCCCATGTGAGGTGAGCTGGTGGGAGTGGGAGGGCGCCACAGACACATCTGACGCCTCATGCAAACCTGACCTCCACGGCCGGCGGGACCGAGGTGAAGCGACTGCCGCAGCCCCGGCGCCCCGCTCTTGCTGAGGTTGCTGAGGCTTTTTTTTTTTTTGTTGTTTTTTTTTGTTTTTTGGGAGTTTTTCCTTGGGTGATGTGAGGGTCTAAGGGCAGAGGGATGTTGTAAACTACAGCTCACTGAGGCAAACCATGTTTTGCGATAATGGGCTCTACAAATAAAATTTACTTGACTAGACTTAACTTGACTCACCAGAGGCAGCATGTCCCCGCTTCCTAGTCAGCACGGTCCGCCGGAAGTGGTTGAAGACGAACCGGCCCTTTAACAGAGGTGCTGACGTCATGGCGCACGACGGGAGCCGCCGCGATGACGTCACCCGGAAGAGCGCCAATGTTGACAGAGCAGCGCTCAGATGTCAGGATGTCAAAATGCTTTGCTGTCAGTTCTGCGAAACGGTATTCCCCGGTCTTCAAAGGGGGCCGGCAATCGGGAGACCTCGCTGGAGCGTGGTGACGCCGCGCTCCAGCGCTCATCGCTCGACGGCGAGCCGCCGAGCCGGCAGAGTCGAGACAACGGCGGGAGGCCGTCACCATCCTCCACGGCGATGGAGTAGGAGAACCGCGGTGGCGCAGGGCTGCACGGGGGCGACCGCGTCCTCTTCTTTCCGCTGAGGGTGGCGGACCAGGAGAGAAGAAGCCCTACATCTGGATGGTGAGCAGAGAGGAGCCGGGTGGAACATGGACCATGGACCATGGAGGGAACCGACGGGCCGGCGGCCGGTTGCACTGCCGAGGTCGGCGTCTCCGGCACGATGCGACAGAGAAGTTGTTGGCATCGGACCCTGAGGACGCCTGCACGGCCAGATGGAGACGGTGAGGGCCACCATCACGGCTTCGACCGAACAGGTCGTCATCCGACGGGGACAGAGAGATAGAATCCATAATAGGGGTGAGTGAGCGAACCGCACTCGACTGAGAGCGAAACGCTACGTGGTGTGTCGGTAGGCGCTCGTGCAGAATAACGAGAACGAAAGGGGGAGATCGGGTTAGGAGGATATTTAAGCCGGAAGAGGCACGGTTGAGGTGCGGTAGAAGTGTGGTCCTGCTCCTGAAACTCTGCTATATAGCTTCACTAGTTTGAAAACACTGGAAGATGTTGCATTTAGGGACCCCCTTGATACTGATGAGGAGTCACAGTCATGGAAGCAGTTGAAAGTGAGAATTGTTTAACATCTTTTGAAAAGTAAACTTTTTTCACGTTACTTGTTTGGCTTCTTGCCTATATGACAAAGGATATAGGCTTGAAAGGAGATGACATGCAGCAAAGGGTTCCAGGTAAGAGTCCACCAGGGAAGCTACCGGGTGCCCTAAAAGTAAATATTTTTAAAGGTGTGGCATTAATCAGAGGTGTGGACTTGAGCCACATGACTTGAACTCCATTCAGACTTGAGTCACAAAGTTGATGACTTTAGAATCGATTTGACAAAGTAAAAAAAAGACTTGCAGCTTGACTTGGACTTTAACACCAGTTATACATGACTTCACTTTGGCGTGAGCCTTTTTTACTTGAAAATACTTGATACCTTACTCAAAGTGAAATTAGGAAGCAAACATTAGAGACATTCTTCCAAAATGAGATGATTTTTTTAAATTTAAGCAGCCTCACACAACTCACTCTTTTCCAGATTATCTTCGCTTCCATGCCTGACCTTCCAGCACTCACTCTCGGACTGTTTTCCTGGTTTCGACTCGGCTAGTCTCTGACCACCTCTCCTTGTCTCTGCCTTCTGTCTCCAACCACAAGTTCTGCCTGTGACACTTCCTGGTTTATGTCTACCTGTGGCTGTGCAGTGTTCTAATGCTTTGGCTCCATCAAGAGAGATCACCGTTCTTCCGGCCAGCACAGAGCGAAACATCTCCTCCGTGTGAGTGCTGCTAGTGTTTATTGTTCTGATGGTACATAAATTCCCTGCCTTTCCTCGTTCATCCTGCTGTCTCCTCCTACTGGATTCGTCTGCTCCGCTGCCTGCTTGATGCCAACTCTGCTTCCTACTTGACCGCAAGCCCTGCCTGCCGCTCTCTGAAGTCCCCACTTTTCCCACAAGCTCCCTGCTTTAAGTGTTTCTGTAACTTACCTGATACACTCACTTGCCTGTCCGCTCCGAGCTGACAATTTCCCCACTCGATCTCTGAACTATCACCTGTGAATGTGAGCTCACCCCACTCTCTCTACGAACGCTGCTCAACCCATGAACTCCACTCCACCCAGAACTGATAACTGTCCCTACTTACCTGCAACCTGATTACACTCACCTTTGCTCCTTTCAACCTGCCAAAAGATTAAACAAAGGTCATTACCAGCTACTCACCTGCTCTGTTGTACTGCAATTGGGTCCTACCACACCCTGTTACATATATCAACTTTTCCACCTTTTTTAGACACAAAATTTGAAACTGGGCATAAAAAAAGGTGGGCAACTTTATGACACACTACAGAGCAGAAAACGAGTATTTGTCATGACAGACTTTTATATCTGTTTCGGGCATAATTCCATATTATCGGGCTGACATTGTGTGGCCTGATTTTGGCATTAGGCTCATATTCACTTATGGAAACACCTTTGTGTTACATAAATATTTGTCATCAAAGCTACACATTCTCAACAAGTCAAAAAAAAAAAACAACAAAAAAAACGAACGATATGGTCACCATCACCGCTCAATGATTAGAGGTCACACTGCATTTTGCTTTGCTCTGCAGATCTGGTGAAGGTGACGGCTGTGTCAAATTAGATATTGATCTTAAGAGTGTGTGTGTGTGTGTGTGTGTGTGTGTGTGTGTGTGTGTGTGTGTGTGCACTGTGTGGGTACACCGGTGTTTTTACGGACTCCCTCTAATCAATTAATCTAAAAGCGTTATAGCATCTATGAACCACAGGTCAAACTTTGAAATCAAGTTTCTCAGGGCATGTTTGTAATTAGCCAGTGGCTTGTTGAATATTTGATTTCTTCTCCCTTCTTTAAATGTATGTGTGTGTGTGTGTGTGTGTGTGTGTGTGTGTAATGCATTCAACAAATATTAGTGGATTGATTCTCATTTGTGCGGACAGCCCCTGAACACGAAGGTTGAGTCCTCCTTTCATTTGTTATGCAGCTCACAAACACAGGGTGACACTGTTGATTTGATGATGGATCAATAGGACAGGATACTGTCAGACCAGGAGATAATGAGACTCTTCAAACATTCACAGCATCATGTGTTTTCTGATGCCATTTTGAGCGAATTTTGTTTGATGCACGATGTAATTTTGATTGTATATAGGGATCTTTTTAGAACTTGTTTTAATGCAAAACTGTTTTTGCTGTGAGTTGAATATTCAATGTTCAGTTAAACTTTATGGAAGCAAAGATTTTCAGCTTCAGTAAAGTTTTTGTTTGTTTTTTTCTTTTGCAAATTTAAGATGCAAATGCCTTTTTCCCACCCATCACATTATATCTTTTTTACTATTATGCTTTATTATTACTTCACAAAGTCTAACTCTGTGTCACTCCTTAAAATTTCAGCAGTAAAATACACATGTTGACTGAATGCTGTCTTACTTAACCTTCCCAGGTGCAGTGGTCAGGAATATTTTAATATGTATGGACATATTAAATAAACATAAACATAGATTTAAACATATGATTATCACACAGCCGTGTTTTTTTACTGAGCTTTGAATCAAATGTTGAAAGAGACTAACATGGTCTGTGACATAACAGATTGTGCTTAAAGCATCTATAAGTGACATCTTCATAGTAATAATGTGCCAAATTACAATGTGAAAACTGTGTGACAGTGTGTGATATTGTCACCTGATCTGCAACTCTACAAAGCTTTAGTGTTAGTTTGAGCTCATTGTTTAGTGTCTGGCCACAACTTAACTGTTTTGGATCTGTCTCACTATTGGCTCTCATGTTTTTTGGCTGCAGCTGTCACCTGTTTTCAGTGAAAAATCTCTTAAAACCCAATGTATACTACCTGATCAGCACCAAACAGCAGACTGAAACAGTTAGCGTGGTGTTTATCAACTTAAGAGGCAGATAATTCCCAACACATACATACTAATTTTGGTGAGAAATTAGTGGAAGCAATGCTTGCCATTCAACTGTATATGGTGATTGTATGTCAGCGCTGTGTTTACAGTCTCCCATAAAATAAATTAGTTTTTTTCAGTCAGTCTGTGTGAACCGTCATACTGTCATCATATTTAGTTCCCGCCACTCAGTCATATTAAGGAGGTCATCTGGAGGAGCCAGTCTGAGCTCTAGCTCTGCCACCAGAGTGTCAACATTTCAGTTTCTTTTAAAAACACAATTTGGCACGAACTAAAACAATTTGAAGGAGATGACTCAGCAGAGGAAACAGCAGAATGATAGATGTTTGCTCAGAACAACAAGCTGCAGCTCTGGCCTCTGATGTTGTCAGAGGCTGACGTGTGTAGAGGATTTTTCCTTGTTTTTTGAAACCATAAAATATTTGCGTGCATTTGTGCTGTTAGAGAAAGGCATCTAGAACAGACTTGCTTTGGTTTTCTGATACAAGAACTTGAGAAGAAAAGCTGATTATCTTCATGTCAGATTTCTCAAAAACATATGCAAATAAAAGAAAAATAGAAATGGTGAAATAAATTCCAGGTTGCAGCTTATCTTTAACTGATTTCAATGGATTCAAGTGAGAGTGTGTGTGTGTGTGTGTGTGTGTGTGTGTGTGTGTGTGTGTGTGTGTGTGTGTGCGCGCGTGCATGTTTGTGTCTGTGTGTGTGTCTTCTGGCTCAACCTCCTAAATCCTCAGGCTGTTCATCTTATCATCTGAGATTTGGCAGCTTCTCCTGTTTGTCTGTTACACATATATTTAGATATTAAAATGTGTGTGTGTGTTTGCTGGAAGTCTTACTATGCTAAAACTGTCTCTTATTCTTTCCTTCTCTTTCACACACACCTCTGCTCCTCTGTTATGGCCTACTTCCTCCAGGATCATGTGACCACCTGGTAACAACGGTGATTAAGTGGGAGCACCGCAGGTCCAATGATGCTGGAGGGCACTGCAGGTCTCAGGATGCCGAGGGGGACCTCTCTGCTTTCCTTGCCCCCTTGAGAATCCTCATGTCAGTAATTAGCGAACACCGCCTCTGGTGTGTATGTGTGTGTGTGTGTGTGCGCGTGTGTGTGTGAGAGTATACAGTGTGTTTTCAGATGTTTTTGCTTGCACATGTAAGAGGGAATATTTTTGCGACGAGCTGTTCAACGTTTTCACTCTAAACCTCCAGTTGTTGCTTATTTGTATGTTAAATACTTTAAGTCTGCTAACAAGATCTGTGTCTACTCAAATAAGATCCCACACTTTAGATTACCCATGTCCTTTCCTTTTAAGGAATTTTCAATCATACAATCTTAAAAAAGAGTTTAGTGTCTATTAAAATCCACTTTGATGGGACTCATGACTTCCAAAGATATTAGTTCTGCGCACGGATTGAAATGGTAACCTTTGAATCACAGAATGATCTCTGTTGGTCTTCAACTTTCTCAGCATAAATATAACAATCCTTTTTCACAACCTCTTAAAAGTCATCTTTAAACAGCTACTGGCTCTCTTCCACCACGGGAATTTAATGACCCTTAAAGATGCAATAAGTCAGATGTGGCCAGAATTTTAGTTTAAAACATTCGACCCAACATTATCAACAGAATGTGAAGAAGTAACAGTTTTGACGTTATGTCAAAGACACCTGTAGACCTGTGACATTGCCCTAACAACAATAATCACCTAGTAGACAACTCGCAGTTGATTTTAATTATGGACACATGTAAGATCTGCAAACCCGTCAGTGAAGGGGTGAAAATATTCTAAATAAAGCATTTTTTTCAAATCAGATACTGAATTTTTTCTCATTCCCAACCTGTCAAATACTGCCACTTCTTGTGTGTTTTCGGATTCAGACACAAACAAAAAGGCACCTTTTGCACCACGGGCTAGTGTCAGTTTATAGTGCCACCTGATGGCAACTTTTGTGGTAGTATAATATGCTGCTGGATGGTGTAAGTTTGAAACGCCACCATTAAAAACGCATATGAGGAGCTGGTAGATGGCGCCAACAAACTGCGGACTTCAACTGGGAGCCTGCGGTCACTTCCAATGTGAATGTCGGGCCAAGCTATGATGTTCTTACTGACATAAGTTTATTTTTACAAAATAATGTATGCACATAAATAGCAGAGACTGTGCGTTTTCTGTGAAAATGGAGATGTGTTTTAAAAAGATAAAATGCATGTGACAGGCGTAAATTGACAAGGTGTCAAGGCACGTCAACAACAGACACAGGAGGATACCTAGTGGATCATATAGAGATGTAAAAGCCCACTGACCAAAAAGTAATATTTGGCAAATTGGGATGAGGTGTTGAATTTTGCAGGTGGGCCTTTTTTAGGATGCTAAAAACTAACAAACTGTTTTATTTTATGTTTGTGAAGCGAGGGTTTTGTACAGGCAAGTTATTGTAAACAAACATTGTGTTTTGGTCTGTTGTGTTGCAGATGTACTATCTTTGTATCTACTGCATGCTAACCAGCTAGCCCAACCTGTCGTGTGTACAAAAAGATTTGAACAATGTGCAGTAGCTCTGTTCAAAATAATAATAATGATTTCACTCATCTCTGGATTTGATTGTAAGTCACTCAAAGAAGTTGCACCAAAACATATTGTGAACACTGAAAATTCAATTATCATGCTGTTCGATTCAACAATTTCTGTTGAATTAAGAGCTTCTTGAGTTATCTGTTTTTAGCTATTACAAATCCCCAGGGAAAGTGAGAGTATGTCTCCCCTCCTACAACATCTGCTGATAAAATGCCCTTGACCACAGCTTTGCCAATTAGACAAAGAGGTTGTACTGGGTATTTGAATCTGGGCTGGAGATCACAAGGAAGAAATATCCTCAACTATCTCTTTCTGGCTAAACAGCTGATTATAAGAATACCTGCAGTTACAGGGACAAGACAGTTAAAGCAAGAGTTCGGGTACTCTTATTTTGTTACTCTGCAGTTAGCTGTCATGCTAACAGAGAGCACCTCTCCATATTAAGTACGCCCTTGATCTCTCTGTCCTTCCACTGATGTTGTCCTGAATCAGATTATACGTACACTCGAACATGCACACTAACACAAACGTGCGTGACAAACATACAAAGACCCACAAATACACAAACAACACACACAAGCACACAGAGGCACATTTTCCCAGCCTTGTTTTATATCTTTCAAAGTCCAAACACGTCATTCCCTCAAACTCAATCGTACCCACACTCTTATCATTTCCCAATTCTTACCCCATTGTATCGCTGGCTCACGCTCTCCCTTTCCAGACGAAGCTAATAAGCAGACAAAGACGGAGGAAATGAAAAAAATTAGTTTAGACACAACCCTCATTATTTCCTTTCAGAGCACCAGCGACATTGTAATTGCAGAAAAACCTCTCTGTCTCTTCTTCCTCACATGCTCCATTTAAGTCTGAATCCCTGTAAAGAACAAGTGATTGATCTCTCTTGTTCTCTCTCCTCATCATTTCATTCATCCAAGCAGTCTTTCATGCTCTTCTTACGTCTGCTCCACATGAAAAGGGCGAATGAATATTAGCAAGAGGGTGAAGCTCCATGTGAACCTACTGAGTGACACGAACTAGCCTTTAATTGTTCTCCAGAAGTCTTTCTCCCCCCATAGTCTTTGATCCTCTTGTTGCAGAATCAATACTGTGTGAGCAGACACACATGAATCCATACCAACACGCTCACAGTCACAAACAAGGGCACACACACACACACACACGCACGAGCATACACTGATATTCAAAGGAAATCGATTGGGACATTCAATCTTCTCATACCAATGTTAGTGTAGCTGCTGCAAAGAGTTTCCCAGTGTTTTGTTTGACTTTCATGAAGATTGAATATAAGAAAAAAAATGCTCTCCATTAGTTGCAGATAATTCTTTATTCAGGCCTGTAACAGATGGATGTCACATGTAGTGTGTGTGTATATATGTATATATAACCTTGTTTCTCAATCTGTCCTGCTCCTCTGCTCACTGTTTTTTCTGGTCCACTCTCAAAGATAGTCAAGAGTTCTCTTTTATACAGAGCTGCCGCCACACATGGGATGGCCAGACATGCTGGCCTGTGATTGGCTTTCCTACATCAAGGTGAGCCTGTCCCTGAATGTCTACTGGCTGACACTGGCTGCAGCAGCAGGACGCCAAGTTGTGGTGATTACGTGAGCTTGCTCCTCTTTATGTTTTCATGTGCTGATGGGAGGGTTTGACATCTGGCTCGGAAAATCTAACAAAAAAATAAATAAACAAGATCCTGTCGACAGGCCAACTAAAATTATTGCTTCAAAGTTGCACTTAGTCACTTTTATTAAAAAAAATAAATACATTGTCATATTTGCTGAAACTGTCATTACATCTACACAGTAGTACATGAAACACATGATCTGTGGAAAAAAAAATCATATTTCTCTTCCTTGCAGTGCTTCTAATGGCCTTACCATATGCAAAACAACAAGAGACAAGTTCCTCTCATGCAGCTGACAATCACAGCTCATAATCTTCATTCAAACTGCCAAACTAGGCAGCACTGATTATTATGAATCAAGATTCTGTCAGTGCATTGCCTAATTGTCAACTCAAATGTTTTCAGAAACATATTTTAGTGTACTGTTTAGCTGTTAAATAAGAAGTTTTGCTTCAGCCGGTGGCTGATGCTATGTTTTGGCTTGACTGCCTTCTATGTGGTGGCCTGGTCACAATTTTTCTCGTTTGACAGCTTGACAGCTCACTAAAATATGAGTCTTAAAACTTAGAGGTGAAAGAGTGGCAATGCAGTAACAGAATCTTGATGCCTCAGTGCTGCCAAGTTTGACAGTTTGGCATAGTTCACAAGCAGCGATTGATATGATTGACAGCTGCGTTAGAGACATCTCAGCTCTGATTAGTTGTTTTTCCACCCATGGGGGATTCTAGCATACTTGAGGCAATAGGAATAGGAGAAGGGACATTATTTTTGTCACAGACAAGGCTTATTTATGCCATATACTAGCCTACTTTGTGGATGTGATGACAGTTTCAGCAAATATGACAAAAAATCATTTTCATAAAAGTTAAGTATTGCCTTAACCCTTTGAAACCTGGACTGACATTTGTTTTCTTGTGCTGCATTCAGACGCCTTTTACAAACATTTAAACCTTTGAAACTTGAGCAAAAAAAAAAAAAAAATCAAGATCAATACATGTATTAAATATTTAAAGTTATTTAGTAAATTTCCTGTAACTTTGTATACATTTTTTGCTAATCTTTGGGTTGTTTCTTTTAAGTTTTTATTGCCTTTTTCCATGTTTTTGAAAGAAATCAAGCCAATCAAGCACTCATTTCAAAGGGCTAAGGTGCATTTCCTAGTTTCACAAATTGACACAAAATGTGAGTAAAAATGTGTATTTCACCGATGGAAAGATGGTCTTTTTTAAAAAAATATATATATATATATATATATATAAAAAAGTAGGCTGTCTATGCAGTAGAAAGATGCAAATACTTTTGAAATCGGTGCTACATAAATGAGAAAACAGAGAAAAGGGGCTGTGGCATTCGCTTTTGCTCACGAGGCAGAAAACCTACAACTACCAGAATGCATCTGGACCAGTAAATGCTCCTGCTGGTGGATGACGTAATGCGCGCGTGGCCGTTTTTTCGTTTTTTGTTTCATTTAGGGGGACAGTTCGGCAGCTGGCTGTTGACAGTTAAATGGTAAGTTAAAATGTGTTTCTGAAAACATTTTAGGCGAGAAATGGACAACGTTATAACAGAATCTCGTTTCATATCGTTTTAGCACAGCTTAGTTTTACCGTTTGAGTTCGGTTTTTTTCAGCCTCTCTTTCTAAAACACAGGAAACAGTATGGCACCTGCTTCACGAGTTGTCCTGTTAGAGCCAAACACTGTGCAGAAATATGTTTCTAAAGACATTTGAAGTGAGAAAGGGGCAAAACTGTAAACAGGCTTTGTTAATATTTTATCAGCACAGCCTTACAGCCATTACTGTTTAGTCCGACTTTGAGAAAGAAAAAGTCTCTCTCAGTCTGCTTGCATACTTCTTGTCAAATATGACTTTTTGTCCTGGTCAGAAATTACTAGCTTTTGTGTCAGTGGGGGCGCCGGGTTTACGAAATACGGACGTGTAATTTGTGATGTTTGAGCAATAGTCATCTAGGGGATTTTAGTTGAGAGATGAGCAGGGAGATGTGGGTGCTGGTAAGGTGGAGGACAGTTTACCATGGATTACTTGCTCATACTATCCAAAATGCTGGTTAATAATGGACAAATTTGCAGTG